>NC_012872.2:47969427-48314682 GCF_000003195.3 Sorghum bicolor
AGAAGAGATCATCAACACTTCAGCGCGAAGCTTCATCCAATCAAGAAGATCACCGAAGTTTCACCCGGAACTTGTCTTCAGAGTTCGAAGTCATGGCGAACAAATCGATCCGTGAGTTCTCAGCTCCCACTACGGACAACATCCGCACTGGACCTGCTGCAGAGATCGATGGCAACTTTGAGCTCAAACCTGGACTTATCAACATGGTGCAATCCAACCAGTTCTGTGGGAAGGCACACGAAGATGCTAGTGCTCATCTCCAACACTTCCTAGAGATTTGCAGCACATTCACCATATCAGGAGTCCCCAGAGATGCTATACTACTTCGCCTCTTCCCATTCTCACTGTTAGAAAGAGCAAAGCAGTGGTTCTACGCTACAAAGGAGAAGAATACTACATGGACACTCTGCTCCACGAACTTTCTGGCTAAGTTCTTTCCCATGGGCAAGACCAATGCTCTCCGTGGGAAGATTACAAGTTTTCAGCAACAACATGATGAATCTGTTCCAGAAGCATGGGAGCGCTTCCAAGACTACATCCTAGAATGTCCCCATCATGGAATGGAGAGTTGGCTACTGATGCAGACGTTTTATCATGGGCTCGGCAACAGTGCCCGAGAAACCATGGATGCTGCAGCTGGAGGAGCATTCCTATCACTCACCATATCACAAGCCACAGCTCTTGTGGAGAAGATGGCGTCCAACCAAAGCTGGAATGAAGAGAGGACCCAGACACACAAGAAAGGTGGAGGTATGCATTAGCTCAAGGAGGTAGACATGTTGTCCGCAAAGCTAGACCTGCTCATGAAGAAGCTCAATAATAGAGCTAGAGATAAGAAAGAAGTTATGCACATCTACGACTCTCACATGACCTGTGAAGAGTGTGGAGATACTGGACACTTAGGTAATCACTGCCCTGAGATGCTTGAGGATGTGAACTACATCATCATCATCATCATCAACAACAACAACTACTACAACCGTCCTCAACAAAATCAAGGTCGGAATCAATAGAGGCCTCACTACTCAGGTAATTATCAAGGTAATAATTCTTTGAACAATAATAATAATTTTCTACCTCTGAGAGAGTTAGTGTCTAATCAAGGAAAGCTAATGGATAACCTATCTAAGAAATTGGCATCTAATGATAAAATGCTAGAAAATATAAATAATAGAATGGATAATTTCTCTACTGCCATCAAGAATCAAATTAGATTTAATAAAATGATTGAATCTCAGTTAAATCAGATAGCTGCTGCTGTTCCTGCTACTAACCCTGGTATACCATCACAACCGGAAGGATTAGAATCTGCAAATCTTGTAGACATGTTTGAAGCAGGTAACTACTGGAGTAACCCCGTCACTGAAGTTACTACTGACCTTCTGTCGGTCAAGAGAGGCGATCAAGGACGCCCCGTCATGCCGATCTCCATCGGCATGGTGGACTTCCCAGAAGCACTCTGCGACTTTGGCTCTAGCGTCAACATTATGCCCAGGGTACTCTATGAAAAATTCTTTACATATCCTTTATTAGAAACAACCATGTGTTTGCAGTTTGCAGATCAGACGATAAGTTTTCCAAAAGGAATATTGAAGAACCTCTGTGTCCGAGTTGGTACCTTGTACGCCCCAGCAGACTTCGTGGTGATAGAGACCGGTAATGATGAGAGGGCACCCATCATCTTAGGGAGGCCATTCTTGAACACCTCGGGAGCTGTCATCTACGCTAGTGCTGCCAAGATAAATTTCTACATCAAAGGGAGGAAGGAGACATTTTCCTTCAAGAACAAGACTACACAAATCCCAGAGCAATCCCGACATGAATCAAGGAAGAGGACCAACAGGAGGAACAGGAACAAGCAAGTGTGGACCGAGTCAGCTAAGATAGTCACTGCAGTTCATGAAGGATAAGATCATCGACTTAAGTCACCGTTTCTGACCAAGAAGGACGACCCAAGAATGTGAAGCATATATTGCTCCATAAATGGGTACAACTTCTACAAGATGTATTGCGGCACCGGATCGGGCGTCAACATAATGGCCACAGTCACCTATCGGCTCTTATTCGGAATCATGCCCTTAAAACCCTTAAAACCAACATACATTCAGCTCCAGATGGTGGATCAGACATTCCGAGAATTTAAAGGTATAGTAACTGATGTCCCTATCAAAATAGACGATCATTTTGTCTATACAGACTTTTGGGTTATTGACATGGGAGAAGATGAGTACGATCCACCCATCATCCTTGGGAGACCGTTCCTCAGCACCATTAAAGCAATCATCTACATTGGAACCGGTGAAGTCCACATGCACTTCCCCTCAGAGAAGGTATGCTGCTACTTTACTGACCCTAATTATATAGTTGAAGACTCTAAGCAGGACAGGACAAGAAGAAAATGACGCAACCGCAACCAGATGAGGCAGATTATCAAGGACAGATGGGCAGACTATGAAGGAGAAGTGGTAAGGTCTGAAGACATACAGTTCAAACAAAATTATCTAGAGGAGACCGTAGCACCAAGTCAGGTGTGGAGAGAGAAGATAACTATACATGAAGAGGAGGCGCCACCGGAAGCACCGACTCCGCCATCCAACGAGTTCCAGGACGACTGAGAAAACAGAGAGTCTCGTTCGGAGGACTTAAAAACACCAAACGCCTTGCCAAGAGGTAAACTTGGTAGTTATCCTTTCCCTTTCAATTATTTTAAATAGTTTACTTAGTGTTGGTGCAAAAGCTGATCTGCAAACACAAAGGGCTAATACCCGATTCAAACGTTAAGGCGTGCCAGCCGATTTGACCTTACTATCGGCAAAGGTGATAACTCGAATACTTTGGTCCCAACAACAGCGATGCGCCCGGATGTCACGGCCAAGAGGTATTCACGCGGAACTCGAGAATACGTCGAGCTTAAGTCAACAAACTCCTAAGAACTCGTAGTAAAAAGAAAAATATGACGAAGTCGTCGAAAAGTAGATGCTGGAATATGAGTAAAAACTTGTGTTTGATTGATTGATAGATGTCTCATTACAAGGCCCTAGGGTCTACATTTATACTCTGCTCAAAGAGTTACAATCAGACACGACTAGGACTCGA
This sequence comes from Sorghum bicolor, assembly GCF_000003195.3. Taxonomy (NCBI): domain Eukaryota; kingdom Viridiplantae; phylum Streptophyta; class Magnoliopsida; order Poales; family Poaceae; genus Sorghum; species Sorghum bicolor. The sequence goes on from NC_012872.2 coordinate 47,972,524, forward strand.
ATTCCAAATTAAACAGAATCCGTATACAAAATGATTTAAATAACTAAGGAAAACACAAAACTATCCTCCCGTGACAAACCGGGACACCACCATGGACCAATCGGCAACCTTCATGTTCCCCTTCCGAGTCATCGGCAGACTCCTCATCGTAGCCATCGACAAAGGCTAACGCTGACCATCAGCATGAACGCATCACCACTCATGGACTTAGTCATATTCAGCTGTCTCTTCATCGGCAACCACCTTCATCGGCAACTCTCCTGTAGATCGATTACTGTTGCCCTATCTTGCCGATCTACACTCTACCGATCCCTGGGTACGTGTCCAAAAATGGTGTCAACACATGCCCCCAATTTCGGAGTATAAAATCATTAATGCTCCGAAATTCTATGTAGTAATGATGCCTTTCCGCAATTAATCCTCTCAATTTGGTAATCGACCGTTGAAGCCGAACAACTCTGGCCCGATTCTTCCGCAGATTCCTCGAATTCCTCAACCTCCCAAACTGGACATCTCCACTTTATTCGCCCATCGGCAATATTATCGTTGGAGGAAGCTGCCGATGGACCGACTAGGAAATCCCGCATAGTGAAATATCTCCAGGTCTTGACCGCTTCCTGTCAAATCGCCTGCACAATCCCTTGATTACCGTGCAAACAGTTACCATATCCACTTGAGTATCCTCAGATTTCACGGATACGGCGAAGAGATAAGTCAGATTTGCCCTTGCCCGTTTTGTCCTATAAATAGTTCCTTCTCGGGTACTCCTTCTCCATCGCATCATTCTACAGCCCCAACTCTGCTTTTCTGGCGGCGGCGCTGTTCGAGAGCTCCAAGAACTCCAGCGAAGGCCTTTCTCCACCAACCTCAAAGTCTTCGATCATCTTCCTTGCGAGGAGATGGCCATCAACTTTGCTGTTCCTGAGGTCAGTTCATCACCCCATCCCTTGTACTTTTACCATACCCTTGTTCATCCGCAATTAATTTTACTGAACATTCCTCTCCTTTTTCTTTTTTTCTTCTTTTTATTCTTAAAAACTTCTAGGATTTGTCCAATAAAATTGTCATCCCTACCGATCAACCACACCTCCAATGTCTCGGTCCGCTAGGGAACCCAGATCCTACCGATCTGATCAACGCAGAAACAAACAGAATCCCCTTTAGAGCCGAGAATTTTTCTCTAGATCTGTGGAAAGATGCCTTCCGTTCCTAGCCCAGTCCAACCAAGGGATGGAAGGATTGGTTTTTGAGAGTCAGCTATTCAAATGAAGTTCAATGGGGCGAGCAAAAACTGGACCAGTGCATTAGGCTGTCTCTTGCCAATATGCATAGGAATGAATCACTCCTGATTGCTGCATCATATTTCTAGTCAGACACACTTAATGCTTTTGTTTTCAGCCATGGCCCTGCTTCTTCCACTCTTGCCGATGTGCTCATGCTCACCGGCTTAGATGTATCCACTGCCGATAGTAGTCACATATTTGACACCACACCTAGTGCTAAAGTGGAAACCCGCTCTATCGGCGGTTGGTCTGGGTACATTCAGAAGTACCGTAGAACAGGGCATGTCAACATAAAGGAACAAACCACTTTCCTGAACATGTGGCTGGACAAATTTGTATTCTGTGGTCGATCGGCAGGACCAACCTCTGTCTACCTATCGACAACAGAGAGATTAGCTAATGGTGGCCGATTTCCCCTCGGCCGATACCTGCTTGGCTCTGCCTATCATCTTCTCCACCAAGTAGCCAACAAACTTCTACTCGGCGAGTCCATCAACAACTTAGGAGGCCCTTGGTGGCTCATCAACATGTGGCTTAGCCTCCATATGCATAAGCGACTGGAATTCGACCTCTTTGCACAGCGTTTCCCCATGGATATAGCAGAGGATCATGAGTTAGATGAAGAAGAATCGGCAACCCGTCCTCCCTTAAACTATGGTGAAGCCGTCATAGTCTTGCCTGGTACTGGAGGCAATAGAGATCAAGTTAGCTGATTCTTTCAGACTCTTTATGAGGGTCTGGCCAAAGAACAGTGAGCATAGATTCCTTATGAAGATCCAGACACAAGATTTCCTCTGACCTTTCATCCCTTCGACGATGCTCTCAATAAAGATCATGTTGTAATGATGGCACTTGTCACTCCAAGAGCTATACTAGTAAACTTTTTTGGCAGTGGGAAAGCCTCCAACTAGACTTATGAATTTTACAACCCATCTGCATTATCCCGTCAACTAGCTTTCGGTCAGCTGGCGATTTCACTTTGTTATGCCGATGTGATAAAACCTAGGGAAACCATCACTAGTCTTCTCGAGTGGACCAGAATAGCTCAACTGCCACCAAATGCCGATACCGATGCCGATCTATCAGATTGGATTCCGGCCCTCTTCATTACTCAGGCATACAAACAATGGTGGGAAGAATGGAAAGAGCATTTGTTCTAGAAATCGGCTCTCACGTACCGCGGCATGATCGACCCCCAGTACAAAGTCCCCGATAATACTGTAAGTATTTCTAAACCGATGTTTCAATCCTTTCACTTTTACTTCCATCGGTAGCTCACTTTTTGTGTTATATTACAGGTTGATAACACACCCCCATTGGTCAGCAGGAGTGGTAAGCCGATTGAGCTCCTTCCATCGGGTCCGATTTCTTTGATCGGCAACAACTCTCCATCCCTGGCCGCTATAATGCATCGGGGTATACGTCTCAAGAAAGTCACCACCAAGCGAACGAAGGCATCTCCATCGGTAGCTGCCTCCACTTTAGCACAAGCCTTCAAGGTAAATTCTTTTACCCATACCGATTCCATTCTTACATCTGTTACACTTGTACTCACAAATTTTCATTGTTGTATCAGCAAACCGGTACATCGGTAAAGACTAGAGGTGTGACTGCCGATGCCCCCCAGTCCAGCCAACTAAAGAGGAAAAGCTCCAAGAGTACCAGAACCCAGGCGAAGCGCCATAAAACAGCAATACCTTCCCCTCCCCCAGTGTCTCCAATCCCAGTGGAATCTTCTCCTTCTTCTCCAGAAGTCTAGATACTACAAGCACCATCTCCCCCTCAGCCACAAGGAGAACCTCAAGTGGAAGAGTTCCAGCCAGAAGAACCTCAGCCAGAAGAAATATCGGCTGATGTACACGAGCAGACCGCCGATCCAGCAAGTCTAATCATAGCATCGGTAGTCTCCTCGGTCCATACGAGTACTGTACCCCCTCAAGGTAACATATTTCTCATTTACTACCGATGAACTTGTTTTCCACTTTATTAATCACTTCTGTCAATCTTTCAGCTGACATAGTTTCATCGGCAATCTCAGCCGATCAGCCCGTGGTTCCATCGGCGTCATCCAGTCAGAGGCGAGAGATGGCCCTGAAGCAAGTAAGTTACCCAATCTCTATCTGTATTATTTATCAATGCTTGATCATAGAATAACTTATTTTATTTTCCTTTTCAGGAACAGGACTCTCCTGACAGCTTGTTCTCTTTTGCCATCGACATCTCTGAGGATGAAGGCGAGGAGGCAAGTTCCTCTCGAGCAGTTGGAATCACATCGGTAGAAATCAGGGCAAAGTTAGAAGAATTATTGGCCCTCCTTCATCAAGACACAGCCCAATTGGTCGATGACTCCGATCCGGCCAGGGCTTTGTTCCAGACCCTAAGAGGCCAAATCCCCGTCGATGCTGAAGAAATCCTTTTGAAGCTGCACACCTAGAGAGCCGTCAGCTGCAATATCAAAATGCTGCCCAGCGTCTTGCCGATAGAGCTGCTCATGCTCAGCTTTCTGAGGAGATGATGAAAGTAAAGCTCCTTGCCGATGAGAAGCATAAGAGCATCGACATTCTGACATCCTCAGGAGATGTATTGAAGCAAAAGATTTCTGATCTATCAGCGAGAAGGGAAGCCCTGTTGGCAGAACTCAAACAGGTAGAAGAAGCTTTGTCTCAAGCCCAACAAGAAGAAAGCCAGCTGCCTGAAACGATCAAGCTTCTTGAACAAGAGCGAAATATCCAAGCCCACAAAGCACTGCTGATGAAGAAGAAGCTGAAACCAGTGGAAGGTTCTGCCGATGATCCAGGCGCTGTTGAACATGTGAACCCTTCATCGGCGACATACCCTGCTCTCTTCTTTCCAACCCTCCTGGTACTTTGGTCTAGCCGATAGGACTGTTATCAGCACCATTTAAAACATTGAGTCTAGCCCAGCAGCCCACTTTGATCTAGCCGATAGGAATGTTATCGGCATTTTAAACTCTTATGCATCAACCCATATGCTTGGGTGATATTTCTTTAAATATTTGCCATTCAATGCTCTAGGAAATTCAACTCCTTCGAGAGTTTCTAAGATATAGGCATTGCCAGGAGCAGACCGATTTACCCGATAGGGACCCTCCCAATTGGGAGACCACTTCCCAAATTTTGAACTTTTAGTCCCGATCGGTAAGATTAGTTTCCATACTAAGTCTCCATCGGCAAACTCCTTAGCTTTTACCTTCTTATCATACCATCTGGCAACTCTTTTCTTATTCTCTTCTATACTCATCAAAGCCCTTAGCCGATGCCCTGCTAGATCATCCAACTCGTCTGTCATCAAAGTAGCATAATCATCGACAGCCAATTGATCTTGAAAAGATAATCGCCTAGACCCAGTTTTAATTTCCTAAGGTAACACTGCATCATGTCCGTATACCAACTGATAAGGCGAAACTTTGGTCGATCCATGACAAGCCATCCGATATGACCATAAAGCTTCATTTAACAACGTATGCCACCTCCTAGGATTTTCTTCAATCTTCCGTTTAATAAGCTTGATAATTCCTTTGTTAGATGCCTTGGCCTGCCCATTAGCTTGAGCATAATAAGGAGAAGAATTTAATACTTTAATTCTCATACCGATCGCAAACTCATCAAACTCCCCTGATGTAAAGATAGTACTCTGATCGGTAGTAATTGTTTGAGGACTTCCAAATCGGTAAATAATATGCTCCTTCACAAAATCAATCATATTGGCCGATGTAACTTTCTTCAAAGGAATAGCTTCAACCCACTTAGTGAAATAATCGGTGGCAACCAAGATGAATTTATGTCCCTTGCTTGACGGCGGGTAAATCTGACCGATTAGATCAATAGCCCATCCCCGGAACGGCCAAGGTTTAATAATGGGATTCATGGCCGATGCGGGTGCTCTTTGAACATTGCCAAACTTCTGACATCCTTGACACCCTTTGAAATACTTAAAACAATCCTCAAGTATAGTCGGCCAATAATACCCATTTCTTCTGATCATCCACTTCATCTTAAATGTCGACTGGTGTGCTCCACACACTCCTTCATGGATTTCTCCCATCAAACTCTTAGCCTCATCATCACCTAAGCACCTGAGAAGAATCGTATCAACAGTTCGATAATATAATTCTTCTTCAAGGAGCACATACTTGGTAGCTTGAAACCGAACACGCCTCTCAACTTTCTTGGACGGATCTTTCAAATAATCAATAATTTCTTTTCTCTAATCATCGACATTAATTGCCAATACTGCGTTTATCATGGGCTGATATCCCGAGGCATGCTGAGCCAACCGATTGGCCTCTTCATTATGCAACCGAGGAACATGCTCTAACCGGAAATCCTTGAATTCCTTTAATAATTGCATACTCCTTTCATGATAAGTTATCAGGACTTCGCTTCGACATTCATAGCTTCCAGCCAATTGATTTATAACCAGCATAGAATCTCCGAAGACCTCAACAACATCAGCATGAACTTCTCTTAGCAATTCCAACCCTTTTATCAAAGCTTGATACTCAGCTTGATTATTTGTTGATGTAGCAACAATCGGCAAGGAGAATTCATACTTCCTTCCCCGAGGGGAAATTAACACTATGCCGATTCCTGCCCCCCGGTCACACGTGGATCCATCAAAGAAGATCGTCCAAGGTACAATTTCCAAAGTCTCCACTGCACCACAATGTTGAGTCACAAAATCGGCCATAATCTATCCTTTAACCGCTTTAGCCGATTCGTAACGCAGATCGAATTCTGACAGTGCCAAAATCCACTTACCGATTCTACCACTCATGATCGGCATAGATAGCATGTATCGGACCACATCATCTTTGCAAACAACAGTACATTCGGCCGATAGCAAATAATGCCTTAACTTAATACAGGAGAAATACATGCATAAGCATAATTTCTCAATAGCCGAATACATAGTCTCAGCATCAATCAACCTTCTGCTTAAATAGTAAATTACACGTTCCTTCCCTTCAAATTCTTGAATCAAAGCCGAACCAATGACCATACCATCGGTAGATAAATATAATCTGAAGGGCTTTTCTTGCTGAGGTGGAATCAAAACTGGAGGGTTTACCAAATAATTTTTGATTTTATCTAAGGCCAACTGTTGCTCTTTCCCCCAGACGAACTCTTGATCGGCTTTCAACTTAAGTATAGGACTGAAAGCATGAATTTTACCAGACAAATTAGATATAAACCTCCTGATAAAATTTACCTTGCCGATCAAGGATTGGAGCTCCGTCTTGTTGGTAGGAGCAACTATTTTGTTGATAGCATCAATGGATCTCCTACTAATTTCAATCCCCCTTTGATGCACCATGAAACCAAGGAATTGTCCTGCCGACACACCAAATGCACACTTATTGGGATTCATCTTTAAACCATGCTTCCTTGTGCATTCTAACACCTTTCGCAAATCGGCAAGATGCTTTGTGAAATCTCCCGACTTAACCACCACATCATCAATATAAATCTCCACCAGCTGGCCGATGAACTCATGAAATATAAAATTCATAGCCCTCTGATAAGTAGCACCAGCATTTTTCAAGCCAAAGGTCATGACTATCCATTCAAACAACCCAACATGACCAGGACATCTAAATGTAGTCTTTGGAATATCTTCTTCTGCCATTGTCGCACCCGGTTTTCCAAAGAAGACCAAGCGCTAACTATATGTGTGCCCAGGATGTCCACACGACACATATAGCGACAAATATGGAGAATATCAAGAACAATGCTTTATTATATATCGGAACATAGTTACAACATGGCTTACATCTATTACAAAGCATAGTGGAAACTAATCCTAATCTTCACTTTGGGTCTCCATTTTCCACAGGGACGGTTGATTGGGGGTACACTCGCCTAGTACTCCTGGAACATCTCAGGGAACGCCGCCTTTGTATCATCATCTGGTACCCATCCGGGATTTTGATTGTTGAATGTAAAGCAAGTGTGAGCGCACCATACTCAACAAGTATAACATGAGGGGATGCAAGGCTCAAAAGGCTTGACTTGGTTTGACTGCGATAAGCATTTTTAGTTGGTCATATTTTATTATTAGACCTATGTTTCTAGGTTATGCTTAAGCTCCCAAGATGAGAAGTATGATAATTATCATCAAGATTAATGATCACCCAAACCATCCATAGAACCATCTATCTCGAAAAGGATCCAGGCCGCTCGTGTCCGTGAGCACGGCAGATATATCAGTTTTAAAACACTCTGCAGAGCTTGTACACTTTCACCATGAGTCGTGTTACCCATATGCCCGAGGTGATCAGCCTCTTGACTCACTTCCAAGGTAAGTCGGCAGGGTTCACTATGAAGCCTTTCGAAAGTCCCCCCTAACAAGTTAGTAGCCGCGAGGTTTCAATGGCAAGTGTGCATAGGTGTCCTCCTCCAAGAGGCACATGTGGTCGCGGCACTGTACACACCAAGGTAGGAAAACAACTATACACCACGAGGCACCCCCCTCTTGCGCCTTTCGGTAACCACTAACAAGTTAGAGAAGTTCAGTTTACTGAGCTAAAGCCAGAGCCATGTAGCTCTCATGGTTGTACGGTAAATCCTGGGTGGCCGCTTTAAGATTCAGTCCTTACGGAGGGCAGACTAGAGCACCCAAAAAGGCCCAATGCTCTAGCCCCCTTATATCCATGTTTCTAAAAAGCATCATTTTATCATTGATTACATAATCCATTAGTCAAGATTAACATTATATTGTTTGGTGATTACAGACTAAGCAAAACTACCCATATGCATAACCCATGGTAACAAGGGATTCAGGATAACAAAAGTTCTAGGTAAAGTCCTTAGGGGTTTATCATATTAGACACATGCACATGAAGAGGTTATTAAATAGTTATTAGGTAACAAGGGAAACTCATGTTACACTTGCCTTCCAAATTCTTGCTATCCAACTTCTTGATCATCCTTGTAGAGCCCCTCTTCTAACGTTAGCAATCAACCGGTACAAGCATCACAAGAACCTAAAAACAGTACACCAAGCATTACAAAATATGATAAAAGTTTTAAACACGTAGAACGTGCAACTATGATTGTTGAGCACAAAAACAACTAACACAAAGTCATGATTAAAAGATATATCAGATAGAGACTGGAAGGTTCGATAAATGATAGGATTAGAGTAAACATGATGAACGTGGACACGAGATTTATGGAGCACAAGGATCTATAGAAGATTTGTTGATGACTATGGATTTGTGAAGAGTATACATGGAACATATTATGACTAATGGCTGCACTAGTGAAATGTTACATAAAAGGGAAGCACGATGATGCCGATTTGCACAACGGTTGAGCAAACCCAGTGGCGGACAGTGGTGGTTATGATTATAAAGAACATGGTCTTAGCAGCACCAAATTGAGATCATTTTTGTGGGCTTGTTGTGGACTGTATGGAATATATTGTGGCAAAAGAACAAGTTATTCTAAGTATTGGAGGACCGGGAAACATGACTACAAAAGGACTTGCACTGCTGTCTGCTGGACAGCAGCTGTAGCAGTTACTGTGACCACTATATCACGACAATCGTGGCACCTATGGACAAACCAACTTGCAGAGGCATGTGCAAGTTTATTATACACAGGTGGGTAATAGGATTTGATAAACAGAGTAGTGGATTTTTGGGAACGCACTCAACAATCGGTTGCAGCGCGGCTGCAGGGCAGCAGGGACAGCGAGGACTAAAAGAAAGATATATGGTTCGTCTTTGATCCTATGGCCACAAAAATTCTCAGAGACTTGTGCAAGGACATGAGACATATTTTGGTCGTAGGACATGGTCACTGGAGTGACTGAACAATGGGAATGCACATGGCAATTAGTAGGAACTCTTGCTGCGGGGCTGCAGGGATAATGAGCAAAAGATAGGGTCATATCTCTTGCATATTTGGTCCTATAGCCATGAAACTTTGCAGAGGCATGTGCAAGGATAGGACACACATGCTGTATGAGTGGTTTGATGATTTGACTAATGTATTATGGGGAACATCACTACCAAACAGAGGCGCAACACTGCTGAAATAGCAGGGACAGCAAGCACTGAAAAGACGATTATATCTCTTTCATCTTGAAGTGTCTGGCTATAAAATTTTGCAGGGACGTGTGCAAATATATAAATGATGTTATATTCAAAGGATTCATCATAGAGCTTGATGGATCAATGGAGAACATGAATGCTGACCGGCAATAACACTGTTGTCCAAAAAGGACAGCAACACGATTGCGGGAAAACTTTGACAGAATTTGATCAAACTTGGACTATGACTCATGATTTATGGAAAATAATATGTATACAAGATTGAGACTGGGGGGAGGGACTCACATCAAGGTTCATGATTGCTGGACATGACCTCCATGGCGACCAACGCCAATGATGGACAGCAAAACGGTCATCACTCGATGGGATACACTGCTGGTTTCGAAAGGCGACATGGCACATTGAGATGGCCTCCATGAAGCACTGCAGCAGCATGGTATTTCCTTGAAAGGTCACAACAAGGAGGGGACATGATGAACATGAGTTTCTCAGCAAAAACAGAGAAAACCATGACCCTTACCGCAGCACAATGCAAATGATTCCTGGATTCCAGCAACGGGAAAATATGTGCAGTGGCATAACGGATTCATCGCAGCCAGGGTACTGCAATTTCATAAAAAGGGAGGAGAGGGAATTAGAGGAAGAAGATAGGGTGACCATGTAGGTGAGAGTGGAGGAGTTGGAGTGTCCTCACCATGCTGCACAGCAGTAGTAGCAATGGCGGCAAACCACAATAAGAAGCGAGGAATATCACTGCATGGAGTTCAATAGGAAGCACAACCTCATCTCTGTACATTAGGGATTATCATGAGGAATTCCTTGAGGTCCTGTGATTTGATGAGATCAGCAAGGGGATATATAAGAGATGAACAACAAGGAGAAAATCTCACCAATTGTTGCTGTCATGCCTAGAAGCAGATAGAACCAGCGGCATAACATACTCTGATTGATCATGTGGTTCCATTTTGTTGGAGAAGAATTTGAGGGATTTGGGGCTGCAGCCATGGGGAAAAGGAGAGGAGGAGGGGCGCCCATCTGATGGAGGGAGGGGAGGAGATGGGATGCTCCTTCTCTGGTGCTTGCGTGAGGGAGAGAGGAGGGGATGAGGGGGTTTTATAGCTGTTGTTTGCTGCATGAGAGCATGCAAATGGAGTGAAGTAAATTGGAGTAAAAATTGGTGCCATCAAAAAGGAGTTAAAGAGGTGCTGCTGGTTTCTGCGTGAGAAAAAGAGGAGGGGGTATGGCTGGTTGTTTATGTGCATGCATGCAATTGAAAGCAATGGAGTAAAGTAGTGCTGCCAATAGAGGAATAAAGAGGGATGTGTGACCATGGGAATTAAGGGAGGAAAAATCAGATGCTGATGGTATTTTTGAGTGAGAGTAAAGAGAGGAGGCAGTGCCATAGAGAGGAGAGGGAAGGCTTCTCCACGTGAAAGAATGCATGCATGCATTTGAAAAATTAAGAGAGTAAATAATGGACTGAATGAGCACTCTTGAGAGAGGTGGTCCTTGTGAAATAAGAGATGAAGGAATTGATCCATCTGATTTTTGCATGGGGTGTAGAGAGTGGCGTGAGAGCAGCAGAAAAGAAAATGTGGAGGCCGGCCATGCAGGCCATGCTCTTCAAATGAGTAACTATGTAAAAATAAAAGGGAGAGATTAGGAGGGTGAATAAAGAGAGATAGGTCCAGAAATTTAGAGATTACAATTATTTGTGGTTGTTATTTTTGCATGAAGAGCTGAGGGAGAGTAGGGCGTCCAGGGATGATAAATGGCTGCATGCCATTGATGCCTAAAAATTTTGTGTTGTTACGCTCATGCACTAAGGGGGAGAGAGATAAGAGAGATTGATGAGGGGCATGTAAAGAAGGTGAGCCAATGGATTAAGTGCTGCTGTTTGCATTAAGGAAAAGGTAGGGGTCGGCACCAGAAGAGGAGAGGGGGCAACATCTTGATGCAGTAGTGCTGCTGCATACTTGCAAAATGAAGAAAAAATAATAAATTGGTGGAATAAAGAAGCACTCTTAAGAGAGTTTTGTCTAGGGAATTAAGAGAGCTAAAGAGGAGATGCATGTATTTTTCGCATGAGAAGGGATTGGCGTGTTCAGCAAAGGAGGAGGGATGGCTGTTCATCAGCTTTTAATCTTGTAATTAGAGAGACATGCAAATGTGATGAGGCAGGAAATTAAGAGAAGAGAATTGATGTAGATATAATTCTTGCATGGAGGAGAAGGGGACAGCATAAGAGAGGATACCGACTTAGTAGGTGTGTCCATCTAATCTGCGTGATGAAAAGTGGGAGGAGAGAAAATAATGCATCTCTATTGCATGTATGCATGCAGAAATGAATGGGAGAGGATGAAGCATGCCTAATGTTTACCCATACTATTTAGAGAGGAAATTAAGGGGAAGTAACAAGCTTTGAGGGCTGTTTATTTTGCATGGGCAAAATAGGGGCATGTGAGCAGCAAAAGGATGTAGCTAGTGATGGAGGAGCTGCTCTTTACAATGCATATCAATATTGAGATAAGAAAGGAAATTAGAGAGTGGAATTATAATGATTATTGTTGCTTGGTCCAAAAGATTAAAGGAGGCATTATGTGTTTCTATTATTTCTGCATTGGGGGAAAGACGAGGGTGACACCATGTATGCGAGAGCTGCATGTTGATGTGAAAGAGAGAGGGAGATAGGGGCAGCTAAGAGTTGGGAGAAAGAGAGAGAGGTGTGTTGAGCTGAGTTGTGCTTGACCCAACGCTAGAGAAAGATGTTAATGATACATTGGGAAAATGAGAGAATGTGGACTAGGTTGGATTGACCCAAAAAAAATTCATGGACACCAATATAACTAAGAGCTCGAGAAAGAAAACAAGGAGAGAGAGAGAGAGCAGGTCATGTTAGATTTTTGTAGGATGTTGGAAAAATACTTTTGGTATTTTGGTGAGATGAAATTGGGATCAACCCTAGGCATATTTGAAAACATTTAAATTTATTTTCCACACAAAAACACAGTGCAGAGGCATGAATGCAACAAACCACTTAATTGTATTGCAAAAATTTTAGAAACTCACATTTTTCCACTATCTAAAATGTTGACAACATAACTAAAGTTGGAACATTTTATCAAATAATAAAATCTTTGGCTTTGTTTTTAGTGTTTTCTAAGTAATATCCCAAAGTAGGAATTTTGGGGTGTGACAGCCATGAATATTTGATTGTATCCTGCATTGCCATCCATAAAGCTAATAATCCGATGCCCAGCCGCAGCATCAACTAGCAGATTGGCAACTGGCATTGGGTAGCCATCCATCGGTGTAGCTTTATTAAGATTCCTAAAATCAATGCAAACTCGAAGCTTCCCATTTTTCTTGTAGACTGGAACAACATTGGAAATCCACTCGGCATACCGACACTGCCGAATAAATTTAGCCTCGATAAGTTTAGTTATTTCGGCCTTGATGTCAGGAAGAATATTAGGATTACATCGGCGAGCTAGCTGTTGATGTGGCCGAAATCCAGACTTAATGGGTAACCGATGTTCAACAATTGATCGGTCCAAACCAGGCATCTCAGTATAATCCCAAGCAAAGCAATCTTTATATTCCTTTAACAAATCGGTTAACTGTTGTTTACACTCAGAATTTAACTTAGCACTAATAAAAGTAGGTCTAGGTTTATCACCACTACTTATATCTACTTCTATCAAGTCATCGACCGATGTGAATCCCTGGCCTAATTTTCCATCATCGGCGAACCTATCCATTAAAACTCCTCATCAGAACCGACTGCTTGGATCAGTGGAATCTCATAATCAGCAACTTTGAGGAAGTCTTTCTCCCAAATCTCTCCCGAGATGCACCTAGTTCTTTCATAGGTGTCTGCCTCTGCCGATGCAATAACATAGGAAGAATCTCCCGGGACAATCTCAATCTTGTCACCTACCCACTGGACCAAGCATTGGTGCATTGTAGACGGGATGCAACAATTGGCATGAATCCAATCTCTCCCTAGCAGCAAATTATAAGCACCTTTTCCGCTGATCACGAAGAAAGTTGTCGGCAAGGTTTTGCTGCCGATGGTCAACTCGACGCATATTGCCCCCTTAACCGGAGACACGTTTCCCTCGAAGTCCTTTAGCATCATATCGGTCTTGGTCAAATCCTGATCTCCTTTTCCAAGCTTCCGATAAACTGCATATGGCATGATATTGATAGCAGCTCCACCATCAATCAATATCTTAGTCATTGGTTGACCATCAACTCTCCCTTTGACAAACAGAGCCTTAAGATGCTGCCTTTCATTGTCGGCAGGCTTTTCAAAGATTGCTGTCATCGGATCCAGAGCCAACTGAGCTATCTGGTCGGAAAACTCCAACTCCTCGTCATCACTGGATGGCGCCAGGAATTCCATCGGCAACATAAATACCATGTTGACATCTGCCGATGGCCCTTTCCCCTTAGGATCTGATTGCTGCTGATCCCCAGCTTGGCCAGAATTTTCGCCCTTGCTTAGCTCTTCCCGTCTCTCGCATTGCAGTCTCCTCTTCTGTGTCTTAGTCAACCCCTCTGGACACCATGGGGGAAGGGGTGACTGCCTTGCCGATGGACGACGATATTCCCTTGACTCCATCCGATGTGTGTTGGCGTCCCTGCAAAATATGAACTCATTGGGAACTCGTGCATTAGCCATCTCCTCAAGCTCCTCCTGATTCCTAGGAAAATATTCAACACGATCACCAAGTCTATCATGCGCACTGAGTCTACCCCCCAGCCGATCATGAACGGACGCTCTCCCCCTAATCGGCCCATTAAATCGCCGATCATCATTGTGATAGCGCCGATCGGATCTGTCATACCGATCATAACCATTGCACTCAGGGCAATCTCTAACAGTAGGCAACTTGATGTTCTGCTCCCAGCAATGAATAAAGAATGGGCAGTTCCAGTGAACCTTGTGCCGATTCCATTCCTGTCGGCGTCTTTCTTCCTCCCGATGATAGTCCTCTTGCTGGCGCCGATACCGATCTTCTCGTTGCTGCTAAGTTTCCCGAGGCCTTCTATGAGTTATCACAATACCAGATCGGGGAGGCCTTCCCAAGTTAGTTCCCTCCTGGATCAAGCATTTTCCTTTTGCATCGGCAATAGTGATTTGGTGCTGAGGGTCCACCGATGCACTTCTTTCAGCTGCTTCTGATGTCAAGACCTTGGCCTTTCCCTTAGCATCCAGCATATTTGTTGGGAAAAGATGTTGATCAATCTTCATCGGCTTCTGAGTTTTGGAGCTGTCAAATTTGATCCTCCCAGATTCTATAGCCGATTGCAGCTGTTGTCTAAAAACTTTGCACTCATTGGTGCTGTGAGAGGTTGCATTATGCCACTTGCAGTACTTCATCTTCTTTAATTCTTCAGCCAATGGGATTACATGATTGGGTGACAATTTGATCTGGCCTTCCTGAAGCAGAAAGTCAAATATCCTATCGGCCTTGGTGATATCAAATGCAAACTTCTCTGGCTCCTTATGCCCGAAAGGGCAACACATCGACTTCTTGTTCTTTACCCATTCTGCCAAGCTAATGACTGGTTCTTCATCAGAGTCTGAGCTTGCTGCCTCATCAACAAATGACACCTTTTTGTTCCAAGCCCTCTTAGGTTCAAAGTGCTTAATATCCTGGTCGGAAATCCTCTGGACCAAATGACTCAAGCTCTCGAACTCTTGAGAAGCATATTTGTCCCTGATATGTGGCAACAAACCCTAGAAAGCGAAATTGGCTAGCTGCCGATCATCTAAAACTAGACTATAGCATATATTCTTGACCTCCCGCAACCTCTGCACAAAACTTTCAACCGATTCATCATTACGTTGTTTCAATCTGACCAAATCGGTGATCTTGTTCTCATGGACTCCAGAAAAGAAGTATTTGTGGAACTGCTTTTCTAAATTGGCCCAAGTAATCACTGAGTTGGGAGGTAATGATATAAACCAAGTGAACGCCGATCCAGACAATGATGACAAGAACAAACGAACCCTTAACTCGTCCCTGTTAGCAGCTTCTCCACATTGGATGATGAACCTGTTGACATGTTCCATGGTTGATGTGTCATCCTGCCCAGAAAACTTAGTGAAATCTGGTACCTTGTACTGATTTGGAAGTGGAATCAAATCATATGCAGGATGATACGATGTCAGATAAGAGTAAGTGTTGACTTTGGGTTTTATCCCAAATTGGTCTCTCATTAGTTCAGCAATCTTATCGGCCCAATAAGCATCGGCATCTTGCCGATGGGGCGGTTGTGGATCTAGCGCCTGCTGATACACTTCCACATGTCGTTGATGCGCACGATCTGCATGGAACATGGGGTTGATTGTCTGACCACCAAACTGTTGACCAAGATTCATCGGCTGGTTGGGCAACCCTTGATTCTGGAACCCGGGGTAGATCTGGCCTTGTTGAAACCCTGTAGCCTGATGATTCTATTGGGGCATTTGTGGAAAGACTTGCTGCCCAGGCCATCCACTATTAGCATTCATAGGCATAGACCCTGCCGATGTCTGGTAATTAGGCATCATCATTGAATTGACATACCCTGACTGAGTCATAAACCACTGTTGCGTCGGCATTGAATCTGCCGTTGCGTTAGGCATCTGGAACGTTGGAGCTTGAGAATTCCCAGTGTAAGGCCTTGCAGTAGTAGTTGTAGTATACTAGGGACTCTGACTCATCGGCAAATTTGGAGCTGCCGATGCCATAGGAGCCTTGCCTCTCACATCAGTCGTCTGAGATGTGCCAGGTGTCTTCAATGTCAGCTCTGGGGGCATACCATAACCCCACTAGTTAGGAGGAGGGACCGATCCCGACATCGCCGATGCCAATAGATCTGTAGCAAGTTTGACCTGCTCATCTGAAGTCGATGGATTGGTCGTCATCGGCGCAGATTGCGCGTTAGTGACTCCTAACGTGCTTGGAGGAACAGTAGTTTCTATGCCCGCAGCGGCCGCTGCAGCCGATGGAGCTGTGACCACCGGTGATCCTGGCTGATGATGAGAAGGGCCCACATAATTTGGTGGCAATTGTCCTTCTTTGAAAGTTCTAACCACGGCATTGAAAACCATATTGGACAGCACACCAGCTTGATTGATCAAGGCACAGTTAACAACACCATCAACCATGTCTTGAAGTTTACCAGGATTGGCTTCAAAAGTAACCTGCCGAGGTACCAGCAGTGCTTCTTTCTGGATCACCTCGCCACTCCTGTTGATGCTAAAAGACTTCAAACATTGCTGCTTGTAGTCCTCTATGGCTTTTGCAATAGGTTGCTTCTGCTCATCTCTGAGATTGGCTTCCGTTACGAGGATGACGTTCTCCAAATCGAACTCCATAGTCGACATGTTGACCTTGATCTTGATTTCAAGTCCCACTGGGCGTGCCAAAAGATGTGTTGGTGCAAAAGCTGATCTGCAAATACAAAGGGCTAATACCCGATTCAAACGTTAAGGCGTGCCAGTCGATTTGACCTTACTATCGGCAAAGGTGATAACTCGAATACTTTGGTCACAACAACAGCGATGCACCCGGATGTCACAGCCAAGAGGTATTCACACGGAACTTGAGAATACGTCGAGCTTAAGTCGACGAACACCTAAGAACTCATAGTAAAAAGAAAAATATGACGAAGTCGTCGAAAAGTAGATGCTAGAATATGAGTAAAAACTTGTGTTTGATTGATTGATAGATGTCTCATTACAAGGCCCTAGGGTCTACATTTATACCCTACTCAAAGAGTTACAATCAGACACGACTAGGACTCGAATTCTAAATTAAACAGAATTCGTATACAAAACGATTTAAATAACTAAGGAAAACACAAAACTATCCTCCTGTGACAAACCGGGACACCACCATGGACCAATCAGCAACCTTCATGTTCCCCTTTCGAGTCATCGGCAGACTCCTCATCATAGCCATCGACAAAGGCTAATGCTGACCATCGGCATGAACGCATCACCACTCATGGAGTTAGTCATATTCAGCTGTCTCTTCATCGGCAACCACCTTCATTGGCAACTCTCCTGCAGACCGATTACTGTTGCCCTATCTTGCCGATCTACACTCTACCAATCCCTGGGTACGTGTCCAAAAACGGTGTCAACACTTAGTTAATCATGTTCATACTATCCTAAAAAGAAAATAAAAATGTTAAAAAATAGTAAGCCCCATGTGAGTATACGAGTGACATAAAACACATAAGTACATTCACTGTGGTGGCATAAAAATAAAATAAATAATTTTTCTGCTTTATAAAAATGAAAATATAAAAATAGGGAGTAACGTTTATTAAGGAGGCTCAACACGATAAAGGCCAGATATGTATGCTAACACTTAATCAGTTCCACAAAGCTTTGTTGTCTATTTGAGCTCCACAGAATTCAAGAATCGAGAAGACTAGCACACGGAGGACATTCTAATCGCTGTCAGGATACTGTCGACTTTCAAATACACCTGTGCCACCTGCTAGCTACATCAAGAGAAATTACGTCAAAATTCAGCTTGGGGGAGAGCACCTCCATTTATTTCGCTAAGTATTTCTATCTATGTTTATACTTATACTATATTAAAATATAAATATACATAACTATGGAAAACCCATTAAAGATTATATGCTTATATATATATATATCTTTTGCTTAGTGTGCTAAATAAATAAATAAAGTGGCTATGCTAAACTGAATCTAAATAATAAAACTCTAGCATGGATATGATGAATAGTTGCTCTGCCTAATTTTCAAATTTGAAGTTCTCTCAAGTTTAGACATAACTGTTATAATTTAAAGCTTGCTCTAAAAACCTAAACTTGTGGGAAGAGAACTTGATTTGAAGTCTAAGTTATTAACGGATATGATATGGGAAGGTTAAGCTGCTGTTTATCTATTCCTAGAGATGCTAGAATTCTGGAGAATTTTATCTTTTAAAATTTTTAAAAAATTGCTTGATGAGTTCCTGTATGATGAGAGTTTAAATTCCTACCACAGCCATATTGTTGGGTATTTTAAACGCAAACAGAAAAATCCGCAAACGCACGGATACCGATGTAGCCTTCACCCGGGAGTATTCCAGAGTATCGATTTTCCACAGAGAACGTGAGTGTACTAATTAAGATCCAAGATCGTCCAAGGATAACTATATAATTATATTTTTGGTGGGAAGAGAGGAAGTTTCCTGAGAGTTGTCTAGTTGATCTAAGAATCAAGAATTACTTCAAAGATTATTTATTTCGGGACATCAGAACACTAACCACAGAAAGAGATGAGAAGGGGGCTAGGAAGGTCTGACTACGGTCCTACAAACACCGATCCGAACGTGGTGGAATACGTCGACCGTTAGAGCTGTCACTACCCTAAGGCTACCACAACAATCCGCAGGATTGGGTGCAATTCCAGGTAATTGCAAGACTAAACACCACGTCTAATCTATTAATTACTACTCTAGTGTTATAAAGACTAGAGCACTTGATGCAAGCGGGAATCCAATAAATAAATTGAATATAAATAAATGTAATTAGAGAACTCAGGAATTATGAATTGAAGAACCTGGAGAACGATGAAGAATGAACCAGATGCTTCAAAAGTATAATGTTGAGGAAGATCCGACAGATCCAGCTCCTCCTCCGCTCTCCTCTTCTCTCTCCCTATTTTCTAGATTACAACTAGAACTAACTAGAACTAGAACTAGAGGAACTAGAACTAGAACTAGATGAACTAGAACTAGATCTAGATGAACTAGAGGTAGAACTAGAAGAACTAGAGGGATCCTCTCTACTTGGATGAAGAATTGAAACCCTAGCTTTGATTCTGTAGAAGAGGTATGATCTCCAGGGGCCAGGGGTCTGTTTTTATAGTCCCTTCAAGTGAATCTGGGCCGTTGGATCAAACCGACATTGATTGAATGGTTATCCTTGATCCTTTAGGTTGGTGGAGCAATATCCTGAAAGAGAGTCCTCATTGGACTCTGGTTGAGGGCGGGCGCCCAGGAAAGGAGGGCGGGCGCCCTGTCCCTGAGTCCTCTCGGCCTCCGCTTCCTTCCCGTGGCTTCTGGAGTCTTCTAGATGATAGAAAATTGCGTGGCACGTTAATATCTCTATGTAAACCTGACTTGTGGGCCTTTCTTCCGTATTTCCTGATAACCCCCCTACAGAAATAGACAAACACCAAAACTCGTGGAATTCTGTCAGATAAAACCCTAAGTATAGGTGTTGGTTGCATTTGGATCCTTTTCCATGATTACTTGATGGTTAAATATGAGCATTAAGGACCGTCAACAAGCTCCCCCAAGCTTGACCTTTGCTCGTCCGTGAGCAAAGATAGACTCAAGAGTTTCTGCAGTGGTTTCATGTCTTAAAGATATACATGCGTTCAAACAAGATCTCATCTCTGGTTAGGGTAAACTGTCAAGACTTAAAACTTACTTGTTTTACCTTTTACCATGGGACTTGTAACCGTCACTTGTGTCTTGAGCAGTTAAAAGATAGAACGGTCTAGTCAAGCGCCATGTCTCTTGTTCTTCGATTAACTATAGCTCTGGAGTTTTTGCAGATTTTCAAATAAAACTCAGAGATTCCTTGTATGACTCTCTCTAGTCTCTCTTTTGTGGTATTTCTGGATCCTTACCAAGGCAGTAATGGTATATGCCTTCTCTCAAAGTATGTGGTATTTGTGGTATAAGGCATAGTGGCATTGCCTTCTCTCTCACCCTACTCTAATAAGGCTTTTGATATCTGGAGCTCATAGGTGGGAGACAGCTAATACATACTTACAAGACATTTATTGCATAGTCAAACCATGGATCCAGAAGAACAAGTCAATAAGTCAAATCAAGATGTTCATGTGTGGCGAATGAATGGTGCATGGTAATGATGGTGATAACAATGGTGAAAGTCTAATTCTACTTTTGCTCTTTTGAGGGGATACATACCTTCCTTGCTCTTTTGAAACTTTTGGGGAGAATGAGATGCTCTGTATTTTCTTTTTCTTTCCTCTCAGGTGGGTATCTTGTACCCCTAATTCTACTGTCGGACACTTGTCCATTTTTACCTCTCGTCTCACTTTTTTTTTCTTTTCTTTCGAGGTTCCGGGCACTTGCCCCTTTTTATTTCCTCGTATTTATTTTTTTTCTCTCTCTTCTTCTCTTTTTTAGAGCACTAATCTCTTGAAATAATATAGCAAGTGGTAGTAACAAGATAACTTGAGCATTTATTTCACAGGGGAAAAACAGAAATATTTTTGGCTATTCTCTCCCAGATTAGGAGTACAATATTTTTGGATGGTTCTGGAGATGGAAATGGGTGGATATATGTGGATGGTACTTTCGGAGTAGAAGTAGCATGTGTGAGTGAACGTGCAAGTGAATCTTGATTTAACCACATGACAAGGTCCTAAGGGTCTACACAGCTTGACCACACTCAATGCTCATAAGGAGTAAAAAGTAAATGTGTGGCTCAAAGTCTAGCAAGCATGTATATCTGGATGTGGTAGGAATTTAAACTCTCATCATATAAGAACTCATCATGTGATATTTTAAAGATTTTCAAAGATAAAATCCTCCAGAATTCTAGCATCTCTAGGAACAGATAAACAGCAGCTCAACTTTCCCATATCATATCTGTTAACAACTTAGACTTTAGATCAAGTACTTTTCCTACAAGTTCAGGTTTAGAGCAAATCTTAATTAATAACAGTCAGGCCTAAACTTGAGAGAGATTTCAATTTTAAGAACTAGTCATGGCAGAGCAACTATTCATCATTTCCGTGTGAGAGCTTATCATGAGGGTTCATAGCAAACTTTATTTATTTATTTATTTAGCAAACTAACCAAAGATATATATAAGCACAAAATCTTTATTTGGGTTTTTATGATTATGAATCTTTTTATTATTTGAGTAAAATATAAACATGAGTAGAGCACTTAACTGGATAAATGTGGTTGCTCTCCCCCAAGCCGGGTTTTGACGTAATTCCTTTTGATGTAGCAGGTGGCGGAGGTCTATTTGCATGTCGGCAGCACCTTGATAGTGATTAGGATGTCCTCCGTCTGCTAGTCTTCTTTGATCCTTGAATTCTGTGGAGCTCAAATACACAACAAAGCTTTGTGGAACTCTTGGCAAGGCGTTCGGTGTTTTTTTAAGTCCTCCGAACGGGACCCTCCATTTTTTCAGTCGTACTGGGATTCGCTGTATGGCGTAGTCGGTGGTTCCGGCGGTGCCTCCTCTTCATGTATAACTATCTTCTCTCTACACACCTGACTCGGTGCTACGGTCTCCTTAGGACAGTTCTGTTCAAGTTGTTTGTCTTCAGACCTTACAACTTCTCCTTCGTAGTCTGCCCATCCGTCCTTGGTGATTTGCCTCTTCTGATTGCGGTTGCGTCATCGTCTTCTTGTCCTGACCTGCTTAGAGTCTTTAACTATATAGTTAGGGTCAGTAAAATAGCGGCGTACCTTCTCAGAGGGGAAGTGCATGTGGACTTCTTCGGTTTCAATGTAGATGATTGCTTTAACTGTGCTGAGGAACGGTCTTCCAAGGATGATAGGTGGATTGTACTCGTCTTCTCCCATGTCAATAACCTTCAACCTTTCAGAATGTTTGATCTGCCATCTGGAGCTGAGTGTATGTGGGTTTTAGGGGCATGGTTCCGAACATGAGCTGATAGGTGACTGGGTCGCCCTTTTTGGTCAGGAACGGTGATTTAAGTCGACGATCTTGACCTCCTTGAACTGCAGTGACCATCTTAGCTGACTCGGTCTACATTTGCTTGTTCTTGTTCCTCCTGTTGGTCCTCTTCCTTGGTTCCTGTCGGGATTGCTCTGAGATTTGTGTAGTCTTGTTCTTGAAGGAAAATGTCTCCTTCCTCCCCTTGATGTACAAACTGATCTTGGCAGCACTAGCATGGATGACAGCTCTCAAGGTGTTCAGGAATGGTCTCCCTAAGATGATGGGTGCCCTCTCATCAGTACCAGTCTCTATCACCACGAAGTCTACTGGAGCGTATAAGGTACCAACTCAGACGTAGAGGTTCTTCAATATTCCCTTTGGGAAACTTAGTGTCTGATCTGGAAGCTGCAAACACATGGTTGTTCTCGTAAAAAATGTGTAAAGAATTTTTCATAGAGTACCTTGGGCATAATGTTGACGCTGGAGCCAAAGTCGCAGAGTGCTTCTGGGAAGTCCACCATGCCGATGGAGATCGGGATGACGGGGCGTCCTGGATTGTCTCTATTGACCGGCAGAAGACCAGTAATTACTTCCACAACGGGGTTACTCCAGTAGTTACTCCTCAAGCATCTCAGGGCAGTGATTGCATGAGTGTCCAGTATCTCCATTGTGTTTGTGCTCGTAGATCTAGGTTCTTCACTTGGTGGAGTCTGGGAGTTGTAAAACTCCTTCATATTTTGCTCGAAGTGTACCTGCTCATAGAGACAAGGCAGAGATCAAGTGCATGGGCCCTGTTGGTGGAAAACACCAACAGAACCGAAAGTGTATTTGTTCTTTTCTAACCTCAAGCATAGTGAGCAAGACAAAGTTGATGGATAATAAGATCATGAGTGTAGCATTTAAAACATTTGTCAGATCAGATCGCTCAACCTAATGGAAAGATAATCTATCTATACTTATGTTTTTTTATATATCTTCCAAAGATTACGTGTGCAACATTTTATCTCATATGATTAGGAGTGTGGGATCACGAAGGTAGAAGGACTAAACATGTTGAATCAGGTTGGTTAATCTAGAGTTGTAAATCATACATGTTTGTCTATTTTGTTCATGTGAACGCCAGAACCAAGGAGAAGCTTATAAAAGTGATAGACAAGTACCTTAAGATGTTACCTTACTTGAAGAGTGATGGTACAGTATCACCTTGTGGAAGCTTTCCTTTCTTAGCGGTTGTGCATCATGTTTGTGGCACCCTCCATGGATCATCTCTTATGAGCTATGCCTTCCTTGTGTAAATTGTTAAACTTCATGTGTCTCTCTCTTTGTCTCCAATGTGAGTTTATCTCAGGACTTCCCAAGTTGATGTTGAAAGTTTTTTTTTCTGCAGGGGTTAGTCTGACAAAATATACCAATGTCTACACAAGCAGTTTTTAGTTCAATAACCAAACTAGACTCCATGTCTAATTAGATTAAGGAAGGCTGTTTAACCTAAGCACCATGCTTAATTTAAAAACCAATAGAAATATGTACAGTACTTCCAAACTAACACTTACTAGGATAAACAAAGGTAGCGTGATGGCTTTTATAGAGATCTACTCAAGTGGAGATGAAGTAGTGTGATTACTATTTAACAAATTGAGCATGTCTCAAAGGTAGGGACAACCAACATAGCAACATGGCAAATGATGTTTTTATATAAAGTACTCCCCCAAGCTTGAATTTTACAAAATTCAAGTTTGGATGAATTTAATTCAATGTTGTATGATGATTGGTTGAACATACCTTGTGCTTGTCATTCATCCGATCTTCTTGCTCCAATCCTGGAAAGGTTAGTGACAAGAATACCCGAAGGAATATTTTTACAATTATCCTTATATGCTCAACACACAAGGTAATGTTGCAAATAATTAAAAGCTCATGTTACAATCTGATTAGTGCTTGTTTTAGGACACTAAGCTTGTCCTTGGGAAACCATTAATTTATGTCAGCGAAGTGGTTTCCCCTCCAATGCTGACCTATATCAAGATCAACTCAACGAGATCTACAATATTTAATATAGACATATGCATCGACAACCGCCCTTTTAAAGTTTTTATAAATAGAAAGGAAGTGGGGGTTGGAGATCTCGAATGTGGTGATGTTGGAGAGACCAATGGATTGTGAAGATGTTGCATATGAGCATGGAGTAAATGAAGTGGCTATGAAATAAATTCCATGCTCATTAATGCTTAGAGTGAAATCCATGTGGTGTGGTGAAAATGGCAAGGTGAGTGTGGTAAAAAAGGAAAAGAAAAAAGATACACGGACGACTTGGTTCGAAACTAGCACAGCTACCGTTCCCCGGCAATGGCTCCAGAAAGCTTGTTGGGTATTTTAAACGCAAACAGAAAAATCCGCAAGCGCACGGATAGCGATGTAGCCTTCACCCGGGAGTATTCCAGAGTATCGATTTTCCACAGAGAACGTGAGTGTACTAATTAAGATCCAAGATCGCCCAAGGATAACTATATAATTATATTTTTGGTGGGAAGAGAGGAAGTTTCCTAAGAGTTGTCTAGTTGATCTAATAATCAAGAATTACTTCAAAGATTATTTATTTCGGGACATCAGAACACTAACCACAGAAAGAGATGAGAAGGGGGCTAGGAAGGTCTGACTACGGTCCTACAAACACCGATCCGAACGTGGTGGAATACGTCGACCGTTAGAGCTGTCACTACCCTAAGGCTACCACAACAATCCGCAGGATTGGGTGCAATTCCAGGTAATTGCAAGACTAAACACCACATCTAATCTATTAATTACTATTCTAGCGTTATAAAGACTAGAGCACTTGATGCAAGCGGGAATCCAATAAATAACTTGAATGTAAATAAATGTAATTAGAGAACTCAGGAATTATGAATTGAAGAACCTGGAGAACGATGAAGAATGAACCAGATGCTGCAAAAGTATAATGTTGAGGAAGATCCGACAGATCCGGCTCCTCCTCCGCTCTCCTCTTCTCTCTCCCTATTTTCTAGATTACAACTAGAACTAACTAGAACTAGAACTAGAGGAACTAGAACTAGAACTAGATGAACTAGAACTAGATCTAGATGAACTAGAGGTAGAACTAGAAGAACTAGAGGGATCCTCTCTACTTGGATGAAGAATTGAAACCCTAGCTTTGATTCTGTAGAAGAGGTATGATCTCCAGGGGCCAGGGGGTCTGGTTTTATAGTCCCTTCAAGTGAATCTGGGCCGTTGGATCAAACCGACATTGATTGAACGGTTATCCTTGATCCTTTAGGTCGGTGGAGCAATATCCTGAAAGAGAGTCCTGATTGGACGCTGGTTGAGGGCGGGCGCCCAGGAAAGGAGGGCGGGCGCCCTGTCCCTAAGTCCTCTCGGCCTCCGCTTCCTTCCCGTGGCTTCTGGAGTCTTCTAGATGATAGAAAATTGCGCGGGACGTTAATATCTCTATGTAAACCCTACGTGTGGGCCTTTCTTCCGTATTTCCTGATAACCCCCCTACAGAAATAGACAAACACCAAAACTCGTGGAATTCTTTCAGATAAAACCCTAAGTCTAGGTGTTGGTTGCATTTGGATCCTTTTCCATGATTACTTGATGGTTAAATATGAGCATTAAGGACCGTCAACACATATATACATGCTTGCTAGACTTTGAGCCACACATTTACTTTTACTACTTATGAGCATTGAGTGTGGTCAAGCTGTGTAGACCCTTAGGAGCTTGTCATGTGGTTAAATCAAGATTCACTTGCATGTTCACTCACATATGCTGCTTCTACTCCGGAAGTACGCATACACATATATCCACCCATTTCCATCTCCAGAACCACCCAAAAAAATATTCTACTCCTAATCCGGGAGAGAATAGCCAAAAACATTTCTGTTTTTCCCCTGTGAAATAAATGCTCAAGTTATCTTGGTTACTGCCACTTGCTATATTATTTCATGAGATGAGTGCAATAAAAAAAGAATAGAGAAGATACGAGGAAATAAAAAGGAGCAAGTGCCCGGAACCTCGAAAGAAAAGAAAAAAGTGAGACGAGAGGTAAAAATGGACAAGTGTCCGACAGTAGAATTAGGGGTACAAAATACCGACCTGAGAGGAAAGAAAAAGAAAATATAGAGCATCTCATTCTCCTCACAAAGTTTCAAAAAGCAAGGAAGGTATGTATCCCCTCAAAGAGCAAAAATAAAATTAGACTTTCACCATTGTTTTCATTGTCATCACCATACACCATTCATTCGCCACACATGCACATCTTGATTTGACTTATTGATTTGTTTCTTTGGATCCATGGTTTGACTATACAATAAATGTCTTGTGAGTATGTATACTTTATCTCCCACCTATGAGCTCCAGATATCAAAAGCCTTATTAGAGTAGGATGAGAGAGAAGGCAATGTCACTATGCCTTATACCACAAATACCACATATATTTTGAGAGAAGGCATATACCATCACTGCCTTAGTAAGGATCCAAAAATACCATAAAAGAGAGATCTGAGAGAGTCATACAAGGAATCTCTGAGTTTTATTTGAAAATATGCAAAAACTCCAGAGCTATAGCTGATCAAGAATAAGAGACATAGCACTTGACTAGACTGTTCTATCTTTTAACTACTCAAGACAGAAGTGACGGTTACAAGTCCCATGGGGAAATGTGAAATAAGTAAGTTTTAAGTCTTGACAGTTTACTCTAACTCAAAGATGAGATCTTATTTAAAAGCATGTGTACCGTCAAATTTTAAAGGCATTACAACAACTTCTGATCCATCGCTGAGATTATCCTTGCTCAGGGACGAGCAAGAGGTAAGGTTGGGGGAGTTTGTTGATGGTCCTTAAGTATCAAATTTAATTATCAAATAAACAAAGAAAAGGATCCAAATGAAATCAACATCCAGACTTAGGGTTTTATCTGACAGAATTCCACGAGTTTTGGTGTTTGTCTATTTCTGCAGGGGGTTATCAGGAAATACGAAAGAAAGGCCCACACGTCGGGATTACATAGAGATATTAACATGTCGCGCAATTATCTTACATCTAGAACACTCCAGAAGCCGCGGGAACGAAGCGGAGACAGAACAGGGCCTGGCCCAGGGCGCCCGCCCTAGAGACCAGGGCGCCTGCCCCCCTCTGGTGTCCAATCATGACTCTCTTCGGGGATTACGCTCCACCGACCTAAAGGATCAAGGATAACCGTTCAATCAATGTCGGTTTGATCCGACGACCCATATTCACTTGGAAGGACTATATAACCAGACCCCCTGGCCCCTAGAGGAGAGCACCTCTCAACCCTAATTCATTATACATCAGGGAGAAGAAGCCTCTGATCAAGCCTAGAGCCACCACATCAATTAGATATCTAGATTAGCATAGCTACATAGGATTAGAACTAGAAGGAGTCAATCTTCGATTGGTTTCCGGATCTGTCACGAGGATTCTTGGTAATTCTCTATTGTTCTTCAATTGTTCATCTTTGTTCTTCGATATTATGAATATGACTTTGTTCTACTTCAATATATTGATTATGACTTTGCTCTACTTGTTTATATTCGCAATTATATTGTTCTTAGTTTATCATAGTTATATACTTGGCTTAGTTAGATTGGATTTATATACATGTTTAGGATCGTATAGCGTTTATCCATTAGATCCGTGGGTAAATGATAGATATTGTGTAGGCGTGGTGCTTATACCGTATTTATCTGCGATTGTACCCTATATGCCAGATCGCGGGGTAGTTCGTGGTAGTGACAGCTCTATTGATTCTTATATAGTCCTCGTGTATTGGGCTGGCAGAGCCACATTATTACAGGGGAGTGATTGCGATGTTTCTCATATTCCTTGATAATATCACTATGCATGGGCGTAGTCCTGTCTCACAATGATTGCTAAGTATAATTGCACTAACTATGATATGCTAGACTGTATAGTTAAGAATAACTTAGGAAATATTCTTGTAGTTCGTCCTAATTCCATGCTAATGACTTGCTAGAATATCTAATTGAGGTGCTTATCATATTTATATGTGGCTAAGTTATGCTGATCAGATTAATTATCTTTGTCATTATTCATCACTTATATATCCTTTATGTGACACTTATCCCTGTATGAAAGAGTTAGATAAATGTTCTCAATTATACATGCAATGATATATACTCAATTCTTTATTCTATTCTATAATCAACATTGATGATTACTAATCCCTTCCTAGTCGTAAAAATATAAATAACGATACCTGGAATACTTCCCGGTTAAAATGCTATATCGGTATTAATCTGTGCGCTTGCAGATCCCATTTGTTATTTATTTAGATGAGCAATTGCATATTTCAATACCGCGTCTCTTATGTCATGTTGGGGATGACAACTTGGCTTAAGTGGCATGAGGGATAGGTTTGGCATTTTTGGCGCCGTTATCAGAATTAGAAAACTAAGTCTACTTTTGGTAGTGACGTTAAGAATGCCCAACAGCAAGATGCAAGATATGCAAAAATGGTCAGTACCAACATCTGTCATAGAACTGAGGGGTTTCCTAGGCCTGACTAGATACTACAGGAGGTTTATCAAAGGGTATGGCTTAATCACAAAACCACTCAACTCCTTCCTCAACAAAAAGGCTTTCTAGTGATCTCCTGAAGCACAACTAGCATTTGACAAAGTCAAGATGACAATGACACAAACACCAGTACTTGCTTTGCCCAACTTTCACGAACCATTTGACATAGAAACAGATGTTTGCCAAGATGGAGTGGGAGCTGTCCCAATGCAACATGGTAAACCAGTAGCCTACCTGAGCAAGGCACTGTCTGGTAGAAATAAGGACATTTCTATATATGAGAAAGAATTCCTAACCCTCATTATGGCAGTGGAGAAATGGAGACACTACCTTCAAAGGAATGAGTTCACCATTCTCACTGACCATAAGTCTCTAGCATATCTAAATGAGCAAAATCTTCACTCTAAAATGCAGAAGAAAGGAATGGCAAGGCTTATGGGCCTCAACTTCAAAATCATCTATCGCAAAGGCAAGGAAAACCTAGCTACTGATGCTCTTTCCAGAGTTACCCATCTTCTTCCCCTGCAAGCAGTCTTAGTGGTCCAACCTGCTTAGGTCCAGGAAGTTTTGAATTCATATGCTACTGACACACAAGCTCAACAACTCCTGCATCTGTTAGCACTAGCTAGTCCTAATGAACAAGGCTTTTCTTTGGAGAAAGGACTCATATGGTTTAAAGGAAAAATTTGGATTGGCCACAACTCGGCACTGCAGACAAGATTGATCTCCTTCAGTCACTCCAGTGCTATTGGGGGCCACTCTGGCATTGCTGTTACATATCAAAGACTCAAGCAATTTTTCCCTATAAAGGTATGAAAATGGATGTGGAGAATTACATCAAGCAATGCAACATATGCCAGCAAGCAAAGCATAGTCATACTCATCCTATAGGGCTGCTCAATCCCCTACCCATACCTCAGGATATCTGGAGAGATCTATCCATGGACTTTATTGAAGGACTCCCAAAATCCAAAGGCTTCAGAGCCATATTAGTTGTGGTGGACAGATTGACCAAGTATGCTCACTTTATCCCAGTGAGACACCCATACACTGCAACCACCATAGCACAGTTATTCTTGGATAACATCATCAAGCTCCATGGACTGCCAAATTCTATGGTCTCTGATAGAGACGCTATCTTTGTCAGTAACTTCTAGAAGGCCCTGTTCGCTGCATATAAGATTGACCTCAATCTAACCACAACATATCACCCACAGTCAGATGGGCAGACTGAAAGGGTTAACCAATGCTTGGAAATGTACCTGAGGTGCTCTCTACAAGATGCCCCAACTACTTGGAAGGATTGGCTTCCTTTGGCTAAACTATGGTACAACTCTTCACACCATTCATCCATTGGTTGTTCCCCATTTAAAGCCCTATATGGATGTGAGGCCAATTTGGGTGTTGTCCCTGTACTAACTGATGACACACCTGAAGATGTCAGACTTGTGATCACCAACAGAGAACTACATTTGGCAGCTCTCAAGCATCATATGACTCGAGCTCAAAATAGAATGAAACAGTATGCTGACAGAAAGAGAACAGACCATACATTTGCTGTTAGTGACATGGTGCTGCTGAAACTACAACCATATACACAGTCCTCAGTTGCCAATCGTCCTTACTCCAAATTGTCCTTCAAGTACTTTGGTCTTTCTCAAGTTTAGACATAACTGTTATAATTTAAAGCTTGCTCTAGATCTAAACTTGTGGGATGAAACCTTGATCTGAAATCTAAGTTGTTAACGGATATGATATGGGAAGGTTGAGCTGCTGTTTATCTGTTCCTAGAGATGCTAGAATTCTGGAGAATCTTATCTTTGAAAAATCTTTAAAATATTGCATGATGAGTTCCTGTATGATGAGAGTTTAAATTCCTACCACAGCCATATATACATGCTTGCTAGACTTTGAGCCACACATTTATTATTTACTGCTTATGAGCATTGAGTGTGGTCAAGCTGTGTAGACCCTTAGGAGCTTGTCATGTGGTTAAATCAAGATTCACTTGCACGTTCACTCATATATGCTACTTCTACTCCGGAAGTACCATCTACATATATCCATCCATGTCCATCTCCAGAACCACCCAAAAATATTCTACTCCTAATCCGGGAGAGAATAGCCAAAAATATTTCTGTTTTCCCTTGTGAAATAAATGCTCAAGTTATCTTGCTACTACCACTTGCTATATTATCTCAAGAGATGAGTGCTCTGAAAAAAAAATAAAAAAATTATAAACGAGGAAATAAAAAGGGGCAAGTGCCCGGAACCTCGAAAGAAAGAAAAAGTGAGACGAGAGGTAAAAATAGACAAGTGTCCGACAGTAGAATTAGGGGTACAAGATACCCACGAGAAGACCATCTCATTCTCCTCATAAAGTTTCAAAAAGCAAGGAAGGTATGTATCCCCTCAAAAGAGCAAAAGTAGAATTAGACTTTCACCATTGTTATCACCATACACCATTCATTCGCCACACATGCACATCTTGATTTGGCTTATTGATTTGTTTCTTTGGATCCATGGTTTGACTATACAATAAATGTCTTGTAAGTATGTATACTTTATCTCCCACCTATGAGCTCCAGATATTAAAGCCTTATTAGAGTAGGGTGAGAGAGAAGGTAATGTCACTATGCCTTATACCACAAATACCACATATCTTGAGAGAAGGCATATACCATCACTGCCTTGGTAAGGATCCAGAAATACCACAAAAGAGAGATTTAGAGAATCATACAAGGAATCTCTGAGTTTTATTTGAAAAACTGCAAAAGCTCTAGAGCTATAGCTGATCAAGAATAAGAGACATGGCACTTGGCTAGACTGTTCTATCTTTTAACTACTCAAGATAGAAGTGACGGTTACAAGTCCCATGGTGAATAACTCAGAGATGAGATCTTATTTAAAAGCATGTGTACCAGCAAATTTTTAAGATATTGCAACAACTTCTGATCCATTGCTGAGTCTATCCTTGCTCAGGGACGAGCAAGAGGTAAGCTTGGGGGAGTTTGTTGACGGTCCTTAAGTATCAAATTTAATTATCAAATAAACAAAGAAAAGGATCTAAATGAAATCAACATCTAGACTTAGGGTTTTATCTGACAGAATTCCACGAGTTTTGGTGTTTGTCTATTTCTGCAGGGGGTTATCAGGAAATATGGAAGAAAGGCCCTAGGATTACATAGAGATATCAACGTGCCGCGCAATTATTTTACATCTAGAAGACTCCAGAAGCCACGGGAAGGAAGCGGAGGCTGAACGGAGCCAGGACCTGGGCGCCCGCCCTGCTATTGTGGCCTATCACGATGAGATCTTATTTAAAAGCATGTGTACCAGCAAATTTTTAAGATATTGCAACAACTTCTGATCCATTGCTGAGTCTATCCTTGCTCAGGGACGAGCAAGAGGTAAGCTTGGGGGAGTTTGTTGACGGTCCTTAAGTATCAAATTTAATTATCAAATAAACAAAGAAAAGGATCTAAATGAAATCAACATCTAGACTTAGGGTTTTATCTGACAGAATTCCACGAGTTTTGGTGTTTGTCTATTTCTGCAGGGGGTTATCAGGAAATATGGAAGAAAGGCCCTAGGATTACATAGAGATATCAACGTGCCGCGCAATTATTTTACATCTAGAAGACTCCAGAAGCCACGGGAAGGAAGCGGAGGCTGAACGGAGCCAGGACCTGGGCGCCCGCCCTGCTATAGTGGCCTATCACGTTCAACCTCGCGGATTATGCTCCACCGACCTAAAGGATCAAGAATAACCGTTCAATCAATGTCGGTTTGATCCGACGGCCCAGGTTCACTTGAGGGGACTATATAACCAGACCCCCTGGCCCCTGGAGGAGGCACCCCTTGATCATTATTCATTATTCATAGACAGAGCAAAAGCTAGGGTTTAGAGATGAGAGCTCTCCTCTCTTCTCTAAACTAGAGTAGATCTAGATAGTAGCAAGATGGAGAGCGAAGGAGGATTAGAGGAGAGGCCGGCCTGTCGGTTCTTCCTCCGGTTGTACTTCGTCATGATCAAGCTCTAATCAAGCTTGCTCATGGGATGACTCTGGTAATCTACTTCTAATTCATTATGCAATTACTAATTATGTATGTTCTGGTTCACAACTCTTTTGAGTACTTTAATCTATAGGACGCTATAGGTGAGAGTTGTAGTATAGGTGTAAGCGTGGTGCTTAGATCTAGATTACTTGTGGATATCCCCTGTCTAGCTGGATCGTGTGGTAGGCCGCGTAGGTGACAGTTACGTTGGTCCTCTGTAGTCCACCTCTCATTAGCAGGACGGGTAGGGTTTATCGGCCTAAGGATAAGCATCCTTTGTGGTGTACTCTTATCACGTGGTTCGTCCCAGACATAGACATACCCCTTTGAAGTAGAGAAACCATAGTTACCCTCTCTATTCTGCTACCATCGCCCATATACTAGAATTGCTCTATTCTCTATTCCCATATTATCACTCACTGTTATCTTACCTTTAATATTGTTCTTATTCGATTCTACCATCTTTCCTATTTACACCTATTTACTTATCTTGGTTAAGTTAGAGCGTAGATCAGTTCTCCCGTTTCCCTGTGGATACGATAAAACCTTTAACCGGGTAAAAGCTTCAACGGTATCCGTGCGCTTGCGGATTATCTGTGTGCGTATAAATGCCATAGTACACTCTAGTGCCATGCTGGGGATGACAACCTAGTATTCAAGTGGTGTTAGCAAGTGTCAACATCAGGTTCTAGAGAAAGTGGGATCAGTGGCATACAAATTGCAATTGCCCCTTAGATCTCAAATTCACAATGTCTTCCATATCTCCCAACTAAAACCATTCACAACCAACTATGCTCTAGTATTTGACAAGCTTCCAGTCACTACTGACTTGCAGGCAGCATCAGCAGTCCCAAAGGAGATTGTGGAGCGACGTCTTCTGAAGAAAGGCAATACTGCCACTACTGACTTGCAGGTAGCATCAACAGTCACATGGATAGGGTTATCCGACAACATCACTACATGGGAAGACTACACTATCATGAAGAGCTGATTCCCAGATGCACTAGCATGGGGACAAGCTGCTTCTCAAGGAGGGGGAGGTGTCACGGCGGCAACAGCGTGACGGGCTACAGGAAGCCACCGTGCTAACAAGGCATCAGCTACCAAGAGGTGTATTGTAGACTTGTTGTTTACGTTTACGTTTTTGTAGCTAAAAGGCGTATTCTGGGCCAGAGGTCATTCTGTAATAATCAGACCCGATCAGGGAAGACAAACATCGATTAAGAAAACTAAATTCGGAGCCAAGGCTCGGGGGTTTGCCCGGCCGGCGTCCTTGTCGCGAAAATTCTCCTTGAGTTTTGTTGTTCTGCATCTCACACCGTCGCCGGCGACGGGTGAGGGCCAAGGGGGCATTACACCTGGGTGGGATTTTGGTCTCGGATGGGATGGGAGGACCGGAGGAGGCAAGTTGCGAGCAGCTTGGTGCTGGCGGCTGGGTGGTTGTGGGATGGGAGTAGGTGGCCACCTGGGGTTAGGGTTAGCTGTTGCAATATATACTTGCTACTAGTTGGGCTGGATGTTGGACCTAGCGTCTTGGGCCTTTGCATCCATATTCTGTATATTTGTATTTATTAACAGCAGGTATGCGGGTTTCGGGTACCGGGACATAGGGAACATCCCCGAACCCGCCACACCCGATGGGGAGGGAATTTTCCCCATTAGTCTCCCCATGGGGAGTAAATCTCTCCCATCCTTGATCCCTAGTAGAGGAATTCCCTGCGGAGAATCGGGTTTCGGGTCTCCATTGCCATTTGGATGACCTACTCTGTTCGAGCCGGACACGCCAGGTTGTGTGGAGCTAACCTCGCTAGCACGGTTTATACAGAGTATATAATAATAGAATACATACTGTAACATACACCAAGCCTATTGTCCCAAAAAATCTGAGGTCATGGATAGCCACGCTATCTTTCTTGGTGTTTCTCGTAACAACTTGCTTCATGTCCTACGAGCTTTTTCACAGCCCTCCACAACGCCCGGAGGATAAAGTTCTGCTAGGAACCCATCGCTTACACTGGTCTCGATCGACGCAGGACTCGTTGCTTGGCCATCATTCAACGTTACACTATGTGCTACAAGCACTTCCAACTGGGTTAAGGTGTGCATAGCGGACAAGCAATGATGGAGGTGACCTACTCTAGCATCACACACTGGCGATGACTGATGTCCAGCGGTTCTGCCTACACCCCAAGCGGGAGAAGGTCATCACTATATCTGCGTCTCCAGGTTGGCCCGTACGTTCTTTCGAGTGCCTTCATGGAGCAAATGGAGACTGACCGACACAACGGTGCAATTCAGATGGAGATGGACTTTTGCTTCCGAAAGGTGGAGCAAGCTAAACCATTTGGCCCAAGTTGGATATTGTAGCGAGACAGGGATAACTGGAGGGTTCGCCGGCGTACGCGCGCGGCAGGGAGCACGATGAAAGCCCAAGTTTGTTTTGGTAATTAATGACACTAAGTTGCTAATGCTTTGTGATTAAATGAATTGAGATAGACATAGCAACACATGTGATATTGTCACGAGACAGGGATAACTGGAGGGTTCACCGGCGTACGCGCGCGATAGGGAGCACGGTGAAAGCCCAAGTTTGGTTTTGGTAATTAATGATACCAAGTTGCTAATGTTTTGCGATTAAGTGAATTGAGATAGGCATAGCAACACATCTGATGAAGGAGCAAGGTGGCATGGAAAGGTGGCAACATGATCACAAAGATATGAAGCATGAAGTGGAGATCATGATGATAGACAAGGAATAAAGTGATCAAGGCAAAGGTTTAAACATAGGGTTTTACTTTTGCCGGTCTAAGTTGAGTAGAGAAGTGATTGACCGGATTTAGGATAGTTGGCCGACTATCAAGAGGGGAAATCACGGTCATCTCTCGAATCAAGTGCTACTAGGTCCATATCTTAAGCATATGCATTAGGATATAGTAAAGTGCTAACTTAACTCCTTTGATGAAAATATTTGTGAAAAGCTAACACACATGCACTTTGGTGGTGAATACTTGTTGTTGTTAGCACATTTGCAAAGGAGGTGGAGTTCCTAGGGTTGAGAGGGGTTTGGATTCCTTTCTCCCTCCCACCGAGCTTGCGAGGCGGGATTCGGCGCTTTTGAGAAAATTAAGTGTATATTTTCTATTGCGCCGGTGGAAAATTTTGGAGAAGTCGCAGGAGTGTTTTTCACTACGAAAAACTCACTGGATGCAGTGCACGAAGGCACCAGACGCTGGCTTTTAGCATTCGGTGTGCTATCAGAATCTGGCCTAAGCAGCAGAGCGCACCGGACGCTTTACACCGAATGCAGTGGGTCGGCTGTGTGCGCGTCCGGTGGCTGTTAGGGTCAGCCTTAATTTCTACGAGGGTTTCTAACAAAGCACCGGACGCACCGGAGTGGGTCGGGTAAGCACCGGACGCACCGGAGTGGGTCGGGTTCTTAGCGTCGGGTGTGGGAACATTTTGTAGACCTCTCTACACATGAGTCCAGTGAGCACCGAAAGTCCGGTGAGATCTTAAGTTTCACAAACTCTCTGCGTATGAGACCGGTGAGTACCCGACGCGTCCGGTGCTCACTTAGTCGCGTCCGGTGGTCCGCAGGTGACCGTTAGAGTTGTCATGCGAGATTCAAAGGTGGACACGTGGCTAACTCCAGAGCACCGGACGTAGGGGGTCGAGCGTCCAATGGCTCCCTACTGAGCATCCGGTGCCCCCGATTTCAGTCCAGTGATAGAGCTAACGGCTCTATCTCTTTGAGGGGCTTATAAACAGAAGGTGGCCAGCTTTGGGAGGCTCTCTCATGCACATTTGATTACTTGAGGCATACATTGAGCTAGAGAACACTCCCTCCACTCATCTCCTTGCTTGATTGCTAATCCTAGTGAGATTGAGTGAGATTCAAGTGCATTGCATTGAGAGTTGCATCTAGTAGCAGCGGAGGTGTTGAGCTCATGATTGGAGATTGTTTCGAGCCTTACCAAGTGATTTGTGAGGGGTTCTTGAGCCTTCCCCGCGGGAGATCGCAATTGGCTACTCTAGTGGATTGCTCGTGGCTTGGAGGATCCCCATCTTGTGAGTGGATGTGCAGCACCCACTAAGGGTTTGGCTTTGGATTTCCAATTAGCTCGTGATCCATCAAGTGGGTGTATCGCCACAACGAGAACTAGCTTGCCGGGAAGCAAGTGAACCTCGGTAAAAAAATCTTGTGTCATCTCTTGCCGATGATTCTCCTTGTGATTGTGATTGTGATTGTGAGTAATTGATTAGATATATCTCTACTCTTCAACATTGGTATAACAATCACACTCCACTCCATTACTTTCTTGCACATCTTACTTGTTGTATAGCTTGTGTAGCTTAGTCTTCTTACATAGGAGTGTAGTTAACTTTAGTTGTGCTTTGTTGTTGTGATTTAGTGTTTAGCCTTCTTGCTAGACTTATTTAGGTGGCTTGCATAACTTAGTTGAGCTAGTGCTAGAATAGCTTTGCCATTTGTTTTACTAATCAACTTGTCTACTTGAGTTTGTAGAGAATTTTAAATAGGCTATTCACCCCCCTAGTCATTTGGACCTTTCACACGGCGGCGTCGCCGTCTCGGAGCAAGCACAGGGAGAAGATGAGGTTTGGGAATTTGGTTTTTTGATTATTCGCAGACCTCCAAACCTCCCACACAGTGAGTATATGTTCAGGTTGCAAAAATGAAAAATGGGCCAAGCCCAACAATACACCCCTGGGGCACGCAGGCCGACTTACTGGGCCAGTACAGCTAGAGTAGCCCTCAATCAAAGCATAACCGGAGGCCCATTCGTGACAATTCCCCCTCCTTAAGATGCAGCGTATCCTCGTGCCGCTGACGGAACTTGCTGTAACAGGTGTTGAGGCACCGTACTCGCCTGTCCCCAAGTGGCCCAATGTGCTGGATAGGACTCCCGCTACACCAAAACCACAGGTACCACACGCTGACCAATGAGATTAAAGTGATGAGCTAATACCTACGTTGGCGGCCGATCCTCCAACATGTACAATAGTTGCAGCTCATCATCAGTGGATAGTTTGGTGGCTGGAGGAAGAGCTTTTTTAACTATAAAACATGTAAAACAGGATGAATTTGACTGGTAGCAGGTAACTGAAGTTTATAGGCAACTTTACCCACAATTTGAAGCACGAGGTAAGGACCAAAATACTTGTAGCTCAATTTGGAATTGGAACGACGAGCCACCGATTGTTGAATGTGGGGCTGCAATTTGACATAAACCCAATCACCCACAGCAAACGTGCATTCTTGACGGTGCTTGTCAGCTTGATGCTTCATACGTTGTTGAGCTCTATTGAGATTATCCTGGATGTGTTGCAATATACTGTTTTAGGACTGAAGCGAATCCTCCAGATCAGAGACTGAGCAAGCATTCGTGGAAGTGATGCCAAAATGCTTAGGAGTATGCCCATGAGCAGAATGGTATGTTGTGTTGTACCAAAACTCAGCTAAAGAGATCCATTGGGCCCATTTTTTAGGATAGGAGTGGACCATGCATCTCAGGTATGTTTTGAGACATTGGTTCAGTCGTTCCGTTTGGCCTTCAGTTTGTGGGTGGTAGGCAGAGCTCATATTTAAGGTTGTGTTAGTGAGTTTGAAGAGTTCTTGCCACAAGGTATTGGTAAAGACTCTATCTCTATCAGAGATGATCACAGATGGCATGCCATGCAACTTATAGACATTGGAGATGAAAAGTTGTGCTACAGACAAGGCAGTATAAGGGTGGCTCAAATAGATGTAGTGGGCATATTTGGTGAGTTTATCAATGACCATAAGAATGGTGTCAAAGTGTTTAGATTTTGGCAGTCCTTCTATGAAATCTAAACTGATTGTATGCCATGCATGCTAAGAAACAGGGGGCTGGAGGAGACCAGGTAATCGGCAGTGTTCAGGTTTAGCTTAAGCACATACCTGACAAGCATTGACAAAGTCAGTGACCGACTGCTTCAAGTTTGGCCAAGCAAATAGGGCATTGACTTTGTGGTAAGTGGCAGTAATACCACTATGGCCCCCCAACCCACTAGAATGCAGAGCTAACAGAACAGCTTGGTGGGCTTCAGTATGATTACCCAACTAGATTCGATCTTTGTACTTGATAATGCCATTAGAGAGTGTGTAACCTTTGTCATTGGACCCAGTGATGCTCAATTTAGTCAACAATTGTTTTGTCTGAGCATCCTTGGCATAACCCTCAACAATAATCTCCAGCCACCTTGGGGTGCTGGTTGAAATGGCAGCTGCCATGCCAGGTTCACACTAATAAGACAAAGCATCAGTGGTTTTGTTCTCCAATCCCTTTTTGTACAAAATGGTATACTGAAGACCCAGTAGTTTAATAAATGCTTTATGCTGCATGCCCTCGTGCAACTTTTGCTCACCTAGATGAATGAGACTTTTGTGATCTGTGGCTATAGTGAACTTCTAGTGTTGCAGATACGACTTCCACTTGGTAACTGCTAAGATGACTGCCATGCACTCTTTCTCATAAGTGTAAAGTACCTGAGCCTTGGGTCCTAAGGCCTTGCTGATGTAAGCAATAGGATGGTTGTCTTGAGAAAGAACAGCACCAATGCCAGTTAATGAAGCATTTGTTTCAATTGTAAATGGCTTGCTGAAATTTGGTAGGATTAAGATAGGAGCAGTGACCAGTGCCTGCTTTAATGCCTCAAAGCTGATTTGTAGTTGAGGTGTCTAGTGAAACGGTACATCCTTCTTGAGGAGGTCAGTGAGAGGCCTACTGATCAAACCATAGTTCTTATTGAACTTCCTATAGTACCCAGCTAAACCAAGGAGCCCTCTTAATTGTTTGACATCCTTTGGTGGAGGCCAATTGACCACAACTTCAATTTTCTTGGGATTTGTTGCAACACCTTAAGCACTTACAATGTGACCAAGATACTCTAATTTTTGTTGAGCAAAGGAACACTTGCTCTTTTTGAGCAATAACTGGTGTTGTTGTAGTATTGCAAAGACCTCCTGAAGATCTTCCATGTGGACTTCCAGAGTAGGACTATAAATTAGAATATCATCCACAAATACTAACACACATTTCCTGAGCAGAGGCTTGAAAATGGTGTTCATGAGGGACTAAAATGTGGCAGGAGCAGTTGTGAGTCCAGATGGCATTACTCTGAATTCCCAATGTCCACTATGAGTTTTAAAAGTTGTTTTCTCTTCATCAGCTGGTTGTAATCTGATTTGGTGATAACCAGAGCGCATATCCAATTTGGTGAACCAAGATGCTCCATGCAATATATCCAGGAGTTCATCAATCACTGGCAGAGGATATTTGTCCTTTCTAGTGATGTTGTTCAGCTATCTATAATCGACACACAAACGCCAACTGCCATCTTTCTTTTTAACCAAAATCATAGGGGAAGCAAATGGACTGTGACAAGGTTTGATGATACCATTAGCCAACATTTCTTGAATCTGGTGCTCAATTTCATCCTTCTAGCTGGGTGAGTACCTATAAGGTTTATTGATAGGTTTGACACCAGGAATGAGTGGTATGTGATGATCAAACTCCCTAGATGGTGGCAAGGAAGTAGGTTCCTAGAAAAGATGGCTATGAGCAGCCACTATTTGCTGAATAGGTTCTGGTATGCTCTCCATGGGTGGTTGTGGTGTGTTTGGGAATAAATGGATCATTTGGGCAAAACATCCCTTCCTCAGTAACCCTTTTAACTTACTTGGTTTCAACTTAGGGAAACTAGACAACTTATCTTTGAGTCCTTTCAAGGTAACTCTCTTGCCAGCATGATTGAACCTGAGCAATTTCATTTTCTAGTGAATCCACAAAGGACTGAAAATGCTCTAACCAATCCATACCTAAGACCATGTCATAATAGGGTAATGGAAGGATTCTGACATCCGAGGTGAAGGTTTGACCCTGACTCCACCATGTGAAATTGAGGACCTGTTGATTGCAGTCCAACTTTTCACCATTAGCCACTGTAATTTGGATAGGTTGAGCTAAAGTTATGACACACTGCAATGCGGTTGCAGTAGATTCACTGATGAAAGAACAAGTACTTCCAGAATCAATGAGAATGAGTCGCTCCCTATTTTTCACAGTGCCAATGATTTTAACAGTTTTCTTGCCTGAGACCCCCACAACTGCAGATTGTGACAGAGAATAAACTTTGCCCTCACTAGAGTCATCAGAGGATGAATTAGTCACACTATCAGTTGGAAGAATATCCAGCAGCTCTTCCAAGGCATGGAGTGAGACCTTTTCAGGACACCAATGATTCTTGCCCCATTTCTCACCACAACACATACAGAGGCTTTGAGCACGACGTTGGGCTCGAAGAGTGGCCCATTTGTCTTCCCACTTAGGTTTGGCTTCCTTAGACTGTGGTGCCCCAAAAATACCAGGTTGCTGAAGAATAGCTTGTTTGTTGTACTTTGGAAAGGTCTTCTATGGTGATCTTGTGTAAGACTTGCCTTGAGTTTCTAGAACTTCAACCTGCATGAGTGCCAAGGAAAGAGCCAGATCAA
The DNA here is from genome assembly GCF_000003195.3 of Sorghum bicolor. NCBI lineage: Eukaryota > Viridiplantae > Streptophyta > Magnoliopsida > Poales > Poaceae > Sorghum > Sorghum bicolor. The sequence goes on from NC_012872.2 coordinate 48,013,754, forward strand.
CAGTTCTAGGTTTGTGTAACACTATAGCAGCCCAAATGTCAGGATTAAGCCCTTGCAAAAATTTGCTCACAAAAAACACATCATCAAGGTGATTGTTATGCACCAGCACCCTATGCATGGCTAGATTGAACCTATCATAATATTCTTACACATCAGTAATTTGTTTGATGCGAAGTAATTCCTGCATAGAATTGTGATAGAGATCCTTGCCAAATTTGTTATCTACAGCAATGCACAACTCTACCCAATTGTCAACTCTATGTTGTGCCTCATACGTTTGAAGCCATAACTGAGCAACTCCCTTGAAGTGGAGTGTAGCAAAGGATGCCCAGCGATGAATAGGAACATTGAACATGTCAAAATATTTCTCAGCATTTTGTTTCCAAACTTTAGGGTGAGAACCATCAAACTTAGGGAATTCAGCTTTAGGTAAACAAAATCCACGTTGTGTATGCTGAGGACAGTATGGAACTAGGTCAGGTACAACAACAGCGTTAGAAGGAGATGCAGAGTACTGACCATTGGCCAGGGTTGAGGGAATACTATGGTCTTACCGTCATACCCCTATGGTGAGGATTGAACGCCATGGCTAAACACAGCCCGCCCTTCTTCCTTGCGCTTCAGGGCCATAGGCGGAGCCTCAGAGGGTTTGGCTTCCAACGCCTCAACGCGCGATGTTAGCGAGTGGTGATCCTTACTGAGACTTGTGGCGAAGTTGTCGATGTCCGGGCACCATCGATTGAAGGTCTCCATCAGAGATAGCATCGACTTCATCTGCGCTGATAGCACATCCAGCTTTTCTTCCGTAGATGCCACGCGGGTGGTAAGAGTCGGCCCTCTCGCCAATGGATCGGTGGAGATGGGGAGGAGGTGGGAAATCCCCGAGGACGATCAATTTGGCTGGTGGCGGAATCACACTCAAGCGAACACCGGCTAGATCTGGTTGCCGATTCTGATGGCTTCTCAGCGAACCGAGGATTGAGGATAGCTACAAACTTGGCTCCGATACCAATTGTCATGGGACGAGGATAACTGGAGGGTTCGCCGGCGTACGCGCGCGGCAGGGAACACGGCGGCGGCGCTGTCTCAGAGCAAGCACAGGGAGAAGATGAGGTTTGGGAATTTGGTTTTTTGATTATTCGCTGACCTCTCAACCTCCCACACAACGAGTATATGTTTAGGTTGCAAAAATAAAAAATGGGCCAAGCCCAACAATACACCCCTGCGGCACGCAGGCCGACTTACTGGGCCGGTACAGCTAGAGTAGCCCTCAATCGAAGCACAGATGGAGGCCCATTCGTGACGGATATGTTGGTGCGGTCACGCTAAGTTGGATGCCCATCAGCCTGGTTCCACATGCAAATCCGACATTATCATGAGTTGCTGCTAATGTGTCTATAGAACATACATTGTAGGCCTTGCGGGCAGCAACTTGCATTGTATTCCTCCATGCCACTATCTTTCGTGATGTGCTATGTATTTTCAATACTATAACTTTAATTTAGATATTTTTATCCGTCTATGACAAAACAAAATTTTGAACCGGATCACCTTTCATTATCGACCTGGACACAACAACATCTCTAGCGACTACTAAAAATCAAATACACAAGCTGAATTATATGAAATCAAATCAAACGAATGAAGAAAAGACTGAATCATACAATTAATAAATTTCTCAAGCAAATTAAACCATCGAAGCCAAACAAAGAAAAGAACAAATCAAGAAACGGGCAAGCGGCTGACACAGCCCAGTAACCTGCCGATGACTCCTCCGGTCCTCCCTCATCTGCATGTTGAACTCAATCCCATACACACTAAAATCATGATATGAATACTTAGATACATGTTAGGTTCATGTTCACATTCCAAATTTAGCTAGCTGCATGCTAAGGAGATCGGTGGTCAGGTCTTGACCGTGCTGCAACATTTGGCAGCGCCACATCTTGTGTTCGTGTGTTTCACCGTGTTCACGTCTCAGTTTGTGAGTGAGCGTTCATTGTCGATCGTTGCCGAGCTGCAAATTCCGCCAACGGGTGCCAACAACTGGTATCGGAGTGACAAAGGCGAGTTCAGGCAAGAAACCTGAGTAGAGGACACCGAATGTAATTATCCACCTTGGCCGAAGCGACAGTGCCAAGTCGATCTCATGAAGATGGGGGGACAAGGGGAGCATGAGCGACGTCGTGCGCCTCTAGAGGAGATGACGTTGACAGCAGACTACACTCAGTAGGCATTGTTGATGTAGAAACCTTGAGAGCTTGGAGGTGTGGGATACCATTGATCCTGTAGGCGGCACATGCAAGAACAATTTGCATCATCTTGGGGCACTCCTCCGAGGAGTACTATCCGAGATGTGGTTGACCAGGAAGAAGACGATCAAGTAGGCACGGGCGGTGATGAAAAGTATGTGCATTAGGGCATCCTCAGTGTGAGTTTCATGTTTCATTTTCTTTATATATATTTTGGAAATATTGTAGAAAAGTTTTATAGGGATGAAACTCTCTCTACTCTCATGATGAAACTCTTATCATCTCTCTCTTTATTAATACATTGTCACATCAACATATTTAATGTGCATAAAACTCTCATAAAACTTTATTGAGACGCCTTTGTGCGGATCGGGTGAAGGAGACCAATGCCTTTCGCCTCATACTTGAGTTCAAGACCATCATTTCAAAGATGACGAGATGGTGGACCACGTCACGATGCAAATCAACTCATTGGCCGAGAACGTGCGCATGCTCGGGGAGACCATCATCGACTATCGAGTGGTGAAGAAGATGCTGCACGTGCTGCCATGGCGCTACTCCTGGATCACGATCTCAATGAGACCTAGATCGTTGATGTTTGGTTTTCTTGTAGCCATGTACCGCACAACGGTCCTTTCTGTGCCTCTCCTTGTCATGCTCATGGCTCGGCTCGCGTGTGTGGTATGCCTTTCACTTATATCAACTTCACAAATATGTGTGTATACTGTCATGTGAGGCTAAGATTTTGTTGCAGCTAGCATTTAATATGCCCTTGTAATTTATTTGATTTAATTTAATATAAAAATAGATTAAGCAAAAATTAAATCCAGCAATGTTTATAAAGCTGAGTTATCCAAACCACAGCCTTTGGATCAAACTGGCATAGAATAAGGGTCAAGATGCCTCGTAGAGGTCGGTTAGAGGCCGTCACGTGAAGGAGAGGTGGCTTCCAGGTGGGCACAAGCCGACCAGCCTGGCATATGGGGCTGGCCAGCCCCACCTGGCTGTCGTCGGTCTCCCGCTTCATTCTCGTGTCTTCTGGTGTCTTCTGTATCCTTCTAGTGCCTCTTTCTGATCCGTTTGCACAATGATTCGTGTCGTAGATGGATTCTTTCCTTTCCCAGCTTCTGGATAAATTCCTAAAAAAGATTATTTGCAAAGCTATGGAATCTTGTCAGTTTAGCCCCTGGTCTTGTAATGGATGATGGTTCTAGGATCTTCTAGAGTCTTCCGGGTCGAATCCATTGAGGACTTTCTCTTCGGTGCTCCAAATATGGCAAATGATATGCCCGTCTTGATCGTCTCGACGAGCTCTCCACAATGGTGTACTCAGATTCTTCACTTGAGATACTTTTATATGGTAAAATATTGAATATCCTGCAAGGCAAGCGAGAACAACACAACTCGTGGAACTCATTAGAATAAACCCCTATAACCTTACTTTATAAGTAATTTTAGGTCTCTCGTGTGATTAGTTGACGGTTGAAAATCAGAGTTAATTACTGTCAACACTGGTACTACATGGTCGAGTAGATGCTCGTACAAGAAGTGGCAAAATACAACTGAAATCATTGTTGTGAGGATTGTCCTTCACAACCTTCTAATTCCCAAGGCTTCTAGCCCCAAGTGTCTTTGATCTTTTGGACATCTTCACCTTTGGGATTTGGATGGAAAAATAATTTTATAAGATAACTGATAAATTTAGTTTTAGGTTTAAATTCTACAGAGTTAATGGAATCAGATTCGGATGAAAAGATAATTTCATAACCAAACAAATAGATTTAGTTTTAGATCCAAATTCCACGAAGTCAATGGAAATCGACAAAACAAGTCAGCGTCTAGAATTTGTCAGGGTGTTGTGTCACCGTCTTTTGGTCTGTTGGGCCATGTATCCTGTCTTTGAGCCCGTTAGGGTGGTGTGTCCAGGGGAAGCAATAACCCTTAGGCCTTATAATCAATCATGACCGTCCTCATTAGGTTTTGGGTTTTACTTTAGATCAATGTGTCATTGAAGTTGTCATTGCTGATTTGTGAGACCCAAACTTTGATTGCTTAATCATATATCTGCAATTATCACTTTATTTGAGTTGTGTGTTTTATCATATTCTTGCTTGTGTTCTTTGATTCACAACAAGAATTAGCTTTCTTAGTGAGGTCAACTGAATTTGACATGGTTAATAACTAGAGAAGATATGGTGCTAATGTTGCAGGGTTCAGGTCTTTGTGATCTAAAGCTAGATTGACGTGTCACTCTCTACTAAATCGATAGTTATCTTGAACAAATGGAAGATCGAAAACCCTATCCCTATCATCATTTTTTAGAATTCAAGGGCAAAGAGCCCCAGCCTTTTGCATTAATCAAAAGACCAAGAGTCATTACAGCACATGAAATAAAACCTTCAAGTTTGTCCACCAGGACAGAGCAAGCCACGTTCACCAAGATTAACATTGATTACGCCCAAAACCAACCGGAAGTAAGCCCTTAGCCTATCACCAAAGCTAAAAGACTGGAATGCTAGAACACTCAGACCATATTAAGCGACCAGTTCAGAGACCTCCACCAAGGCATGCCTCTATCAAGAACCAGATCTTCTGATTTATGAAAGTCCTAGATCTCTGCACCACTGTCTCCCTTTAGCATCTTCACGTGATGTTTAGTTGCTTGTAAGGTATCCAAAGAGTCTTGCCAGCTACCAACTTGATCCTGTTGATATACTCCATCAATACCTCCATCTTGTCTTCTGGGCACAGGATTACCCAATTCAAATGAAGGCCAGTAACTTGAAAAGAAGCATTTGCATGCTCCTCCACCCAATTCTCTGAAAATATAAATCATTCCTTACTTTCCAAATAGACCAAAAAATAGCAGAAGTCACCATATTCACCGGTACATGTTTCTTATTACTTAACCAAAACCTCCCTATCTCTAACATGTTCCCACCGACTTTGCAATCAAGAATATCAGACATAATGACCTAACATTGCTTAGAAACCACACAATCAAAAAACAGATGCTGAATAGTTTCCTTTTCAGAACAAAAAAGTCAACTCTCATCATCTAATTTCCTCCTTTTAGCTAAATTATCCCTAGTTAAGGTTTTATTCTTAATGACTAATTAGAGAAAAAAATGTACTCTGGGGAACTTTAAGGCTCCAAACTGCAGAAACATGTACCGGTTTAATACCCCTAAAATTGATGATCTTATAAAGGGACTGAGAAGAGTAAATGCCTGACGATTTAAACTGTCAGATCATCTCATCTTCCTCAGCAGAGGATTGCATAGTAGAGACTAATTGTAGAATCTCAAGCCAAGAATTATAGAGATCTCGAGACACAACACAGTCCTTCTAAATGTACATTTTAGATTAACCACATCTCAAAGCTCAGCTTAAGTTTAACTATCCCTATCGTCATGTCTGGGAAAAGTTAATTATGTCCTTAAAAGCATATGCTCTCATCCCTATTGCCCTTGGATACATATTGGGATGGGTGCGTATGCCTTCAACGGCCAAAAAGCATCTGCCATACCTGGCTCGGTCACTGCTGGCTAGGGATGAAAACGGATCGGATACAGACGGATATCATCGATACCATATTTGTTTTTATATTTTTGGTCGAAACGAATTCGAATACGGATAATATCAATCCTGTCGGATAAGATATGAATAGATGTCAACATCATAAATATACGATTCAAATATTCAGATACGGATATGATATCGGATGTTGAATATTCGGACTCGGATACGGACAGATCTGAACTCCTCTAAACGAATTCAGTCTCGAATACGGTCGGAAAATATCGTACCATTTTCATCATACTGCTGGCCATGGCTAGCCCAAACCCGGGCCGAGCATTGTCAGATGGCCCGAACGGCCGTCTACAGTGAAGATTAGCAGATAACTTATCGCTTGGTGCTAATATCTAACCACGATGCCAGTTTATACCAATAATGATATTTATTTTCACTACCGGTTTAAAAAGATTCTCAATTAATCTGGTAGTGAAGCGTAATTAGTGCTGAGCAACTCTATCACAGATATGCTATCCATGTTATCTAGACTATTTTTACAGTTTTAAAGCAAAAACTAAAGACTATACTATCTGGTTTGCTAAAATAGCAAATTTGCTATTTCTAAACTTTCGCTTGTCATATATAGCATGTCGTCCTCACTAGTTATCCTATACAAAGGCTCTTGTGGAACTCTATGCTTTGAGTGAGTTTTTTATTTTACACAATAGCTAGATCTTGTAGTTTAGAATATAATTTTACCTAATCTCTTTGAGATGCTCTAAATTGTCTATTCTACCGTAATATAGAAGTTTATAAGTTGCATGACAACTTTAAATAAATCATATAATAATAAAATAGTCCGTTCGGTAGTCTTAATTTTTTTTTCCCCGTCGGTTGCTTCTGTGTATAACCACCTCTTTGTTTTTTTTTTGTTTTTTTTTTTTTTGGCCTTCCTTTCTCTCCGCTGCAAGCAATCCAGCAACAGCACCAAGAAGCCAGCTTTGGCCATCAAGGATATGGCCGGAGCCGAGGACTACGACACCGCGGCCGCGGTGGCCGTGTTCCATGAGTCCCGAGCCGGCGTCTGCGGGCTCGTCCAGTCCGGCGTCAAGGCCATACCACCAATTTTCCTCATGCCCACCTCGCCATCGCCGCGGTCACCCACGACGACCACCGCGTTCGCCATCCCATCCGTCGACCTCTCCCTCCCGCGCCGGGACACTGTAGCGCTCGTCCGCGCCGCGGCATGTTCGTGCGGCTTCTTCCACGTCACCAACCACGGCGTCCCGGCCGGCGTCGTCGACTCCGCAGTGTCCGCGGTGAGGGCGTTCCACGACGAGCAGCCCCGCGCCGCCCGCTCGGCGTTCTACTCAATCGAGCCCGCCGTCGGCGGTGCCGGTGCTGTCACCTACTCGACCATCCCCATCGCGCCGCCGCGGGGCGCTCCTAGTCCTAGTCCTCTGCTCCCCTGGCGCGACACGCTCCGTGTCCGCTTCGGCCCCGGGGAGCCCGACCTTGGTCGCCGCCTACCCGCGGCTTGCCGGGACGTGCTGCAGGAGTACCAGCGGTCGCTGACGGCGTTCGGGAAGGAGATGGCCGGGCTGCTGTCGGAGGCGCTCGGCGTCGGGACAGAGCGGCTGGAGCGGGCGATGCAGGTGGAAGGGTGGCTCATGGCGTGCCACTACTATCCGCCGTGTCCGGAGCCGGAGCGGGTGGTCGGCAGCCTCGAGCACACCGACCCCAGCTTGTTCACGGTGCTGGCACAGGACGGAGTTGGTGGGCTGCAGGTCCGCCGCGACGACGGAGATGAGTGGGTCGACGTGGTGCCGGTCACCGGCGCGTTTCTGGTCAACATCGGCGACGTGCTCAAGGTACAATACAATCTGGTGTTTGTATAGCAGTTAGAACATGCCATTAACTTATGTTATCTTTGCAAATAAACAATTACAAGGTGATCTCAAAACAAATATATAGGAGTACTAATGTACTACTAATAAAAATGATGCGTCGCATCAGGAGCTTTCTTTTTGAATTGGGAGCTAAATAAATTTTCACAGGACGTTATTTGGGTCCAAAAGCAAAGATATCGCGGTAACGCGGTTCATGTTTACAATACAAGAAACTGTCCTCGGTGTTACCCGCTTCCTCTAATGACTAGTATTTTTTTCACCATGATCAAAAATTTTCGTCAATTAGCATAAATATTTAGACATATTAATAAATTATATATCCCAACCAGTTAAAAATACTTTTGCTTCAATCAATATTTTGTCAAACTTTTGAAACTTTGACGACGAAGACTCTCTAAGTGTGTAGCTTGGGAACATAAAAACAATATATATGGTTTGCATTCAAAAATAGTTTCACAATCACATTTTTTTACACATTGTAATTAAATCCTCGTAGAGAATGGTGGTCATAATCGCAGACATACGGAACATAGTTCGTTAGCCAGCGTGAGGTTTCATCAGGATGTCATGCATATTTATTAGAGCGCTATGTCAGTAAAACTATACTTTTTGCATGAAACAAAGAGGAGAGAGAAGGAAGTAGTTTCACCATGGTGAAACCCGGCGGGCGTTGTTTCCCACGCGGTGAAACGGGATGAAATTTCCACAGAGGGCTAAATCGTTTCACCATTTTACATGTAATCCAATCATTTTACAGTAATTAAATGATTTGCCCAGCCTAGGAAACGTCAAGGTAAAACTCATGCATTGTGGAGGTTGTTTCATTATTCGTTTCATTGATACCTTGTCAGCGGATTTGTTTTAGAAATAGTGCATTGAAACGGACCACTGAGACTGGCCTATGACGTTCCGCGTCCCTGGAACTTAGTATTGCATTTACCATAAAAAGTCAGACATATTTTCACCAAAGGAATTACTTTAGTATTTATACTTTTATTTAAGTTGATAAATCAGAATAATTAAATCATATCATAAGCTAAGCTAGTTAGAAATATATCTAATCGACATTTAGGGTTTATTTGGATGAAGGGCTAGTCTTAGGTGTAGCCACACCTATGGCTTGCTTACTTTGTAGCAAAGTTTGATGTGTTTAGTTAGAAATCACACCTTAGGTTTGTAGTGGCAAAATTTATATGCAAAGTGTTTTATTTTCTATAATAAAGGGAGTCCAATAAAAAGGATGCCCATACAAAGTTTTCTAATTGATAGTAGTGGGGCAAGATACTATTATGATCTGTGTCATATATGGCAAGCTCTCTACTATTAAATGCATGTGTTCGGTTGCTGGAACAACGAGGGATGGGATAGGGTGGTCCCAGTTCTGGTGGTTGGTTGAGAGTAAGTGGGATGGGAGATATCCCACTAGGAAATATTTATGGCATATTTTTTAAAAAATAAGGACGTGTCAACTCTATTCTATTAAAATGAGTGAACCGTAAGGACAAGAGGGATGAGTGGGCCCTACTAGGGACCTTAGAGAATGACGAATGGACCCCCATATGTGAGGTGGCTCATCCCAAACATAAATCGAGGATGGTACTAACCCTTGGAACCAAACATGGGACAAGGACGGTCACATCCCTAGAAACAAGGTTGGGGCCATCTCATCCCTCATTGACGTGAAACCAAATACATGGGACAATGTTATCAACTAAAGCTGGTTAACAAAACGAGCACCTATTAGAACTTATGTGGCACGCTCTCTACTATTGAATAAGAGAATTTTGCCAACTAAAGTTGGTTAAAAAACGAGCTGCTACAGTGCTACCTAAGGAATGAGTAATTAGGAATTAGGTGCCCATAAGCTAATACAAGGCTGTTTTTAGAAGGAAACTAAACACAACCTAGGTTTTTCATAATTCAATGGACATTTCAGAAAGAATCCTCCCTTGCTCTAGTCCTTACTTTCTTGCATTGTCATGAACTGCGTCCACTCATCAACTAGTTTAGAATAAGACGTTAAACTACAAAATACAGTTTTTTGTTTAAGACTACAGTAACTTTGGACTAGATTTTGACAAAATTACATATTTAAAATAATCTAATTTCAACTAAAAAACGTGCTTTATAATTTTTTTACTTCAAATCCTGCAAGGGTATCATATGTCTACCGCATGCCCCAGGTTATTATGTAATACGAGAGAAAGCCAAGTGTCTTTTTACCAAGCAACACAAGCAGTCTGCTCTGCTACAAGCCTATACAATATGTGTTGCACACATTGTAGAATAGTGTAACAGTTTAGACACATTGCAGAATAGTGGATCCCCAGGTTATACTATGATTTTTTAAACATCTAGATTCGTTACATCCAAACCGTGGCACTCCAAAACTAAACATATTTTGCAAAACTATATCCAGTTTTTGGAACTCCAAAAGTAATTTGCATCCAAATAGACCTGTATGCAATGCAGCTACAAACAGCGGGCAATCTGAGATAATTGAGTTCCGGTTTTCATTCTATTCGTCTTTTGCATGTGAAACCTACAAGTCTCGAGGAGCTTTTTCTAACAGAAGGATACTTTTACTTTATTTCATACTATTCCATTTGCATCAAAAACTATTACTCCCGTCATTCTAAATTATAAGTCATTCCAAGAATCTTAAAGAGTCAAAGCATCTTAAGTTTCACCAAATTTACATAATAAGATAATAACATTTATGATACCAACTAAGTATCATTAGATTCTTTATTGATTATATTTTTATAGTATACCTTTGATGTCATAAATCTTTATAATTTTTTTAATAATTTTGGTCAAACTTGAAACGTTTTAACTCTCGAAGATTTTTAGAATGACTTATAATTTGGAATTCAAGGAGTACTAGCCAAAGTTCAACTTTCAAGATTATGTCTATGTCCGAAATATTGCTTATTTATATTTGTTATAAATTATGAATGAACTGTTGTGCCTACAACTACAAGCAGGTGGTGTCCAATGATGAATTCAAGAGCATAGAGCACAGGGTGGTCATCAAATTCCACACAAAATGCCCGGGTGTCAATTGCCCTCTTCTTCAATCCTGGTAAACGTGAGAATTCCGACCGTTTTGGGCCTCTCCCGGAGCTGGTGACAGCAGAAAAGCCTGCACGGTACCGGAGTTTCACGGTGCCAGAGTTCATGAGTTCAAGGAAAGAATATGGCCATAACAGATCGTCCATTGATCTATTCAAGGTAAGCTCCAGCTAATAATAATCTGGAGGGATGATTAGTTGATGATCTAGCAAGCATGCTTGCTTAGGATGACGTCTGTTGTTTGTTTGAACTTATCAACCAGAATTTTACGATCAGACAATATTATTTTTCTCTCACAACAATTCAATATCAGCATCAATCGCTTTTACAGGCAGCGATTGCTTAGAAATATGCGTAATATTTTGAACATAGTTTTCCCTTGGAGATGATCGCATATGTGAAATGAAAGAGCAGCATGTTCTCTAACTCCACAATATGTATTTGAACAGATAGTTTTCCCTTGGAGATGATCGTTTATGTTATATGAAAGAGCAGCATGTTCTCTAACTCCACAATATGTATTTGAACAGATTATTATGAAAGATGTCTTACCGTGGAACACTAGCAAAGAGCCAACGACCAAGGTGTAGCTATATGTGCGGCGTAGGTGTTGTATACTCCTTAGGATCAATATCCGACGTACCCGATATGATTCGTATCGTCTGGTTCCAAATTTCGAAAAAGAAATATGAGATAAAATACAGGAAGGGGTGTCACGTGGAGTCCATGTCACTATATTAAAATGAAGCCACAGGTTTGCAGCAGCAACAAATAATAATTAACTAATAACTAATTTGACATAAAAACCCAAATATCCCTGCCTTAGTTTTCCATAGTAAATTAGTAATAGTATCCCCAAGTCTCTGCATCCCCGTTTGTGTAACTGTGTGATTTGCTGAGCCATATTTGGTAATTGGTAGTATTGGGACTTTTACTTAAAATTGGAATTCAGTCCTTGCCTAAAGAAAAATTATAATCATGGTGACTAATATCAGATAATGAACCCCCCCCCCCTCTTTTTTTTGAGAGAGAGAATGAAACCCCCACTCTTTGCATAAGATCCAAGCACATATTTTCTCATATTTTTATATCTAAAGAGAAATGTTGAAAGCATAGTCAGAATGACACAAAAATAAATTAAATACTACCTTGTAAAGATTTCGTTATAAGGATACCTCGTATGGATTGAGATACCCTAAGATGATGAGAGTGGCTGAATTAGCAACTATAAAACTATAATCAGGTTAACAAACAATAAGAACCTAAATAATTTATATTTAAAAAGGTTTTTTGTCATTTTTTTTTAAAAAAGGGGTTGAGATGCCCTAAGATGAGAGATGGAAATGTTGAACACACCCATGGCCCCACAAAAAAAACATTCCGGTACTAGCCCACGTGTCCAACCCACATTGACAGTGGCAAATTCACTTTTGTATGATCTAGTTTTCATCAAAGAAAAAACAAAAAATGACAATGGATCAACTCTACAACGTACACGTCATACTATCAAGTCCTAAAGTTAAGATCGGACGAGACGAGGAAGCAGCAGCTCAGATTGGCAAAGCACGGAACTAATCAGATACAATTACTTCTAAATTCTAATACACAATTACACGCACACATACATGCATGGTCCTGCCTAGCCGAGTAACTGGAGCACAAACGGTGAACAGGTCGTGAACATTATATAGCAGTATTATTTACTCGCAAAATACACAGCAAAAGAAAAACCGCTGCATAATTTGATTCCCTTACTAATGTTCCCTACTCATAATCATTCAGGTCATCAAATCAGTCAGCGATCTGGCAGCTGATGGCCATCATCTACAACTATGCTAGGCAGCTCTTCAGTGCCAACCAAGCGACTGTTGGCCACCGCCGGCTCACCGTCACTCTCCACGCTCTCGTGCCGGACAGGGCGGAGCAGCAGCCCCTGCAACCGCACCAAATAGCTTTGCCCTGCCGGCTGCGACCTCACGTATCTTGTCGCTGCAGTTGCCGTTGTTACATCACTGGCACTGGCAGATGGATGGTCCGGCTCACTGGTCGACCGAAGATTGTTCAACGCACTCAGGTCCAGGTTGGGGAAGACGGAGCACCTGCACCGTGGGCACTTGACATTCAACCGGAGCCACTGGTCGATGCACTCTACATGGAAATTGTGCGCGCATGGGAGCCCACGGACCTGCATGGACTTCAATTGAACCCGTGAGGATACATAACTATTAAACTCCTGTTTGGATCCATTAGGGCTAATAGTTAGCAGCTAAAATTAGCAAGTGAGGATCAAACAGACCTGCTAATAGACCTGCTAAATATTAGCAAGTGGAGGTGCTAATAATTAGTTTATTAGTTGATGGAGGGATGCTAATAGTTCACATCCATCTCCAATTAACTATCCAACCACCTATTAGAAGGTGGATCTAAAGATCACCTTGCTAATAATTAGTTAACAAATGCTTAATACTCCATCTGTTTCATCGTTTTAGTTTTTCTAAATACATAGATTTTATTATGCATCTAGGCATAGCGTATATCTAAGTGCATAGCAAAAGCTATGTACCTAGAAAAGCTATAATAACTTGCAATTTGGAATAGAAGGAATAGTTTTCAGGTATTAGCTAACTACTTCACTGTTCTAAATTATAGGTCATTTTGGATTTTCTAGGCACATAGTTTTACTATGCATAGACATAGTGTATATCTAAGTGCATAGCAAAAACTATGTACCTAGAAAAGCCAAACTGACTTAAATTGATTGATGTCGAGACAAGTCTAGGAGTTGATTTTACCTCATTGCCAACATGAAATTCTTCAAGGCAGATGGGACATTCACTGCAGTCCGTTGGAACAGCTTTCAGCCTGAATTTTGGAAGCTCTTGAATCAGTGCCTCAACTGCTTCTCTCTGCACAAAAAGGATCCCTTAAAATTCAATATATAATTCATTGAAGGAAATTTTGGTTCTAACATAATGCTAGTATAGAATACAGCAGATATAAGATGATACTCTAATGATGTTCTATAAGTGGAATTAAAAGAGTTTCAGTTTACTCTATAAGTGGAATTAAAAGAGTTTCAGTTTACTTCCCAAGGACTAGAGAAGAGCACTAGAAAATTCAAACATTCAAACATTCAAACAAGGAGCTTCAGCATTTATCTTCTAGCCCTTGAATGGAGATCATAATAAGGTACTACTGAACAACAGTAAATATTCCATGAATCTCTAGCCCTTGAGCGCTTCGGTCGCTCTGTAGAATTACCACATTGCTCTTTTTTTAATATAGTTACAGAATGTTCATTTCTAACAGTCAAGAAAATGCATAAACTTACTAATCTAGACCTATTCCATGACCATACTGACAATTAAAAAGTCATGCCACCATTGAATCTACAGCTAAGCATATAAGAAAATATTTTAGCCATAAAGTAAAAACTTTTGCAAGATCACCCAAATCAATTCACCTGAGCTGCAGTTAAATAAAGACCAGGATGATATGCAGTATCTTGGCCCACTCTCATTTCCAGGCCAACAGCCTCAAATGCCCAGTCCGGAACACGGATCATATCAACCAAAACCTGCACAAAGAAACACCTTAGGCCTCCTTTGGTTCACTGGATTTCCAAAGGAAAAATGCAGGAATCGGTAAGAACCTCCAATAAATTTCATATAATTATGTTATGCCACCAGAATAAACACACTCAGTTATAGATGGAGAAACATGTACATCCAACCAAAATATACAATCTTGCCCAAGAAAAAAGGCAGTTTAGACATAAGAACCCCCAATAAATTTCATATAACTATGTTATGTAGCTACACTTGCACTAAACTATTATTGTGGTGTATAAGCTGTACTTAATATGAAAACACTAACAAAAATGCACAAAAAAAAATAGATACTTTCCAACTGCAGTGCCAACAGCTCATTTTATATTTGTGATAGGATGCACAGAAAAGAGAGAAAAGCATTACCCCATATTCAGAGACTGGAATTCCTTGTTGTGCTCTCTGTTGAAGTGCATGCCTTCGGTTTAACCACTACAAAATAAAACACATAAATTGCCCACGAACTAGCATATATTCAAATAATCCTCAGAATGATCGAAACCACAGTAATAAAAAGTCAATAATATTATGCCTCCACATGAGATTACACTTCTGCAGGAACATGCCTTTATCATGTCACATTGCATGTTAAAGTTAAATGTGTGAAAACTCAAACAACTGACCAACACCTTTAGTGTTTTGTTAGTATGTGAGGTACGGGCATATATGTGTTGGGTCCAACCGCCCAAGTGACTACACATATAAAACACTAGAAGAAGATAATCATCAATGTAGCAAGATTAAAGACTTAACATCTCATCCTTGTAGTGAATCCAACGAAATTGCATCAATGTCATAGCACAAAGCATGGTTATGTCCATTAGTATAGAATCATCAGTGCGCCTTGTGAGTATTGTTGGGATGAGTAGTCCTACTCCACAACCCCCCCCCCACCCCACCCCCACCCCCACACCCCCACCCCTCCTGTAAAAAGGCCTGAGTTGTAAGGGTAAGGACCTGTGTGTAAATTGCGAACCAAAATGTACAAAGAGATACACAACACTAAATTCTAGAGCATATCCCCGTCCTGTTTGGATAGTCCCAACTCCCAACACTAATACTAGTATTACCTTTCTCGTTGGTGATTGATTTATTTGTTCTATTTGCAACCTGCTCTGGACTCAACTTTTGAGGTATTGCAGTTGCTTCTGTAATCAGGGTGGTTTGACTCTCTTTTTTCTCTTAATACAAAGAGATACACAGCACTCCAGCATGTTCTGGGAAAAAAAACTAATACCAAGATTCAAGTATACTCGTATAATCTTCATGCCTAAATTAGCTTAATATTATTCTAGTTAATGAACAGAAGATGTTAATACATCAAGACTAAATAGCAGTTCTCTACAGTTTACACGCACTGAAATCGATGTTAACAACTTCAGTCCATGACTCCGTGTAAGAACAAGTCGCGATATGCCTGTCAATTCAGTTATGATGGTCAGCTAATCTAACTCCACTAACAGCATCACCAGACTAGTATTTTCGACGAATGGCATATGTGACATCGCTATTGGACAATCATTTTTAAAAATGCACCAAGAACTCCATAGTATTACCTTCCCAATAGCTACACAAGCAATACAGGCAAGCCCACAGTAACTGAAAAGCAGCCATATCAAGAAGCCCCACTTTTGTCCTTCTTCTGGCAACTACAAAGGAAAAAAATATGCATTTAGTAGAATTCACTTTATACAGTAACACAAGTAGTACCTATATTGAGAATAAGAGAACTCACGCAGCCTCTTGCAGTGCTAAACCACAATGTTCCAATCACAGTCCAAACCCAGAGAAAGGGGTAGAGGAGTAGTACAAGAACTGAGAGGACAACTATTCTTCCACAAAAACGAGCATATCTCTGTTGCCATCCGAGATCTCTACAATTTTTCACAAAAAAAGATATATAACTTAAGTTTAAAAAAAAGATATACAATAGAATAAACTGACAGACATACTTTTGCAAAGTTCAGTTAGTCATCATTTGTGGGGCAAACAAACAAGACAAAACCTAGAAACCTAAAAACAACCATATGAGAATGACAAACATAAAGTACCAAAAAGTATTGTAGGAAAACAGAAGGTAAAGAAACTCCCATGCACCAAGGTAAATCATAAATGGCCCAGTTATCATTACTTTGATCATAAGAATACAGTCAGTCAGTCACATTGAAATTCAAATCTTAGAATCATGCATTCCAGAAGTAATCATCTACCATTGTATAGAATATTGCCAGTAAAAAGTTTCATTTCAGTTTTCAACATCATATATAAAAAAAACTAAGATCTCCTAGTTAGACTATTTCATTAGCTGATGGAAAATTTCGAGTAGTTGGGACAAAGAAAATTCGAGACTACAAACCCAATATTTTTATTGGCTCACCATTTTTCCCATGTCTTTTCCTCTACTCTGTACTTTTCACTTCTTATATCTAATAATCTAATATATAGAAATCAGTAGGGGACCTGGCCTCCTGTGGCTTAATGGCATTACCATAATCTGTAGTATTATCCACTGGATTACAGACTATTCAGAGAGATACAATCATGGGGGGCAATAGAACATGCCATGTTCCTAAATGAACTCATCAAGTAGTAAATCACATACAACCAAAGGTATCCATCTAGTGTATGCATCTCAATAATCTTGTTTCCATTAAGAATTGCCATAGAACTAACAATTTGATTAGTTTAAACACAAACAGAACCAAGGCTGCAATCAGGTGACTGCATTTAATTCATGTTGGTGAAGTCATTACTCATTAAGAACAACAACTTGCTTTTCTAGACTCGATCAAGGGGAGGGACGTCGCCTTTGACTTCGCCTTAAAGTAGGGGTCCATGGAACTCTGGAAAGCAGGCAGGAACCTCACACACGCTCGCTTCTTTGGCTGCCGCGGAACCATCTGTGCTGTTACAAACCAGGGATGTGGGAAAACAACCCATGCAGCGCCAGGGCTCAAACCTGGGTGGGGAGCGCCGCACCTGGGTGCTCAACCATCGCACTATTAGCACATATACTGACAACTTGCTTTTCTATTTAGCTTTTTTGGTGGCTAATAAAGCAGTGAGAGCATGAATATAATGCTCAATCTCAGCTAGGGTCAGCAAAGAAGTGTTTTGAATATGTAAATACAACATGCTAAATTGCAGTGCAATTAGTTTGTATAGCAATAATTTGCCGAATTCAGGGGGAACAAAAAGCAAGATGGGGGTGGGCTTAAAATGACTTACAATCCCATTCCTGCAGCGAGACCATTATCAAGAAACATCAGGAGGCGGAAGATGAAGACAGTGGTGTAGTCCACCTGTGACAGGCAGGCAGTTGAAGCAATGAATGACAGTAGAAGCGATCCTCAAACTAGTAGTAAGCATTGAGAGAGAACAAACCAGCCCTAGAAACTTACTCCCTCCAGTTATCCAAAGATGATGTTAGGACAGGATAGCTAGTGCAAATTTTCGCTAATTATACAGTCCTAATTTCTTCCTTTGATGATGACAGGAATGAGTTTTTTTCTATGTATCCAGATACATTCTTAAGGCCATGTTCGGTTCCCGGGGAATGACGTCCCAGACCGTTCTGGCCAGGAATGTCTATTTAATTTGTATGTAGCAGAATGAATCAAACGAACGAGCCCTAAGGAAGAACAGGGGCAAAGAAGGGTTCTTACCACTATCCAAATGTGGAGCGGGTGGGCACAGAGGCGATACCTCTTCCAGTTAATGGAAACGATGATTCTAATCATGCATCAGATGATTATTAAGGAATAGCATTTAGCAACAAAATAATAAGAGTACTCATCAATCAAATAATAAAAGGGGTGAAGTTGGTAAGGGTATTATCGGGTGAAGTAGGATACACGCTAGTGGCGAGCATGGAGAGGAAGAACCCATCATACCTGCAACGAATCCCAAACGCAGCCTCTCAATCAGTCAATCTTTGACTCATTATAGAAAAAGGGATCTTCTTTCTTCAAATCAAAGAGGGAACAAATTAGGGAAGAAGCGGCGAGACTAGAGTCGGCAGACGTACCACTTGAAATCGACGCCACGCATCGGCATGGTCTTCGTTGTCTTGTTAAGGGCCGAACTGAATGAAGAACTGAAAATCAAGTGTTAAGCTTTAATTGGCAATCAAAACTGAAGAAATCAAAAGGGAAAAATCCACCCGTCAATCCCACGGCCGCAATCGGCAAAACGCACGAGCCAGATTCGTCTAGGGGACATTGGTGGGATAGAGCTCTCAGAGGCTGACAGCTTCACTGTGCTCACCTGAGTCCAGCCAGCAGGCGGAAGCACCGGGGGGGAGGGGGGAGGGGGGCGGGGGTTTTCGCCGCCGCCGCCGCCGACAGCGCAGGCTCGCCGCCCCGACGCGATCGAAGGCGTGCGGGGGGGAGAGAGGGGAACGAGGAAGGAGGCGGGGGAGATTAAGATCCGGTGGTGATTCTGCTCATCGCCGAGGGATGAACAACTCCTCGCCGCCGCGGCAGCAGCATCTCATCGCAACGCCTTCCGAAACAGTACAGGAACCGAAAGGGAACGGGACGGAATCCAGCGCTCCCGCACGGCAGCACCGCATCGACTCGGCCGCCCACTCTCGCAAGTCGCAACAACAACAACACAGGCAGGTGAGCGAACCGAGCGGCTCTCCCAGTCTCGTCTCCCGCTTGCCTGACGACCGGGCCCAAGCCCAGTAAACCAAACAGTTGCTCGGCCGCTCTCTCCATTACGGGATATTTTTTATGTTTTATCTTCTCTTTCTGGCTGTACCAAACAGTCGTCACCCTGTAATCATCCTCCTAGAATCTTCATGAGAAATTGCCAACTGTTTCTCTAGTATCTTCTAAATTTGCCACTGACATGAATACTCCCACGGCCAACAATCTCAATCATATTCGCCTCTCTGGTTGGCCACCGTGACCAAAGAGCACCGAAGCATGGTCAATTTCCATTTAACATAGGTCTTGTTTAATTCCCACCGAAATTCAAAAAAGTTTTCAAGATTTCCCGTCACATCGAATCTTGCGGCACATGCATAAAGCACTAAATATAGACGAAAATAAAAACTAATTACACAGTTTGCATGTAAATCGTGAGACGAATCTTTTGACCCTAGTTAGTCTATGATTGGACAATATTTGCCACAAACAAACGAAAGTGCTACAGTAGCGAAATCCAAAAAGATTTCGCATCTAAACAAAGCCATAGCTGAAAACATCGTGATCCCAATGCAATCATTACACAGACTAACAGTCAAAATAGGATGACGCAGCACCCTAATGGATTCTACACATCTACTTGTTTTGATGATTATCATTGACTCCAAACAAAAAATTTATGTGAGACCCATCCTATGGATATCTTATTTCTTATTATCTTTGATCGCATATGCAGAGTATCGAAAACAAAGTTTTTATGCAATATATGCCATGATTTAGTGAGGGCTACTCTTAGACCGAGATATACTAAAATTTGATACGGATTGAACATCCATAGTAGTCCTCTAAGGAAGTGGTCCAGTGGAAGAACATCTTAGGACATCTCTAGAAATATTCCCCACATGCTTGGGGCATGCTCCAACTTAAGCTAGGGTCTCAAGGGTGATTGTCTTACAACGCTCAACAAAAATTACAGCAACATGGTATGATGATTTGAAGGTCTTACTAATATGATATTAAGATGAGACTATATCTAGGCCTTCTAACTATATCCATTTTAAAAGCTTACCAAATAAGTTTTCTATCAAAGTATTTAAAGAGACCTCAATCGTACTTCGAAAGGAAGAGTTATGTCCTTCTAAATAAAATATTATTGGGCTACTTGTGAACTTAAGGTTGAACTTCAATTAGCTTTCACTTCAAGATCAGTCTTGTTCGCGCCCCATATGTTATATAGTCCATAAAAAATATCTTTTTCAAGTTTAAATAATCATTATTGTTTTTCCTATCAACACTTAAAAAACCATGTCATGTAGCAACAAATTCTCACTTATATCTTTTTGCAGACATACACTTTGTTTTAACTTTTATGCATGGTTGTATTCGAAGGTTGCATGAGCAAAAATATAATGAACTGGTGAGAACAATTCGTGGAGTGGTTTTCAACCCGGCAAAGTGATTTAATCAGCTTCGCAAGCGAAGGTTAGTGACTAAATATCACAATATTATATTTGGGTGATGGTTTTGAAACCAAACTCTCAGACACATGAAAACCAAACTCTCAGACACATGAGAACCTATGTGAAATCATTTGACAACTTGCACATTGACCCAAAATATTTTTTATGGTACTTGAGAATTGCTAGCCGGACAAATTACAAAAGAGACAGATTAATCATCGCGACTTACTCAAGACAAAAAAAAATAGGACTTTACTACAGCATGTACGTGTAGAATTTGGACTTCCAGTGCGCATACCTCTTAACAGCAATTTTTAGTCGCAAAAAAAAACACAACATCTATTCTTCACCGACTCCGATGCCCTCCCCCACCATAGAGCTAGTAGCTCACCCGCGGCACCACCTTCTTCCCCTCCCTCTCTCCCCCACCATTGTTGCCACCATGGCTGGAGCTCCCCTGCCCCGCCCTAGCCTGGATACCGCTGCCGCCGCTAGCTCCCCTAAACCACCTACTGGCCATTCCCACCATTTGGTCGCGGTTCCTCCCTCGGTCGGCCCCTTCTATACCCACCGGAGTTGGAAAAGATAGGGGAGAGTTTGCTAAAACCCTAAAAAGCATATCCGAGAGGAGGAGGAGAAAAGGAGGCTTATCTAGCGTAAATCAGCCGCCACATCCGCCATGCCTGCGTGCGGGGAGGCGGTGGGGCGTGGGCGCGAGGAGGTGCTCGACGGTGAGGTTGTCGAAGAGAGAGAGAGAGAGAGGTGCATTTAGCAGTGTTTTTCTCTCACAATAAATCAACCAACAGTACTTTCTGTCATGGCTTATCAGCCAAACGAACAAGGCCCGGGCAGAAGCCATAAATGATGGGCGTTTTCATTTTAGCATTTTCGAAAAAATATAGCATAGTACGGAGGGCAAAATCATATACTCCAAATCACTTTGTCTCATTTTGTGTAGGGACACTGAATAAGTGAGAGATCCTTACAATGAGGTTTTGCACATGCAAAAATATTCAATGGTCTGAATTATAGATGAAGGTCTTAGCTCATTTTATAATTATCGCAAGCGGCCCGGTATTAGTCAATGAGAATTGTCGACTGCTTGCCCGTTAGGGGCAAATTTCAATCTTCCTTGACTTAGGCCTTGTTTAGATTGGAGATGAAAAATTTTTGGGTATCACATCGGATGTGTCGAAAGGATGTCGGGAGGGGTTTTTAGAAACTAATAAAAAAAATAAATTACATAGCTCGTCTGAAAACTTCAAGACAAATCTATTAAACATAATTAATCTGTCATTAACACATGTGGGTTACTGTAGCACTTAAGGCTAATCATGGATTAACTAGGCTTAAAAGATTCGTCTCGCGATTTTCAACCAAACTGTGTGTCGGTGTCCAGACTCGTGGTCTAGGCACTAACAAGTATAAGTCTGCGTGACTACCCAAACTTGGATGGTGATGCAAGTGAGACACAAAGGGTTTATACTGGTTCGGGCCAAGAATGCCCTACGTCCAGTGTGGTTGTGGATTCTGTATAACCTTGCACCGAAGGTGCTTGTAGTAGGGGGTACAAGCTGGTCGCGAGAGAGGGCTAAGTCCCAGGTCTCGGCTTAGTGGTGGACAGAATGATGATCGTTGCTCTGTGAAAGAGTGCGTTGGGCATGTGCATGAACCTTCTGAACCTGTCTTAGTTGTGAACCCTGGCTCCCCTTTTATAGCCTCAAGGGAAGACAGGTTTTTACATGAGTGGATTTCTTCTGTTGAATGGTGAAACCACAGTCCCGACCCTGTTGAAGCTGGTCCATCTCGTCCTTGGGGGATGGTTGACAGTATGGCTGCTCCTGTAGAGGGTTACCGAGCCCTGTAGGGGTCGCGGGGGTCGGATCGTCGGCACTGCTGCACATCCTGTCAACAGTGGGAAATGACCTCAAGTAGTGGTGCTGATTGACCTCCCACATTCCCTTTCTACTGTGAGGCAGTACGCCACAGTGAGAGAGGTAAGGATGCATAGTGACAGAGGTAAGGCTACAGTGACCGGGGTGGTTGGAACAGTCGGCGCCCTGCCCTGCTGCGGTATGGGAGTCATCGCGCTTGTCACTTCGGGGGTACGGGCACCGTATGGTGGAAGTCTTGTTGACCTGGTGGAGCGGGGTCCGGCACTTGAGCCCAGATGGGATCGGGCGAGTCGGAACTTGCGTCCGAGGCCCTGAGGGGTTGGGCGAGTCGGAACTTGCGTCCGAGGCCCTGAGGGGTCGGGCGAGTCGGAACTTGCGTCCGAGGCCCTGAGGGGTCGGGCGAGTCGGAACTTGCGCCCGAGGCCCTGAGGGGTCGGGCGAGTTGAATGAACTGGGGCCCGTACCCTGGTGATTGTGGCCAGTATGTTTTTTGCGTTTTTTATTACTCTGATTTGGGTATCCCTTTTTATGGTACCCAACAGTAGCCCCCGAGCCTCTGAAGGGGTGGGGTCATCTCTTTAGAGGTTCCTTCCCCTGGGACTGCTTGTTGACTAGGAGCTCTTTTACTTTTCTCCGGAGGGTGCGCGCGAGCGCACCCGCCGGGTGTAGCCCCCGAGTCTTTTGGAGGAATGGTATTATTCCTTCAAAGGCTTTTACCCCTTGCAGCTATAGTATGGAGTATTTTTGAGGGGTAGGTTGCACGTTCTTTACATGCAGTGCCTGTTCCCATGGTGCGAGGAAGCCCCCGAGCCCTTTCCCCAAAAGGGTCGATCAGGTTTTTTCTCGTCTTATAGTTACGTCCCTCATTCTTCCTTTCGCTCGGAGGAGGGGTGGGTCGTGCCGTACTACCCTCGATGGGCGAGTGACGACGCTTCCTGGGAGCTGCAGGCGGGTAGATCCAAGTGGATGTCCGAGTCCCATTCGATAGGGGTCGGCTGGCGGCCTTATGGGCACATCTCAAAAAGTACCCGAGGGCAGTCACGGTGGATGTCGGAACCGTTCGTTAGGTTCCAAGGGCTCGATGCCTCCCTCGATGGGATCCCACTCACTTGACACCCGCATGGGCCTCGGATATGACTTGTAAAGATGCGCCGATTCCCTGTGGGGCTCGGACCTTGGCCTCTATTGTGCTCATCTTCAGTCATCCCTCGCTCAGTCATCCTGAGGCGACTGTTCGGACCTGTGTCGCAGGTCAGTCTCGCAACCTCTGGAACGTAGGTGGCCATGGCCTGGGGATTTTGGGCCTCGAAAGGTTTTTTTCAAACTCGTTTTGTAGTGTCGGGGTCGGGTGAGACGGAATCTGCACCTGACGGGAAACCGCCTTGCAGTTTTCGCTTGGGGTTGGGCGAGACGGAGAACTAGGCCCGACGGAGACCTTCCTGTGACGCTTGGTCAGCAGGGGGTCGGGCGCCGCGTCCCCTAGAAGGAACCGCCCTGTCATAACTTTTCAGGGCGCTTCTTTTGAGGCGCAGTGCGTGTGGAGTCGAAACGGTCGTGCCGTCTCGCGCTGGGTGTTGATATTTGGGAACGCAATAAGGAATTGATCCGCAAGCGCACGGATATCGGTGAGCATTTCACCCGGGAAATTATCCAGAGTATCGTATTTATTTTTTTACCACTAGGAGAAAGAGTGCATCTGACTAACCGGTCTATTACTACTAACCTTTAGGCACAAAGAATGTCTTTCGATGTGAGTGATAAATAGAGAAGACTGCAACTGTAGTCTCCTTCTAACCTTGGTAAGGATGATCTACTGTTCTAATGGGGAGGCTAACGGAATCTAGACACCACAAAGGATGTTCGACCCGCACCTATAAACCCTATCCTTCCTGCTAACGAGATGTGATCTACAAAGGTAGCTCGGAAATGTCACGTTCCTCACTACTACCACGGTTCAGCTAGTCAGGGAATATCTATGAGTACCCCAGCCTAAACACCACGTTTACGCCAGCAATGATTACTCTAAACTCTACGCGAAGAGATTAAAGTAAACTCATAAACCATAAGAACAATAAAACAAGAACTTACTAGAATTTAGAAGTCGAATTACTGAAGAATCCTAGGAGCAAGCTTCGGGTTAGGAGAACTTGATCCCGCAGGTACAAACTTGGAGTAGACACCGACAGGCCGGGCTTCCTCCACTCTACACCTCCACTCTATATCTCTCAATCTAGTAGAAACTAGAAGTATTTCTACCTTACATTGATTGCTAAGCCTAAAAAGAAATATTAATTAGAGAAGAGGTTTTCCTTCGAGGGCACCCCTCAGTCTCTATGATAATTTCTTCATGTCTTCCAGGGGCCAGGGGGGCCTCGCTTATATAGTCCTCCCCTTCTATGCGTTTTTGGGTCGATAGCCGAGGTGGTACTATGTTTTTCTTGATCCAATAGGTCGGTGGAATATCCCGAGCGAAGGAGTCCTGAATTGGCTCCAGAAGGGGGGCGGGCGCCCAGGCTTCCAGGGCGGGCGCCCTGGGCCTGGCCCAGCTTCGCCTCCGCTTCGGTCTCGTGGCTTCTGGAGTCTTCTAGATGATGTAAAATTGCGCGGTGCGTTGATATCTCTATGTAATCCTGACATGTGGGCCTTTCTTCCTTATTTCCTGATAACCCCCTTCAGAAATAGATAAACAACAAAACTCGTGGAATTCTGTCAGATCAAACCCTAATTCTATGTGCTGGTTGCATATTGGTCCTTTCTTTTGTTTATTTGATAATTAAAATTGATACTTAAGAACCGTCAACAAATACCCCCATACTTAGGCTTTTACTCGTCCTCGATAAAAGGATGGTTAAGAAAAATATCTGGGGTAAAACATTTTAAAGCATTTTATATTTGCAGGGTGTTAAAATTTCCACTATGTACCATAGTCAGGGAAGTATATGATTAAGAGTAAAGATCCTTTCTTCTCAATCCTGTCACTTGGAGTTTTTGTATATTTTTAAAAGAAAGTTAGCATACCTTTTTATCCTCATAGGTTCTCTCAGATCACTCATTATCTTTTATATATATCTCACTGAGGTTGTTTTAATTTTTGCAAGAATTCTCAAGCATACTTACTTTGCATTTATTGCCTGATCAAAACGGGATCCGAGGAGGGGAATGTCATACTCTTAGATCAAAGACTTTAGAAATTAAAAACTTTGTCAACTCTTGCTGGCATATTGCTTATTAGAGGGACCATGGGCTATCATATTTTTTTTAAGTGGATACCGAGGTACCCCTAATTCTACTGCCGGACACTTGTCCATTTTTTCTGCGAGGTTGTCGAGCACTTGCTCCTTTTTATTTCCTCGAAATATCTCTATTTTTGCATAGCCCATGCCTCTAATGCAATAATACTTCGGAAGAGTGAATCTTACTGAAATAGTGTCTTGATCTTGGGAGCATGATAAATCTCTCAACAAGGGTCTAACTCATTTTGAACAAACTCAATACAGAGCAGATAGCTTTTATAATCATAATTAATATTTCAGTTTTATCAGGCATATAAAACACTGAGGATGGTAGCTAGGAATTTGAATATTTTGAAATAAATTCTCCAAGCAACAATGATATCAAGAATAAGAAACTTATACTCTATCATCACATATTCCATTTGACTTAAGTAACACAGGGTTTTAAAATGATTTTATAATAATTGCAAGTTTTCAGGAAATATCACAGATTGAGATTAATCATGATTAGAAATATTTTAATCTTTTTATTTTATCATGTCGGAAACAGTAATCTGCATAATCCAAAATAAATATATGTGTAAAGTAAAGTGTGCAGAGTGTGTACCTGAATCGTGGAGTGGTGTAGTCGGAGTGTGTTTGGCATGTTGAGGGATCTCCCCCATACTTGTTTTCTGCTTTCTTGCACAAAAGTAAAGTAGAGACACACAAGACATAATAATAATAGTAATACTCTTTATTGATCTTGAGGCATTTATGACAAAAAGACTGATAGCAAACTGATAACAAACTGATAATAACAAACTGATAATAGCAAACTTAAACCGAATTTAAAGATAGATAAGATGTATTGCCTCAAGGTCTAATCTAGATAACTTAGCGGCGCTCTAATTCCTTGATCTTCTTGTTGGCACTGGCAAGATCCTGCCTAAGGCCTAGTATAATGGTGTTGTGGTTAGAGAGCTGCCTAGTGAGGGAATTAATCGAGGACTGGAGGTCTATGATAATTCTATCTAGCCTGCAAACTTCCTCATCAATATCCATTATAGTCTTGCGACGCTTGGGAGGTGTCTCAAAAGCATTGAGAGCGTGCTTCGGGGCTGCCTTTGGAGGGATGAAACGGACTTTGGCTGCTCTAATCCCTTCAAAGTAAGGCCTTTCCTCCTCCGTAGTGTAGCGAACACTGCTGATCTCACCGCTTCGGTTGGTCTTGACTCCAACGACCCTCTCATTGGGTCTAGGTGGAAGGACTCTTGTGCCGATTGGCACCTTGATAGTGGTCTTTGTCTTAGATGATGATCCTTTGAGGAGTAGGGGTTGTGGTGGTGCGGTGAGAACTGGTTGAGCATGGTAAGATTGGGCGGAGCTGCGTTGGCGTAATGGTATGGCTTCTAGCTGACGCTCTGTGTTGGCCGGGACGAGAGCACGGGCATCGGGGTCTCCCACTGGCTCCATGTTGAGGTTGAAGGGGACGACTTCCCAATCATCGTGGTACTTCTCGGCCATTGGAGTAGCAAGGAAATAAAATTTTAATTAAAGACGAGCTAATCAAGCTCTAATTGAAGGAGAGAAAGCTTGATGGCTTGGTGTTTGAAAACTGAGGTCAGGGGTCTGTTTATATAGAGGTCAAAAGGATGCCTCTATGGGTTGTTCGGGTTGCTCCCGTCGACTTGCGTGGGAAACTTTCCGTCCGAGGGATTATTCGAATTACCATAAGTGCATTTTCCATAACAGAGAAAGTCGGGACCGAGGGGGAACAGGGGCAGGGCGCCCGCCCTCTCTCTGGCCCCTCTGTGGGCCCACTTTTCCGAGCGTGTTTCTAGATGCGAAATTATTTAGAAATATATATATGACCCAAAACCATCAGACCAAAAGTGTCGGGCTCTAATTCTCTATGGGAAGGTAAAAATGGACTACGTCTATTTCTTCAAATTCCTCATTGGGCTCTAAAAATAATTTAAGACGTTGACCATTTACCTTGAATAACGTACCTTCGTTATTTTGAAGTGTGATAGCTCCGTGGGATGATGAATTGATTACCTTGAATGGTCCTTCCCATTTGCTCCGGAGTTTTCCATGCCCGAAAAGCTTCACCCTGGAATTAAAAAGTAATACCTTATCTTCGGATGTGAACTCCTTCTTCTTGATTCTCTTGTCATGCCACCTTTTGACTCTTTCTTTGTAGATCTTTGAATTGTGATATGCCTTCTCTCGCCATTCTTCCAATTCTAATAATTGCATTCTTCTATAATCTCCAGCAACATCTAGGTCCATATTCCATCTCTTTATGGCCCAGTGTGCTTTGAACTCTAGTTCAACAGGTAGATGGCAAGTCTTCCCGTACACCAATTGGTATGGAGACATTCCAATTGGGGTCTTGTATGCTGTCCGGTATGCCCAGAGTGCATCGGGTAACTTGTCTTTCCACGCCGTTCCCATTTCATTTACTGTCTTCTGAAGAATATTCTTGATTTGTTTGTTGGAAGTCTCTGCTTGGCCACTTGTCTGAGGATGATAAGGGGTAGCGACATTGTGACGGATTCCATGTCTTGATAGATATTGCTTGAAACGTTTGTCGATGAAGTGTGCTCCTCCATCACTTATCACTACTCTGGGAACTCCAAATCTTGGAAATATAATTTCTTCAAACATCCTCTTTGAACTGACGTTGTCGGCATGCTTGCAAGGTAATGCTTCTACCCACTTGGAGACATAGTCAACCGCCACCAAGATGTACTCGCACTTCTTTGATGGAGGAAATGGACCCATGTAGTCTATTCCCCAGACATCAAAGAGCTCAATCTGAAGGTTGTTGGTGAGTGGCATTGCATCCCTTGTATTTATGTTTCCGTGCCTTTGACATGGCCCACATCTTCTGATATATTGCTTCGTGTCTTCATACATTGTAGGCCAATAGAATCCACACTGCCAGATCTTTGAATGTGTACGGAATGCTCCATAATGACCTCCATATGGTGATGAATGACATTTGTCGATGATCTTCCATCCTTCCTCAGTGGTCACACATCTCCTGAGTAAGCCATCAGAGCATACTCGGAAGAGGTATGGCTCATCCCATATATGTGAACGACTTTCTTGAGTAAGCTTCTTCTTGTTTGCTCCTGGTGGTACATACCCTGAAACCATAAAATTAACAATATCTGCATACCAAGGGTCAGACCTGTTAATCCCGTAGAGCATGTCGTCCCGGAGTGAATCATTGATGGGGGTTTCCTGTGGACTCTTAAAATACATTCTAGACAAGTGATCAGCAACAGAATTTTCTACTCCTTTTTTATCTTTTATTTCTAAGTCAAATTCTTGGAGTAATAAGATCCATCTAATCAGGCGAGGTTTAGCATCTTTTTTAGTGAGCAAATATTTTAATGCAGCATGATCAGTGTAAACAATTATTTTAGCTCCAACT
The DNA here is from genome assembly GCF_000003195.3 of Sorghum bicolor. Taxonomy (NCBI): domain Eukaryota; kingdom Viridiplantae; phylum Streptophyta; class Magnoliopsida; order Poales; family Poaceae; genus Sorghum; species Sorghum bicolor. Next base: position 48,042,782 of record NC_012872.2, read on the forward strand.
AAATAAGATCTAAATTTATCAATGGCAAAGACAACAGCCAGAAGCTCTTTTTCAGTGGTTGCATAATTAAGTTGAGCTCCTGTCAAAGTTTTACTGGCATAAGCAATTGCATGATGCTTCTTATCTTTAGTTTGTCCCAATACTGCCCCCACAGCATAATCACTAGCATCACACATAATTTCAAAAGGCAACGACCAATCAGGGGGTTGAATGATTGGTGCAGAGATGAGTGCTTTCTTTAATAAATTGAAAGATGTTAGACATGCATCATCAAATTCGAAAGGAGCATCCTTGGCTAGCAAAAGAGTAAGTGGTCTAGCAATGAATGAAAAATCTTTTATGAATCTACGATAAAAACCAGCATGGCCAAGAAAGCTTCGAATTCCTTTTATATTCACAGGTGGAGGTAGCTGTTCAATTACTTCAATTTTAGCTTTGTCTACCTCGATCCCTCTTTCAGACACTAAGTGTCCTAGCACTATTCCTTCTCTAACCATAAAATGACATTTTTCCCAATTAAGGATTAAGTGCTTTTCTTCACATCTTTGCAAAACCTTGTCTAAGTTTTCAAGACAACTATCAAAAGTTTTTCCATAAACAGAGAAATCATCCATGAAAACTTCCATAATCTCTTCAATCATATCAGAAAATATAGACATCATGCATCTTTGAAAAGAAGCTGGTGCATTACATAACCCAAAAGACATTCTACGGTAAGCATAAGTTCCATATGGGCATGTAAAGGTGGTTTTGCTTTGATCATCGGGATGGATCGGGATTTGGTGATATCCTGAATATCCATCTAAGAAACAAAAGAATGAATGGTTTGCTAACCGCTCTAGCATCTCATCTATGAAAGGTAAAGGAAAGTGATCCTTTCTCGTGGCTTTGTTTAATTTTCTATAGTCTATGCACATCCGCCATCCTGTGACGGTGCGTTGCGGAATTAGCTCATTCTTTTCATTCATAATAACTGTCATGCCTCCCTTTTTAGGCACAACTTGTACTGGGCTTACCCACTCACTGTGCGGCACAGGATATATAATCCCTGCATGCAGCAACTTTATAACTTCCTTTTTAACTACCTCTCTCATAGTATTATTAAGTCTACATTGGGGTTCTCGAGAGGGTGAAACAGAAGGATCTGTTGGAATACGATGGGTACAAATCATAGGACTGATTCCTGTAAGATCTTGGAGTGAGTAGCCAAAAACTGAGTGATGTTTCTCAAGAATGGTCATTAATCGCAGAGTTTGATCCTGAGTGAGTTTATCGCTAATGATCACAGGGAACTCTGGATTATTGTTTAGGAAAGCATAGGTAAGACCGGGTGGTAAAGTTTTAAGCTCTATGGGAGGTCTAGGTGTTTCTGCAAACTCATCTAAGGGTTCAGGCTCGGAAGGTTCGTCTTCTTCTTCTGTGAAGAAAGGAGTTTCGTCTTCTAAGTCTGGTTCATCTAAAAGCTCTAGAGATGCAGCCTTTACTTCCTCCATAGGATCAGGCAAAAGATATGACTCGGCCTTATTATTTAAGGAGTGTGAAATTATCATTGGGAATTGAAAAGTTTTTCCAAAAGAAATGTGTAGCTTTCTAGTATGACCTTCATAAAGGAGTCTTCTAAAAGGTTGTCCTATCAATAAGTCGAAGTCCCATGTATCAAAGATATAGAAGTTCAAATGAACCATGGAGCCTTCTACCGTAAGAGGTAGGACATTAATAATTCCAAGACTGGGGACTAATCGTCCCGAAGATTCCTTTATGACCTTTGTTGTGGGGGTTAAGACAAGATTTTTAAATAGTTTAAGTGCAAAAGATTCAGACATAATGTTGATCCCCACAACAGGATTATAAAGAGCATTAAATCGATCAGAGTTATAAGCACAGCGTATAGTTATAGAGGGTGTGTCCAAACGGATCACATCAGAGGAAAGCTCTGATTCCTCCAACCTTTCGCTACTCATTACTGAGATAAGCTCTCTCAATTGATATTCACTTGGCAAATAAATGCTAAACTGGCCGTTTTGGGGTTTGTCAATAGAATGGTAGTTTGAAATATTTCCAAAATCGGCAAAAAGATCGGATTCTATATCCAGCATGAAGTCCGGTAGTGGAATTTCTTCCTCTTGTGGCTCAGAACTTGGGATAGCTAAAGTAGATGAAAAATTTGGCAGAGTGTCTACTTCGGCTTCGTAGGTTTCATCATGAAGGGTATTATCCATCTCAGCTTCTAGGATTCTATCTAGGATCACTCTAGCTTCATCAGCAGGGATGCGAAAGAAAGAACCTCTAGACATTGTGTGTAGAATTTGTTTGTGATTTTTATGAAGACCTCGAAAAAAGTGAAATAAAAGAACAGGGTCTTCAAGATTAAGGTTTGGACCAGATTCTAAAAGATCAGAAAAACGTTTCCAGGATTTTCCCAAAGTTTCATTATCTTTTTGTTTAAAAGATAGGACTTCGAGTCTAAGGTCGGCTATACGGTTAAGGGAATAGAAATCTAGACAAAAGTTGGCTCGTAAGACTCCCCATTCACCTTGTTGTTGACTTACCTTCTGACTGTACCATTGTCTAGCTTCTCCCCTTAGAGAAAAAGGAAAAAGCTTCCAACGTAAAGTCTTATTAGAAATGCCTTCAATGCGAAGACAATCACATGTTTGCTCAAAATCTCTAATATGAAGGTAAGGGTTTTCGTCTTCCTTTCCCGAAAAAGATAGGTTTTGAATCATGGCAATCAACCTAGAACTTAACTTATACTGGGATGTTTGGATAGGCTGTGATGATTCCCATGGTAAAAGGTCAGTTGCTAAAGGGATTGCAGACTCATGGATCGATTTAGAATTTTGGTTTTCCATAAGGTAAGAATAAAGAAAATAAATAAAGAATATAAAAGATACGAAAAGATAAAAGTATAGATACAAGCTAATAGCAAGACACAGGTTATCTCAGCAACCGTCTTTCTCCCCGGCAACGGCGCCAGAAATGCTTGTTGATATTTGGGAACGCAATAAGGAATTGATCCGCAAGCGCACGGATATCGGTGAGCATTTCACCCGGGAAATTATCCAGAGTATCGTATTTATTTTTTTACCACTAGGAGAAAGAGTGCATCTGACTAACCGGTCTATTACTACTAACCTTTAGGCACAAAGAAGGTCTTTCGATGTGAGTGATAAATAGAGAAGACTGCAACTATAGTCTCCTTCTAACCTTGGTAAGGATGATCTACTGTTCTAATGGGGAGGCTAACGGAATCTAGACACCACAAAGGATGTTCGACCCGCACCTATAAACCCTATCCTGCCTGCTAACGAGATGTGATCTACAAAGGTAGCTCGGAAATGTCACGTTCCTCACTACTACCACGGTCCAGCTAGTCAGGGAATATCTATGAGTACCCCAGCCTAAACACCACGTTTACGCCAGCAATGATTACTCTAAACTCTACGCGAAGAGATTAAAGTAAACTCATAAACCATAAGAACAATAAAACAAGAACTTACTAGAATTTAGAAGTCGAATTACTGAAGAATCCTAGGAGCAAGCTTTGGGTTAGGAGAACTTGATCCCGCAGGTACAAGCTTGGAGTAGACACCGACAGGCCGGGCTTCCTCCACTCTACACCTCCACTCTATATCTCTCAATCTAGTAGAAACTAGAAGATCTATTTCTACATTACATTGATTGCTAAGCCTAAAAAGAAATATTAATTAGAGAAGAGGTTTTCCTTCGAGGGCACCTCTCAGTCTCTATGATAATTTCTTCATGTCTTCCAGGGGCCAGGGGGGCCTCGCTTATATAGTCCTCCCCTTCTATGCGTTTTTGGGTCGATAGCCGAGGTGGTACTATGTTTTTCTTGATCCAATAGGTCGGTGGAATATCCCGAGCGAAGGAGTCCTGAATTGGCTCCAGAAGGGGGGCGGGCGCCCAGGCTTCCAGGGCGGGCGCCCTGGGCCTGGCCCAGCTTCGCCTCCGCTTCGGTCTCGTGGCTTCTGGAGTCTTCTAGATGATGTAAAATTGCGCGGTGCGTTGATATCTCTATGTAATCCTGACATGTGGGCCTTTCTTCCTTATTTCCTGATAACCCCCTGCAGAAATAGATAAACAACAAAACTCGTGGAATTCTGTCAGATCAAACCCTAATTCTATGTGCTGCTTGCATATTGGTCCTTTCTCTTGTTTATTTGATAATTAAAATTGATACTTAAGAACCGTCAACACTGGGTGGATGGGACGTTGCACCTGCGAAATAAATGCGCGCGTGCGGCGGGCGCGAGAATCGGAGGGAGTTGGCGCTTCGAATTTTTCACCTGGAGAGTGGGCGACGGTTATTCTTCCTCCCTCTTGGTCTTCTTCGTAGGGCCCGTGGTCGTGGTGTGCCTCTTCTATAAAAGCGGCCGCTGGGGGCTTGGTTTCTTTCCTCTCGCTCCTGCGCCACAAAGCCCTTGCCTCCTGCCCTTTCTTCTGCCGCCATCTCCTCTACTTCCACCACGCAGACACTCTTTTTCCTCCCAAAGCCATGGCCGGCGTTGAGGTGTGGCCGCCCAGCAATGTAACCAAGTCCGCGCTGGAGGCGCGCGTGAAGGCCGGGATTCTCCGTCCTCTCAAGGACGTCGGGTTCCCAGAGTGGATCGTTCCTTCAGCGAACGACAGGGAGCCAAACCTGCCATCGGGCTATGTGGTTTGCTTCCTGTTGTTCTTAGACCGGGGGTTCGAGATTCCAGCCGGTCGCCTGATCAGGGCTATCCTCTACTACTACGAGGTGGAGCTGCACAACCTGAATCCCAACTCGGTGATGCAGGCCGCCGTCTTCACCACGGTTTGCGAGGGGTTCCGGGGGTTCCTGTCAATTGGAACCTCTGGCTTCACCTCTTCAAGGCGGACATGTCAGCCCGTTACGTGGGGAAAGAGAAGATCCCCCTGCGAGCCGGCGGCTGCACGCTGCAGCTTCGTCAGCAGTGGTCCGGATTGTACATCTGGAGCTCGATGCCGTCGTCAAACCGGGGGTGGCAGAGCGCGTGGTTCTACCTCCGGAATGACGGTGGTCTTCTGCCGATGTATACCGGGAAGATGGTGACGGAGGCCCCCCAGAAGTGGGTGTGGGGCGCTCCGTCAGAGGAGCAGAAGAGGCTCGCCCCGCTTCTTGCGGGGCTTCAGAAGCTGCGAGAGGCCCGAGTCACTGCGGCCACGGTGGCAATAGCATTCCATAAGAGGAGCCTGCTTCCGCTGGCGCAGCGTCGGGTGCCCATGTTCGAGATGACCCGGGACGTCCCTTGGGCAGGGACGAGGATGTTAGCCGAGCCGATATCGGCCTCGGACATCACTGCCCGGGTCGAGAAGACGACGCACCCGGAGATGAAGAATTCCCGGGTGGTGCCGATGCGCCCTGAAAAGGGCTACATTTCCTTGGTAAGAAGGTGTCCTTTGTTTCGATTTCTTGTTCCTGTTTTTTTTTTTGCCTGACTCCCTGTTTATCTGCTTGCTCCACAGGGGATGGGGGCCGTCAGGGATTCTCTACCCCCAGTCCCTGAGGACAAGGAGATCCGGGCCAAGAATAGGGCCCGGAATGAGGAGCAGAAAAAGGTGAAGGAGGACAAGAAAGCCAAGGCGGCGCGAAAAGCGCAGCGGCGGGAGATCTCCGCCAAGAATCACCGTGAAGCCGAGAAGGCGGGGGTCGCCCTGCCCCCCTCTCCCGAGACTTCGGTCTCGGAGATAGAGGGCAGGGGCGGCGACGCCGACTGGCTTGACGAGCTGATGGAGGAGGACGACGCAGTCCCCCCTGCCGGAGGGATCGAGGCCCCGGAAGGGTCAAAGGCCCGAGGTGGGTCGGAGGCCCCCGAGGGGATCCAGGCGCCGGGGGGCGGACAGGCCGTCCCCCACATCATTGTGGATGACGAGGACAGCGCCCCTCGTGAGGGTTCCGCCCCTGTGGGTCCTCAAGAGGGGGAGAAGGCGTCGGGGGCCGAGCCCGAGGAGCCCCCGCATCCGGTAGTGCCGGAGAGTCTGGCCGAGCCCTCCCCTGCGTCCGGGGCGGGAATCGGTGCCTCGGAGGAGGTGTCGCAGGCTGAGGTCACCATGGTACCCCCTGCGCCATCGGCAGGCGAGGCGGGAGTCCGACCGACGGCGCCTGGCGCCGCGGGGGACCCCCAAGGAGCTCCGAGCTCCCATAAGAAGTCTGCTCCCCGAGCGAGGTACATAGAGGATTTCTGATCCTTCTGCTGATTTTTTGTTTTTCTCTTTCTTCTGACTTGGTATTTCTCCTTTAGCCGCAAGCAAAAGGCGCCTTCGGTGGCGCTGGCCCCCCTGAAGGCTGTAAAGAGGGGGGCCCAGTCGACTCCCGGGTCGGCTAGGCCTGTGTCGCCGCCGCCTCCGGGCTACGAAGAGGGAGGGCCCCACCAAGGGCAGGACACGGGGGTGCCGAAGCCGCAAAGACTGGAGGAGGCGGCCCTTGTCCCCGGGGCTGCGCCCCCTCCGGAGGATGCTGATCTGGGAGGTGCGGTCCGACCTGCGCTTGCTGAGGAAGGCCGAGCCATCGTGGCGTCCAGCGCGGCGCCTGAGGCTCCCGCGGCGGGAGGGGAGGAAAAGGCCCGATGGGGCAAGAGCCCCGTAATCTGGCCCAACCTCGGCGATGCCGAGGGGGGAGCCAGATTCGTTCTGGACGACCCGTTGGAGAATTACCTCTGGCAGGGTCTGGAATCGTGCGGGCGTGCCAGCGTCGAGGCCATCAACCGAGCTTCTCAGCTCGTGGCCCGGGACATGTTCAATTTGGCCCAGGTAAGGCTTTCACCTATGTTGCAAAGTATTTTTGTTCTTATTTTGTAATGCTAACTCCCTGCGTGACTTCTGATTTCGTAGGCGCTCAAGGCAACATCCCTGGAGAAGTCAATTTTTCTCCGCCAGGAAAGGGATGCCTGGGCGTCTTATGAGAACGAAAGGGCTGCCAGGGAGGCGGCCGAGGGTGAGCTCGCGAAGGAGTGCGAGGTCTCCGCCGAGCTTCGGCGGAAATGCTCGGCCCTGGCATCAGAGGCTCAGGAGGCCCGGGAAAAGGTCACCCCCCTAGAGAAGAGGCTCGGGGACCTTACCCTGGAATCCGAGGAGCAGAAGGCGGCGGCCGAGGGGTATAAGGGTGAGGTCGCTCGGCTTGAGGCTCTGCTTGCCGAAAAAGACCTTGTCCTGAACTAGACTCAGGCTGACCTTGCCGGGGCTCTGAGCTAGGTGGCCCGCTGGCACCAGAGCTCGGCGGAGTACGACAAGCGAGCCGAGGGTAAGGCTTGCGCCTTTTATCTTGGCCCCCTTTACACTTTTAAGTTAGTCTTTCCTGACTTTTTGTTTCTTGCTCTGTTTTTCAATCAGAATTGGAGAGGAAGGCGGTCGAGGCGACCTCCACTGCCGAGGCCCTACAGAAGTCCCTTGACGCCGAGGCTTCGGATCGCTCGGCTCTTGAAGCCGTGGTGACCTCGGCGTGTGAGGGGCTCGGGGTGTCGGTGTCGTGATCGTCGCTGCGGAGTCGGGTCGAGGCCCTTTACTCCCAGGCCGGGGAGAGGATGAGGGAGGCACTCCACACCGGAGTAAGAAAGGCCCTGGCGGTGGTGAGTTCTCACTATGCCGGCATTGACTTGCCGGCAGTCTGTGAGGGCTACGTTCTCCCGAACGACGAGACTGAGGCCCAGGAGGAGGTGCAGAAGCTTGAGGACGCCGCGGCTGCCCCCGGAGATGCCTTGGCCGCCTTCTTTGACGACGAGGTGGAGCTTCCGCCCCTTGGGGCTCAAGGACCTGGAGAGTCAGGGCAGCAGGACCCTTAGATTTCTTTTTTCTTTGTGTAGGTATTAAGGCTAGTGGGCCTTGTATTGTATATATACATATAATGTTAATGTCGGATGCGGATGTTTGTATAACTGCTCTTTAGGCTTTTTTCCTGAGTATGCTATTTTCTTTTTTCCTTATGCCGACCTGACCTCGGCAGCGTGAGGTCGGGTGAACTACTTAGAGTTTTGCGCTAGCCAGAGTCCCCGAGCCTAAGCCCTTTTCCTTTTTCCTTAGTAGCTTTTAGAAGTCCGAATCCGTCCCCCGAATCTAGGGTGAGTAGAGGTGGTCTTTGCTCGTGAGCGCAGATCTTTCCTCGGGCTCATGCCTTAAGATTTAGGGGATGAGTTTTCGGTTTCTTAAGTCTTTCTAGGAGAGAGGAGGAAGACCTTGGGTCGGGGCTCTTTTAACCTGCGCAAAAGAAAAGGAAAAAGATTTGGAATTGGGGGGTTCTCCCCCCATGTAGCCCCCGAGGGAGGCTCGGACTCTGCTGGGCAGGTCCGAGGCTCCCTGATAAGAAAAAAGGGCCATATAACTTAAACTTTCATTTATTCCTCCAAGGTGATGAACAAACGAACAAATTTTTACAAAGTTCTAAGGGTAAAAGCGACGTAGCTGTTCTATGTTCCACGCGTTCTTGAAGACCTCCCCAGCTTCATTGGCAAGCTTGTAGGTGCCGGGTCGGAGAACTTCGGCGATGGCGAAGGGTCCTTCCCAGGGGGGTGTGAACTTGTGACGACCCTTGTTGCTCTGTCTGAGCCTCAGCACCAAGTCGCCGACTTGAAAGGCTCGGCCTCGGATCTGTCGCGCATGGTATCGGCGGAGGGCCTGCTGGTACTTGCCGGAGTGTAGGAGGGCTACGTCCCTGGCTTCATCCAGCTGGTCCAGCGCGTCTTCTTGGAACATTTTGCCACTGTTTTCGTCATAGGCTTGTACCCTTGGGGACCCATAGACCATGAAGAACGGGGTGAAGCCCGTGGCTCGACTTCGGAAGGTTCCCAGACTCCAGACCACGGCAGGTAGCTGTTTGAGCCACCTTTTCCCAAACTTGTTCAGACAGTTGAAGATCCTGGGCTTCAGACCCTGGAGGATCATGCCATTGGCACATTCCACTTGACCGTTGGTCTTGGGGTGAGCCACTGCCGCCCAGTCCACACGTATGTGGTGTCTGTCGCAGAATTGCAGGAACTTTCGCCCGGTGAACTGTGTGCCGTTGTCGGTGATTATGGAGTTTGGCACTCCAAATCGATGGATGATATCTGTGAAGAACAACACCGCTTGTTCAGCCTTGATCCTTGTAATGGGTCGGACTTCGATCCACTTGGAGAACTTGTTGATTGCGACAAGCAAGTGGGTGAAGCCCCCTAGGGCTTTCTGCAGAGGCCCGACCAGGTCGAGGCCCCAGACAGCGAAAGGCCAGGTGATGGGGATCGTCTGCAGGGCCTGAGCTGGTAGATGTATCTGCCGAGCGTAAAACTGGCATCCCTCACAGGTCCTTACGATCTCTGTGGCGTCGGCCACGGCGGTGGGCCAATAGAAGCCTTGTCGGAAGGCATTTCCTACCAACGTCCGAGGCGCGGTGTGATAGCCACAAGCCCCCGAGTGTATGTCCTGCAGGAGCTTGATTCCTTCTTGACGAGGGATGCAACGCATGAGAACGCCCGAGGGGCTTCGCTTGTACATCTCCCCATCAAGAAGAACAAAGGTCTTGGCACAACGAGCCACGCGCCTTGCTTCAGCCTGATCCGGGGGCAAAGTACCGTCGACCAAGCGTTGAAGCAAAGGGTAGCGCCAGTCGGGTGAGTCGTCGGATGTGGGTGGCTCTAGCTCGATGTCCATGGCCTCCTGTTCTTGAGCGGCAGTGTCTTTGGGGTCGGAACTCTGTTCGCCTGGGGGTTCGTCCGACCCCCCGTCGTTCTTGTAGTTGACAGAAGGCTTGTAGAGGTCGCTAGCGAAAACATCCGGGGGGACCGTGGCCCGCTCGGATGCCATCTTGGCGAGCGCGTCGGCGGCTTCATTATATTTTCTTAACACGTGGTTAGGTTCGAGGCCGTCGAACTTTTCTTCCAGGCGTCGGACCGCTTTGCAGTACGCGTCCATCTTGGGGTCGTGGCAGCTAGACTCTTTCATGACTTGGTCGATGATGAGTCTAGAATCGCCTCGGGCGTCGAGCCGTTTGATCCCAAGCTCGATCGCGATGTGGAGACCGTTAACAAGGGCTTCGTACTCTGTTGCATTGTTTGAAGCGGGGAAATGGAGCCGAATTGCGTATCACATCCTTACCCCGAGGGGTGAGATGAAGACAAGGCCCGCGCCGGCCCTCGTTTTCATCAAAGACCCATCGAAGTACATAGTCCAGCACTCGTGCTGGATTTGTGGTGGTGGGAGCTGAGTCCCAGTCCATTCTGCCACAAAGTCCGCTAAGACCTGGGACTTTATGGCTTTCCGAGGCTCATAGGTGATCCCATCGCCCATGAGCTCAATGGCCCATTTAGCAATCCTGCCATTGGCCTCTCGGTTCTGAATCACTTCTCCTAGGGGGAAAGACGAGACCACTGAGACTGGGTGAGATTCAAAGTAATGGCGGAGCTTGCGTCGGGCCAAAACTACTGCGTAGAGTAATTTTTGGATCTGGGGGTATCGGGTCTTTGTGTCGGATAGTACTTCGCTGATGAAGTACACCGGTCTTTGGACCAGCAGGGCGTGCCCTTCTTCCTTCCTCTCGACCACGATAGCCGCGCTGGCCACCTGATCAGTGGCTGCGACGTAGAGAAGTAGTGGTTCCCCCTCGGCGGGGGGCACCAGAACGGGAGGGTTGGTGAGCAGAGCCTTGAGCTTGTCAAGGGCTTCCTGGGCCTCGGGGGTCCAGGAAAAGTGCTCAGATTTCCTAAGTAACCTATACAGAGGCAGCCCTTTTTCCCCGAGGCGAGAGATAAAATGGCTTAGGGAGGCTAGACATCCCATTATCCTCTGTACTCCCTTTAGGTTACGAATCGGGCCCATGTTTGCGATGGCCGAGACCTTTTCTGGATTGGCCACGATCCCTCGCTCAGACCTTTTCTGGAGCATGCCTCGGGGGACCCCGAAAACGCACTTTTCGGGGTTGAGTCTGATCCCTTTTGCCCTAAGGCATTGGAATGTTTCTTCCAGGTTGGCGACCAGGCTGCTCGCTTTCCTGGACTTGACGACAATGTCGTCTACGTAAGCCTCTACTGTTTTGCCTATAAGGTTCCCAAATACCTGGAGCATACATCGTTGATATGTAGCCCCCGCGTTCTTGAGGCCAAAAGGCATGGTTACGTAGCAATACATTCCAAAAGGAGTGATGAAAGAAGTCGTGAGCTGGTCGGACTCTTTCATCTGGATTTGGTGGTAACCAGAATAAGCATCAAGAAAAGATAAAATTTCACATCCCGCAGTGGAGTCAACTATCTGATCAATACGAGGTAATGGAGAGGGGTTCTTTGGACATGCTTTATTTAAACTAGTATAGTCTACACACATCCTCCACTTCCCATTTTTCTTTTTAACTAGCACGGGGTTGGCTAACCACTCGGGATGGAATACCTCCTTGATGAATCCGGCCGCCAGCAACTTATGGATCTCCTCCCCGATGGCCCAACGCTTCTCCTCGTCAAATCGGCGCAGGCGTTGCTTCACGGGCTTGGAGCCGGCTCGGATGTCCAAGGAGTGCTCGGCGACTCCCCTCGGTATGCCAGGCATGTCCGAAGGGCTCCACGCAAATATGTCAGTGTTTGCGCGGAGAAAGTCGACGAGCACCACTTCCTATTTGGGGTCAAGGCTGGAGCTAATCCTCAAAGCCCTGCCCTCAGAGGTTCCGGGGTCGAGGAAGACTAGCTTGGTTTCCTCCGCCGGCTCGAAGCTCCCGGCGTGACGCTTGGGGTCGGGTACGTCCTGGTCGCAGTCGCCGAGTCCGGTAAGGATGGCCAGTGATTCAGCCAGAGCCTCGGCTTGCTCAACGCACTCGACGTCGCACTGATAGGCGTGCCGACTGGTCGTGCTGACGGTGATGATGCCCTTGGGCCTTGGCATCTTGAGCTTGAGGTAGGTATAGTTGAGGACGGCCATGAACTTGGCATAGCATGGTCGTCCCAGGATCGCGTGGTAGGTCCCTGGGAACCCGACCACGTCGAAAGTGAGGACCTCCCGTCTAAAGTTGTCAGGGGTCCCGAAGCAGACGGACAGATCGATCTGTCCGAGGGGGTGGGCACGATGCCCCGGCACCACTCCGTGGAATGGCGCGGTGTCGTTTCTCAGCCGGGACTTGCTGATCCTCATGAGCGCCAGGGTCTCGGCGTAGAGGATGTTGAGGCCGCTGCCTCCATCCATAAGCACCTTAGTGAGACGGGTCTCGGCGATGATGGGGTCGACGATCAAAGGATAGCTCCCGGGATTGGGGATCCGATCCGGGTGATCCTGCCGGTCGAACGTGATCGCGCTCTCGGACCATTTGAGGTACGAGGGCGCGACTGTGCTGACTGCGCAAACTTCTCGGAGTTCGCGCTTCCTCTGACTCGCAGTGAGGCGAGCCGCTCGTCCCCCGAAGATCAGAAGGCAGTTCTTGACCTTAGGGAAAACCTCCCCCTGGGGGTCGTTGTCCTTGGGAGGCTCTTCGACACTCTCCTTGGTGATGATGTCGGTATAGTACCGACGGAGGACGGTGCACTCCTCAAGGGTGTGTTTGGTTGGCCCCCTGTGATAGGGGCAGGGCTTCTTCAACATTTCGTCGAAGAGACCGGGGCCGACAGGAGCCCGCTTGGGGTTCTTGCGATCAGCTGCGGCGACTAGGTTGTCATCCGACTGACCCTGCTTCCCCTTGCGACCCTTCTTCTTCTTTTTTGGGTCGCGTGAGCCCGAGGCTTCAGTGGCCTCGGCCTTTTGTTTCCCCTTGGCCGCGCCGTCGGAGAAAATGGCGCCAACTGCCTCTTCCCCTGAGGCAAAGTTGGTGGCGATGTCGAGTAGCTGGCTAGTGCTCGTGGGGGTCTTGCGTCCGAGCTCGTGCACAAGCTCTTTGCAAGTGGTGCCGGAAATGAAGGCTCCGATGACATCGGAGTCCGTGATGTTGGGGAGCTCAGTGCATTGTTTGGAGAATCGCCTGATGAAGTCTCGGAGAGACTCATCGGGCTTTTGCCGACAGCTCCTGAGGTCCGAGGAGTTCCCAGGGCGCACGTATGTGCCCTAGAAGTTCCCAACAAAGATCCTGACCAGGTCAGCCCAGTCGTGGATCATGCGCTCAGGGAGGTGCTCGAGCCATGCCCTGGCCGTATCGGCCAGGTAGAGCGGGAGGTTGCGGATGATTAGCAGGTCGTCGTCCGCCCCACCTAGCTGGCATGCTAGGCGGTAATCCGCCAGCCAAAGCTCAGGGTTGGTTTCCCCTGAGTACTTGGTGAGGTTGGCGGGTTGTCGAAATCGCGCCGGAAACTTGGACCTTCGTATGGCTTCGCTGAAGACGCGGGGACCAGGAGGCTCTGGTGACGTGCTGCGGTCGTGATCGGGGTCGTACCTCCCGCCTCGGCGCGGTCGGTAACGTCGGGACTCGGCCTCGTCCCTGTCACGTCGCCTGGCCTCGAGGGTGGCACGCACGTCCGCGTCAGCTCCGACGCGCTCGTGTACCGACGGGGCCCTGTTGCCCCCTTGTGGGTTCGGGGGCGGCGGATCCTGTACCGTTGGTGCCTTGTTAGGAGGTAGTCGTTCCTCACGACGTCTCGTGCCGTGAGACTGTGAGGCAGAACTCTCCGCGTTTTGCACCACAGCCTGCTCCAGGAGGCCACGCAGCCCCTGGCGCACTCTCCTTCCCTCAGGGGTCGACGGCTCGGGCATCGCCCTGAGGAGGAGTGCAGCGGCTATCACATTCTGGCTGGCCGTGCTGAAGACTGGGGCGTCACCCCCTTGGTCCTCGACGATACGGCGGTTGACGTCACGGGCACGGCGTCTGGCCTCACCCCCGTCTCCGCGGCCGGATGGGTCTCGGAGCAGGGCTTCACGGAGTTGGCGGAGGCGTGCGCGTTCTTCTTCGATCCTAGCCTCCAGCTCATCGAGCTGTTCGAGGTCAGGGCGGTTCCCCCAACGGGGGCTGATGCTACCCCGCGGGATCCAAGGTCGGTTCCGGGAGTTGGGTTGGGAGGTGGAGTTGCATTCTCTTGCCTAGAGGGCCCTGCGTCCCCCTGGGCATTATGCGGTGTGCCCCCGACTTCCAGGTTGAAGCATTCTCGTGTCGGGTCGTAGCTCCCGTCGTCGGAGTCGGAGTAGCCGAGACAGTAGTTGCTGGCTTCCAAGAAGCGCATGAAGGTTTCCGGGTCGCCGTACCCGGAAGCGCTGGCCCATTCGTCGTCGCCTGAGGTAGGATCCTCCGGATATGACGAAACGGGTGGCGTGGAGATGAGGTCCAGTGTAGACCTCAAGTGGTGACCTGGAAGTTCCACGTATGCACTTAGCGAAGTGCTCGCGGAAGAGGCGTAGGTGGCGGCGGCGTTCCTGAGTCCAAAAGGTAACTCGAGGGGCGCCGCTGCTCTTCCTTTACACATGGGTGGAGGAGGTCGGGATGTTGGGGCCCCTTTGTCCCCCTTGCGGGGGACGGGCGCGGGCCGTGCCTTCCCCTTCGATCGGGGCGGAACGGGAGGCCGCGATGATCCTCTGTTGGTCCTGGGACTGGAGCTTGATGCCCCGCGAGCCCTTCCTCTAGCGCCCGTCGGGCCGGAGGAATGGGCGACCTCGTGAGGAATATGCGGGGGGAGGGCCGGACGGGTCCTAGCCTCGGTGGTGGGACCGGAGATCCTAGATCTCTAACGCCCCCGCCGTGTGCCCGCCGCACGATGTCCCGATCGACTTCCATGCACTGACTGTGGTGGGATCGGCTCGGGACTAGGCTCGTCATCACCACGTGGCGGGAGGAGGACCATGTCGTAGCCGGAACCGAGAGACATGAACTCCAAACTCCCGAACGTCATGATGGTGCCGCGGCGGAGTGGGTGAAATCCGTCTGCCATCCAAGTTCTCCCAATAGGGACAGGCGAGCGTCACGCAGAAGGCCCCTACCTGGCGCGCCAACTGTTAGCGTCCAGACTCGTGGTCTAGGCACTAACAAGTATAAGTCTGCGTGACTACCCAAACTTGGATGGTGATGCAAGTGAGACACAGAGAGTTTATAGTGGTTCGGGCCAAGAATGCCCTACGTCCAGTGTGGTTGTGGATTCTGTATAACCTTGCACCGAAGGTGCTTGTAGTAGGGGGTACAAGCTGGTCGCGAGAGAGGGCTAAGTCCCAGGTCTCGGCTTAGTGGTGGACAGAATGATGATCGTTGCTCTGTGAAAGAGTGCGTTGGGCATGTGCATGAACCTTCTGAACCTGTCTTAGTTGTGAACCCTGGCTCCCCTTTTATAGCCTCAAGGGAAGACAGGTTTTTACATGAGTGGATTTCTTCTGTTGAATGGTGAAACCACAGTCCCGACCCTGTTGAAGCTGGTCCATCTCGTCCTTGGGGGATGGTTGACAGTATGGTTGCTCCTGTAGAGGGTTACCGAGCCCTTTAGGGGTCGCGGGGGTCGGATCGTCGGCACTGCTGCACATCCTGTCAACAGTGGGAAATGACCTCAAGTAGTGGTGCTGATTGACCTCCCCCATTCCCTTTCTACTGTGAGGCAGTACGCCACAGTGAGAGAGGTAAGGATGCATAGTGACAGAGGTAAGGCTACAGTGACCGGGGTGGTTGGAACAGTCGGCGCCCTGCCCTGCTGCGGTATGGGAGTCATCGCGCTTGTCACTTCGGGGGTACGGGCACCGTATGGTGGAAGTCTTGTCGACCTAGTGGAGCGGGGTCCGGCACATGAGCCCAGATGGGATCGGGCGAGTCGGAACTTGCGTCCGAGGCCCTGAGGGGTCGGGCGAGTCGGAACTTGCGTCCGAGGCCCTGAGGGGTCGGGCGAGTCGGAACTTGCGCCCGAGGCCCTGAGGGGTCGGGCGAGTCGGAACTTGCGCCCGAGGCCCTGAGGGGTCGGGCAAGTTGAATGAACTGGGGCCCGTACCCTGGTGATTGTGGTCAGTATGTTTTTGCGTTTTTTATTACTCTGATTTGGGTATCCCTTTTTATGGTACCCAACACTGTGTAATTAATTAATTTTTTTATTTACGTATAATGTTTCATGCATGTGTCTAAAGATTGGATGGGATGGATGAAAATTTTTTGGGTGGAGAACTAAACAGGGCCTTAGGCTTTGTTTAGATCCAAAATCTTTTTGAATTTTGATACTGTAGCACTTTCATTTTTATTTGACAAATATTGTCCAATCATAGAGTAACTAGGCTTAAAAGATCCGTCTCAGGATTTACATACAAACTATGCAATTAGTTTTTGTTTTCATCTATATCTATATAATTATTTATTTTTTATCTATATTAAATGTTCCATATGCATGCATCTAAAGATTTGATGTGATAGAGAATCTTAATTTTTTTTAAAACTAAACAAGGCCTTAGAGAGCACTCAATATGTTGGCGATATAAGAGCATCTCTAAGAGTCTTTATAAATCTCACTTTCTAAATCATTATTTAAAGATTCATTTTCATAAAAATCGCTTTCTATATTTCTTCACTCTCCAATAACTTTTCTATCTCTCGTGCACACTCTAGAGAGTCATTCTCGTCTTCTATTTTTGGCTAGCGAAAAATCTAAAATAGAAGATAGCTATATTTACATAACCATTTAGACAAGCTCTTGGAAGATAATTTTTCATCAAAATCTATATTCATTAGAAAAGTTTTAGAGAGTCTATCGGAGTCGCTCTAATTTTTGGGTACCCCGTATCCAATTAAAAGTTCTGACGTTTTTGGGCAATTTCGAGAGCGTGGCAGTTGCACGGTGAGAAGCCATGTCCGGTCAAAATCAAACCACCAAGGAAATGACAGTTTCTTTGGTGGTGCTACTCCACACTTAAGGAAACATATATTCCTTGGAGGTTTAAGTAAACCGCCAAGGAATATAGGTGTTTCCTTGGCGGTTTCCAATCACCTCCAAGAAAATGACTCATTTTCTTGAGTGTGATTCTTAACCGCCAAGAAAAACACCTATTTTCTTGGCTGTTATTCTAAACCGTCAAGTAAATTATCATTTTCTTGGGGGTTATTGAATTTTCTTGAAGGTTGGCAGCCAAGGAAGTGTTGTAAGTACTTGACATATATTTTGGTGACTCTAGCAAAAAAAACAATAATATCTTAAAGGTGTCTAAAAATCCTAGAATCCGGTATGAGATCATAATATGGTTGTATTATCTTGCCATAAAATTTTCAAATCATATTAACAAAGTTGGACTATACATGATTTACAAATGATACATCTCTCACAAAGTTACATAACTATGTGGGAGATATAACTATTTGTAAACAATGTATAGTACCACTTTGTTTAAATCATTTAAACAATATGAGAGATCTATAAATCACTTGAAGTGTGTATGAGCAAGAAAAGGTTTTGAGATGTACAAACTTCGAAGTTTGCCTTAGGTTATATGAAACTGTGAGAAATATATCTATTTGTAAACAATGTATATGTTAACTTTCGTAAAATCATCTTTTTTTTAATTCAAGCTTATGCACTCATAATTTGATCACATGCTAATTTAAAGAATTTTTTTTACACCTTTTAAATATTACCATTAATTTTCTTTAATAAGTTGTAAGCTTTTGAATTATTCATAACTAACATATTGAGTTTTTCGTCTATTTTCAGGATATCAGGTAGTCTGGAACATATGTACATTAATATATTTTATTACCTTTTTAATCTTATTTGATTTACGTGTAGTTCAAATTTGAAGCTTACTTATTTTTAAAATTTAGACAAAACAATTGACTACATATTATAATTTATAATCTCGAAATATTCAGTCTAAAAATATGAAGCCCATAACCTGGATACAGCCCACCACAGCCCATCATGAAGTATGCTTTTCTTTCCGCCGTTGGATCAACCTTGCACGGCTCAGATATGCGAAGAGCAGAATAAAATTGATTGCTCCCCCGCAGGCTGCAGCCTGTCGAAACCCTAACCCTCTGGATCCCGCCGCTCTCCAATCTCCACTCGTACCTCACACCCCTCCTCTGATGGATCCTCGCTAGCCCCTGAGAC
Source organism: Sorghum bicolor (assembly GCF_000003195.3). Classification (NCBI taxonomy): domain Eukaryota; kingdom Viridiplantae; phylum Streptophyta; class Magnoliopsida; order Poales; family Poaceae; genus Sorghum; species Sorghum bicolor. Next base: position 48,060,724 of record NC_012872.2, read on the forward strand.
CGTCGCCGCCGTCGACTTCTCAGCCCGCCCCTTCCGCGTCGTCTCTGACAAGGCCACGACCGTCCTCCTCGCCGACGCCGTGATCGTCGCCACGGGCGCCGTCGCGCGCCGCCTCAGCTTCCCGGGGTCCGACGCGTACTGGAACCACGGCATCTCCGCCTGCGCCGTCTGCGACGGCCCGACCCCGATTTTCCGTGACAGGCCCCTCGCCGTCGTGGGCGGCGGCGACTCCGCCATGGAGGAGTCCAGCTTCCTCACCAAGTATGGCGTGGGATCTTACCCGATCTTGTGTGGTAGCCATATGGCGTGGGATGTGGGTCCAACGCGGGTGGCACTGGATTTTGTGTAGTCGTATTGCAACATTTCTGCCTGCATATGTAGTTCTGCATTAGTAAAGTGTAGTGTCAGTATGACAGTATCAATTTCATATGCTGTTTAATGCCTGGTGACAGACATGCCACCATTTGAGCTCTTGTTTCCATTGTGACATCATGAGGGCTTTTGAGCCAAAAATGTGTATACCTGTATATTAAATTTGATTTGGATTTCTCTACAGACTACATGTGTTTCCATGTTATAATAATTTGCCTGCCTTCTTAGTTAGCACTTTGCTTTACCTCAAGTCATAATTTGCCTGTCTGCATAGTTAGCACTTTGCAAAATTTGCTTGCCTGCATAGTGCATAGTGAGTCGGCTCTTCACAACTATTGGTAAGTGTTGGGTACCATAAAAAGGGATACCCAAATCAGAGTAATAAAAAACGCAAAAAACATACTGACCACAATCACCAGGGTACGGGCCCCAGTTCATTCAACTCGCTCGACCCCTCAGGGCCTCGGGCGCAAGTTCCGACTCGCCCGACCCCTCAGGGCCTCGGACGCAAGTTCCGACTCGCCCGACCCCTCAGGGCCTCGGACGCAAGTTCCGACTCGCCCGATCCTATCTGGGCTCAGGTGCCGGACCCCGCTCCACCAGGTCGACAAGACTTCCACCATACGGTGCCCGTACCCCCGAAGTAACAAGCGCGATGACTCCCATACCGCAGCAGGGCAGGGCGCCGACTGTTCCAACCACCCCGGTCACTGTAGCCTTACCTCTGTCACTATGCATCCTTACCTCTCTCACTGTGGCGTACTGCCTCACAGTAGAAAGGGAATGGGGGAGGTCAATCAGCACCACTACTTGAGGTCATTTCCCACTGTTGACAGGATGTGCAGCAGTGCCGACGATCCGACCCCCGCGACCCCTACAGGGCTCGGTAACCCTCTACAGGAGCAGCCATACTGTCAACCATCCCCCAAGGACGAGATGGACCAGCTTCAACAGGGTCGGGACTGTGGTTTCACCATTCAACAGAAGAAATCCACTCATGTAAAAACCTGTCTTCCCTTGAGGCTATAAAAGGGGAGCCAGTGTTCACAGGACAGGTTCAGAAGGTTCATGCACACGCCCAACGCACTCTTTCACAGAGCAACGATCATCATTCTGTCCACCACTAAGCCGAGACCTGGGACTTAGCCCTCTCTCGCGACTAGCTTGTACCCCCTACTACAAGCACCTTCGGTGCAAGGTTATACAGAATCCACAACCACACTGGACGTAGGGCATTCTTGGCCCAAACCAGTATAAACCCTCTGTGTCTCACTTGCATCACCATCCAAGTTTGGGTAGTCACGCAGACTTATACTTGTTAGTGTCTAGACCACGAGTCTGGACGCCGACAGTAAGCTATTTTATTAGTGTCACAGCTTGTATCCAGTTACTCTATGAAGCCCAAACATTGTTCCTAGCAGCGTGTTTGTACTTGGTAATACTTTAATTCTTTTCTCAGTTTGTTTGGTCAATTCTTACAGTAGCTAGAAAGTGGTTCCTCAATTACGTATCCTTGCATAGTGTCATTTCTATTATCTTCTTTATCTATGAGCTAGAACTAATAGAATGCATGAGTGCTAACATATTTCATTTTGATATAGGAATTTATCAAAGCCAAGTATGTCTTGTAGACACTAAATCTGGTTCCTCATGGATATTCAAAATGGGCTTATGGTTTGTACTATTTTTTTGACATGCTGTTTGCTTCTGCATGCAAGAAAAGGTGAGGAATCTGGAGCACAAGATTAAAGGGGAAGGTACATGCTCAGGAACCTAGTATGTTACTAAGTTTAGCTCCTAGGATATTAGCTCCAAGTGGCATCAGTATAGGATATTAGCTTAAAGCCCTTCATGCATATCTCTATTGTACAGATATAATGGTACTAAATTTTTATTGATCTGAATATATTATTGTATATTGTATAATGAAATCATTTGACAGTTTTTATTTATGGGATGTAAATCCAAATGGTCTCTATGATTTATATGTGACATCTGCGTGAATTGAGATGCATGTGTATATGATTGGAATGCATGGTGGTAAGCCAGAGATAAATGGATCTATGTGCAGTGTAATAAAATGTTTATATGGATGTCATCATTGTCAACTCAGTTTGCCAACTAGAATACTAAAATTTATATATTATTGGAAGATTTTTTTTGTTGCTCATATGCATTTTCTTGAGGGCCAGCCTCCAAGGAAGTCGAGTTACCTTGGCACTCAATAACAGCCAAGGAAAATCATAATTTCCTTGAAGGTTAAGGCAGCCAAGGAAACAACTATTACTTTGGCAGCCTATATAATTTCCTTGACGGTTATTGACCCTCAAAAAAACTATTTTCCTTGGCGGTTGTAACATTTCCTTGGCCCGTCGGCAAATTAAGTCTAGTCGTAATTTCTTTGGCGGCTAGCCTCCAAGGAAATCATTCTTGAGTGCCAAAACCGCCAAGGAAACTAATTTCCCTTAGCTTTTATTCTTGAGTGTGTTTGCTTGACGGTTTGTGGTCAAGGATCATTTCCTTGGCGGTTTAACCCCTTTCTTTGGCGGTTTTTGGCACTCAAGGCAATTCGAGATTGTGGTAGTGCCTTGTGGTCCTGAGTTGGACCAAGAACTCTAGCTCGCCTACGCGCAGCTTGGACGCGCCATGCATGAGGCCTCGCAGCCGGCCGGTCGGGCAACATGGACCTGCGACAGCGCGGCCTTCACCTCCGTCGACGCGCCCTGATCCACGCACAGTTGTTGAAACAAGTGGCCCAAACCAATGACCGTATCGCCGTAGGACGACACGGTGACGGTGGCGTTCTCCCAGCCCCGCCCGATCAAAGCGAAAAGAATGAAGGCAGAAAAACACAACGGCCAGAATGGTCCGTCGCGTTTTGTCCTCGGTCGCCGTCGTCTGCTCTCAGGAGGCGGAGGGATCTGCCATCAAATCGCTAGCTATTGGATCTGCCATCACGATTGATATCTAGCACAAGCAAGTAGCTAATCTTGATTACATACTGTAGCAAGGAAGTACCTAGCTGCTAGTTCGTTCCCTATACACACGGATCGGAATTCCCATATATACAACATACCTTGTCCGTTCAATGCACGTACGTATATATACTCCTACCCAAGTCCAGTTTGTACGTACTGTACCATACCATGATATTACTACCCATGCACGCACGTGTATATGCATGTACATGCTCCTGAAGTCTATTACGCCGGCATATTAAGTTTCTTTTCGGACATATATACTTCTCGTTCGTATTCGTGTCCGACTATATTACTAGCTGTTTGTACCAAGTGCGTTCAATGTTCCGTCGTCTTCCTTCTGAGGACTATATATAATGTGCACTACAGCTGGGCCAAGTTCTGCAGCAGTGGACCAGCGGCTATGGAGGTGGCCTATTCCGGCATGACCATCGCCATGGTGGACACCGAGCCCTTCTGCGTGGACGCCAGAGGGGAGAAGCTTATCACCGCCGCCGCGTCGCCGCTCGCCGGGGTGGCCGGTCTTGCCTGCCTTCTCTTCCTTCAGGAGCGCATGGACAGCGACCGGCGCCCACGGCGGCGGGGTCCAGCTGGAGGTGGGCTTCGCCTTCAGCCACGACGAGGCGGATGGGCGCGCAACGTGCTATTCTTACTTCATCAGGGGTTGCTAGCTAGTAGCTCATACTGTGTGTTGTTAGTCCAGTAAAGAAGTCCAAGGGTATGAGGCAATAAAAAAAGATGTTATTTGACTGTCTAGAATTCTCTATTTTTTGCTACTTGACAGATGAGATCAAGTTTATTGAACAGCACAGATATGATGCTCTGACATATTTTTATCCTGATTCAGTAAACCATAGTGACCTAAAAAAGAACAGCCAGCATATGCATAAAACTGGGTTTGATGAAGCAACAATGCAACGAAAGAACAATGAAAGAAAAACAGTCATGTGTTCAAAGAACTGAAAATCATGCGGCAGTCAAATAAGCATTTTCCTTATTTCAATAAGCAAGCAGCAGATAAATCTGTGCTCCATCAGCTTGGCCTTGTTTAGTTCCAAAATATTTTGCAAAATCGACACTGTAGCTTTTTCGTTTGTATTTGACAAATATTATCCAATCATAGACTAACTAGGCTCAAAAGATTCGTTACGTCAATTTCGACCAAACTGTGCAATTAGTTTTTATTTTTATCTATATTTAATACTTCATGCATGTGTCTAAAGATTCGATGTGACAGGGAATCTGAAAAATTTTGCAAAATTTTTTGGGAACTAAACAAGGCCTTATTGTCCACCAACCATTTCCCATCTCTTTGGGGCTGGAATGCACGATTTGGGCGTTGAAAATCAGAAAACACTACGGCTAAATAAGTTAGCACATCACAGGTCAGGATGACTCAACATCGACGATGACATAAAACATAGTGGTCATCATAAACAAAAAAAAAAAGATCTAAGAACAAATTCCAGCAACCTTGCATATGCAATTTAATTCAGTAATCAAATTGTACAGTTTGATATTATAATTCCTTGCACCAGAAAAGTAAGCCCTATGCTGAAAGCACGGTGAAGCATACCAGTCGAACAAGCATTTTCGAATAATTCAATATAAGGGACACAAGATTAAGGTTGTGCTCCAAGGGATTGTTTTCCACTAATCATCCCTATCCCTTTCTTGTGGACTGAACTGAATCATCTATATTTAACACATCTTGGATGTTGAAAGTCACAAAACAACACAGCTAATGCAGCTAGTGGATGTGGACTGAACCGAATCATCAGTGTATATTCAACACATTTTGGATCTTGAAAGTCACAAAACAACTCAGCTAATGCAGTTAGTGGATGTGGACTGAACTGAATCATCTGTATTCAACGCATCTTGGATGTTGAAAAGCCACAAAACAACACAGCTAATGTAGTTAGTGGATCAAGGGTAACTTGACAAAACGGGCATAAAATGGAGGTACCATTAACATGAATTAGTTCCAAGAACATTGAGCAACAACCTCCATGTATATGCAATTTGATTCAGTAACCAAATTGTATAGTTTGCTATCATCGTTGCCATTATAACCATGTAATGCCACAAAATCACAAGACAAGACGATAAGGATCAAAGACGCACCAAGTTCGACAACAAACATTATGGAAGCAAGACCATCAATCACAAAAGATGATATGTGAGCATATATAGCACCTTCAGAAGCATTCCCATCACCACGCATAGATGCCATGACCTCACTTGCTGGCAGCTGCAAGCTCCGCGTCAATGGCATTGTGTGCAGTGTCAAGATCCTCATCGAGAAAGATGTCCCAGTGGCCATCCCAACGGATGAAGAACTCTGTGTCTTCGAAGTACTTGACCCTGTGCACATCCCCGGCAGGGGTGAAGAGGAAATCTCCATCCACCAGGTCGTAGCTCTCCTTCTTGGTGAGGTTCCAGACCTTCTTCTTGCCCTTGATGACCACCAGGTCGTGGCCAAAGGTGTGGTGGTGCGCTGGCTCCACACTGCCAGCCTTGAACCGGACGTACGCCGAGGTGGGGCTCTCCCGCACGATCCGCATCTCGCCGCCGGGCATAATCCCCACCGGCTCGAACTCCATCCCGCTCCTGAGGCAGCAGATGGCGCAGGACGAGTCCGGGGCGCCCTCCGCCGCCTCCGGGATGGCGGCCATCTCGTCCGGCGCGGTGTCGAAGAACCGCTGGATGTCCTCTGGCCAGGGCGCGTCGCCGGAGGCGGGGCAGGGGGCGCGGAAGGGCGTGGCGAGCCAGGCGTCGACTATGGCGGCGGCGGCGTCGGGCGGCGTGGCGCTGCCGGAGAGCGCGAGGACGTTGCAGGCGTTGATGGAGCGGGTGTTGACGGCGTCGGCGGGGGAGGCGCAGTGGGTGGCGTAGACGCGCGGGTACTTGTTGGCGAAGATGCAGACGCCGGCGCCGGTGCCGCAGACGACGACGCCGCGGATCTCGTGGGCGTCGTCGGGCGCCGAGTCGGGAGAAGAGACGTGTCGGGCGACGGCTGCGGCGGCGGCGTAGTACTTGTCGACGCCGAGGTCAACGACCTCGGCGACGGCGGGGTGGGCGCGGAGGTGCGCCACTACGGCGTCCTTGAGTGCCTGGCCGAAGCCATCGGCGGCTGTGAAGATCTTGAAGCGGCGGTCGGCGGCCATGTTGATCTGACCTGACCGGTGGCGATAGAGGAGGTCAAGCGAGTGAAGACTGAGGACTGTAACAAGAAAGATCTGGATGCGGATTGGAAGTTGGAACCTGGGCCTTGTTTAGTTCGTGACAAGCAAAAAGTTTTTAAGATTCTTTATTACATCGAATTTTTCAGCACATGAAACATTAAGACCTTTTGGTTTCCCCCACTAAATTTTAGTTAGCTAAATTTTAGTAACTTTAGTAGCTAAAGTTCCAAACACACTGACTAAAAGAGCTAAAATAGTTTAATTCCTTTAGTCACTCCAAAGTAGCTAAAATAATTTTAGCTAACTAAAATTTAGTAAGGAAAGCAAACAGGCCCTAAATATAGACGAAAATAAAAAATAATTATACAGTTTACCTGTAAATTATAAGATAAATCTTTTAATTCTAATTAGTCTATAATTAGACAATATTTGCCACAAATAAACGAAAATACTATAATAGCAAAATCCAAAATCTTTTCGCATCCAAAACCTGTACGGGAAGACGGCGTCGGCGGGTCGTGGCTCGCACCTCGGTACTAGGATGGACCAGAAAGAGCTATCGGCTTCATGTAACAATTTTAGCAAGGCGTTATTTAGATGTGAAAACTTTTTAAATTTCGCTACTGTATCATTTTTGTTTGTTTTAGTAAATATTGTTTAATCATAGACTAACTATAATCAAAAGATTTGTCTGGTGATTTACAGTATTTAATGTTTTATGCATGTGCCGCAAGATTCGATGTGATGATGAATCTTGAAAACTTTTTAATTTTTAGGGTGAACTAAACAAGGCTCAAGTTGGATAGAAACAAGCATGCGTGTATATGTCTACAACAACATGATTAAAAAAATGATATCGTAATGGTCAAAAGATGGTTACATGCATGTAAGATTCGTCATCACATATATTGAAAGTAATAGTTCTACTTGTGGTAAAAAAAAGATAATAATTGCACTCTATCACCTTGTTCGCTTAAGCTTATCAGCCGAATCTATCAATCATTCAACAATATTTTTCTCTCACAACAAATCAACCAATAGTACCAATAGTACTTTCTATCTAGCTTATCAGCCAAGCATAGAGAAGCATAAGGAAGGTCGAAGGGAAAGGCGCAGGGGCTACGGGCTAGGCTTTCAGCTACTGCTGCTGTGGTTTAACAGTCGTCAATGGAAGGGACAGGAATAAGAGGTGACATGGAAGGGACATGAATAAGAGGTGACATGGCCTCGCTACGGAGCAGTAAATGGTGTTGGGAAATAAGGATAAAAGGTTAGGTCTGTTTGATTGGCGCGGGTAAAGTTTCACCCAGATCACATCGAATGTTTAAATACATGTTAAGAGTACTAAATATAGACTATTTACGAAACTAAAAACACAGCTAGAGAGTAATTTGCGAGATGAATTTTTTAAGCCTAATTAGTCTATAATTGAACACTAATTGTCAAATAAGATGAAAATGCTACATTACCTTTAACACCTCCAACCAAACACCCCTTTACATCTAGATGTCAAGATGCCACTAAAATTGTGACCTCACCTTTTTTTTTATTAAACAGAAGCCATAGCTGCTACCGGCCACGGGAAAACCTCAAAACCCTGGCTTTGCCGGCGAAAGGATCTTTACACTTACACGCGGGACTGCAGGTACAATTGTGAGGAGTCTGAATACAGTGGTCGATGCAACAATTTTTGATAAAGAAATGAAATTACATAGATGACAAGTAGTAGATTAGATCAAGATGTCACTATTAACGCGACTGTTTTTCGTTAAGCATAAGCCACAGCTGCTACCGCCCACAAAAAAACCCAAGAACCCTAGCTTTGCCATTTTTAAACTTATACGTGGGACCACAGGTGCTGTCACACACGACTCAATTTGGAATTTAGTCCGTGGTGGCCTATGTGAATGTTATGAGATAATTATGGAGGATTTAGTCCCACCTTAACTGTTAAGGGTAAGTTAGACCAACATATAAGGCTTCTAGAGTCCATCTCACCGTCCCCAGGTTAATCCTTTTACGTGAAGCGAGGACGAAAGTGTAAAAGTGGGATGATGGTAGATGTGGTTCGCTCAGCGTGTAGTTGTGGGGAGTAAACCCCTAAACCCTAGCTTTGTCAGCAAGGGGATTTTTACGCTTACATGGTACCGGGTGCAGTTGTGGGAAGTCTGGATCTAGTCGTCGATGCAACAATTTTTGATAAAAAAATATAATTACATCTCGATGACTAGTAGTAGATCTGATCAAGATGCCATAAAAAACATGACCGTTTTTCATTAAGCAGAAGGGAAAGCTGCTATCAGCCATAGAAAAACCCTTGAACCCTGGCTTTGCTATTTTTACATTTACACACGGGACCGCAGGTGCAGTTGTGGGAAGTCGGGATGCAGTTGCCAGTTTTACACTTACACGCGGGGCCACAAGTGGAGTTGTGGGGAGTCCAGATACAGTCGTCGATGCAACAATTTTTGGTAAAGAAATGGAATTACATCAATGATGAATCCTCGATAACTAGTAGTAGATCAAATCAAGATGTCGCTAAAAAACGTGATCGTTTTTTATTAAGCAGACGCCACGGCTGCTATCGGCTACAGAAAAATTCCTAAGCCCTGGCTTTGTTAGCGAGGGGATTTTTATAAACCCCTAACCTGAAATTCGTTCCCACTTGGATTCAAACTCAAGATTTTCAGAGGTACCGCTTGATGGAAAGCTCTAACCGAATGAGCTAGAGTCCTTTGGCTCCCACCGGTGATTCATCTACATTGGAAATATACTTTTTTATATACAATATAATGATTGTCCTGTCCTGGTGATCTTTCTTATCTTTGATCAGACATTAATTCCTTACCAGTGTTGACAGAGAAACTAAAACAAGAAGATTGTGGACAAAATGGTAAAAGATTTTAAAGCTTGCGAAAGTTTTTCATGGCGCAAGTTAGAAAAAAGAACCTAAGTTGTTGCGAAAAATATTGACATAGAACAAGTACCCCAAGATACATGTAAGATCATGATCCAACATCAAACACTAGCTATGAGAATAATGTTTTATTAGTTAATCAAATAATGATTTTTTGTTCTTTTTACATATATGGGAACCTTAAGTGATAATATGATAATCAATGCATGTGACATTTTTAGTTATTGACATATGCTTAAATATTCTTTAAAAATATGTTGGGTTCATCGTAGCCTGATTCTTTAACATTAAAAAAAAGATAACCAGAAAGTATTTTTAGAATTAGTTATTAGACCATATTTAAACTTGATGCATACCCAAAATGTTGGTTTGTGGTATCCCAAAGGTGCAAAGTTTGAACTTGTTGGATATTCCGATTCGGACTATGCGGGATGCAAAGTTGAAAGAAGAAGCACATCGGGCACATGTCAACTATTGGGTAGATCACTTGTCTCATGGTCATCCAAGAAGCAAAATAGTGTTGCACTGTCAACCGCCGAAGCGGAGTACATTGCGGCCGGTAGTTGTTGTGCACAAATCCTATGGATGAAGGCAACATTGAAGGACTTTGGAATCAACTTCAAGCAAGTGCCGTTGCTATGTGACAATGAAAGTGCCGTGAAGCTCACCAACAATCCAGTTCAACACTCAAGAACAAAGCACATAGATGTCCGCCATCACTTCATAAGAGATCACCAACAAAAAGGGGTCATTTGCATTGTGAGTATAGGCACCGATGATCAACTTGCTGATATATTCACCAAGCCACTTGATGAGAAGAGGTTTTGCAAGCTAAGGAATGAATTGAACATACTTGACTTCTCAAATATGTGTTGATGCACCCCCACTATATGACATGCCTCTCCTTTAAACGAAGCAAGGTAAAATTGGTTGACATGTCATTCATCTTTGCTAAGGACTTGTTTAGTGCATCTAGTCATTCCTTACATGTCTTAGGCTCATTCATGAAAAACAAATGAATTTGATGCTTGTATGGTACCACTATTGCTTTTATGCTTGACTTGATCTAGTGGTAGCATATGACATGTTTGTGGGCTTGCAATCCTAGTGTTTGATCTAGAATATGAGCTATAAGTGTTTAACTCAACATGGTACAAGATAACCCTTATTTGGAGGTGTGAAGAAGCTTGTCCTTGGATCAAACCGAGTTAAATATCTTAGGCAAGTAATCTAGATTGGACCAATTTGGTAAAATGATCTCACTTCATATGGTTTCACACTAACTTTTCTAAAATTTGAGCTCACCTTTTGTGGTCTTTGATGACAAAGGGGGAGAGAATTTCCCAAAGATTTAAGATAGGAGAGTAACATAATAAAAGAAGCCCAAAGATTTAAGATAGGAGAGTAACATAATAAAAGAAGGGGAATTTCCCAAAGATTTAAGATAGGAGAGTAACATAATAAAAGAAGCCCAAAGATTTAAGATAGGAGAGTAACATAATAAAAGAAGGGGATCAATTAAAATTTTGAAGCACACAAGTAGGGGGAGCAAGCTCATAAACTTGTATATTGCATTTGAATGTGCATCACATATGTTTGCTTGCATTTGCATTAGCTTTAGAAGTTTTCTCTCCAATGCCTTACTTGTGTGGTGTATGCTAGTTGTAGGCTTGATTGATGAAATGAAGAACTAGCATGTATAGGTAGTGTAACTAGACTTTTAGTTGTTTCACAAGTAGTACTAGAACCTTGTTTATAATGTTGATCTCATGAGGTGTTCTAGTTTTGTGAATGGCTAGTTACTAATGGTGCTAAGGATGGTATATATTGGCAACTCCGATTGGTATCACGCTTCAAAGGTCCATTCTTTACACCTTAGCATCATTTGGTAGAAATTGACTCCTATATTTCCTATTCAAGCATATGTGCAAGCTTTCAAATCCAAACTCTTAGCACATATGTAGGGGGAGCAATTGCTACCAATTTGGGTTTATGAAACTTGTCCATAACCTTTGCACATGGTAAAATGCTTGGGCAAGCAACATGAATCCAAGAAAATTTTTATTGAAAATCTTTGTAAAAAGGGTTGTCATCAATTACCAAAAAGGGGGAGATTGAAAGCCCTAGTTTGGTTTTGGATAATTGATGAAACCCTAGTACTAACCTCTATGCTAAGTATGTGTAGACTTAATGAGGTTGGTACATGCCAAGTGATGGAGCAAGTGATGATCATGGTGATGATGATGATGACCACAAGATGATCAAGTGCTCAACTTGGAAAAGAAGAAAGAGAAAAACAAAACCCTATGGAGATCAAGGCAAAGGTATTGCTTAGGGTTTTGGTTTTAGTGATCAAGACACCATAGAGGGTGTGATCACATTTAGGATAGATAGCCGTACTATAAAGAGGGGAATTCTTTGGCTAAGCGGTTATCAAGTGCCACTAGGTGTCATTGTTCTTGTGCATGCATTTAGAACCTAGTGAGCTAACTTAACTCCTTCGAAGAAAATGATTGTGAAAATGCTAACACACGTGCACTTGTTGGTACACACTTTGTGGTGTTGGCACACTTTGAGAAGCAGGTGGAGTTTCAAGGGTAGAGAGAGGATGGGTTCCTCTCTCCATCCCGCCGAGCTTGCGAGGCGGGATTCGGCGCTTTTTGAGAAAATGAAGTGCATATTTTCTATTGCGCCGGTGGGAAATTTGGAGAAGTCGTGGGAGTGTTTTCTCGCTGAGGAACACTCACCGGACGCTGACTCAGAGGCACCGGACGCTGACTCTGAGCGTCCGGTGTGCAGGCTGCCTGACCCAGCTAGGGTTAGGCACCGGACGGTAGGCACCGGACGCTGGCTTGAGCGTCCGGTGGTTAGCGTCCGGTGTGCGGGCGTTTTGTGACCCTCTCTGCGCATGGGTCCGGTGAACACCGGACGCTGAGGGTGCGTCCGGTGGCTTGCGTCCGGTGACCCTGCGAGTTTGCGGAGCTCTCTGCGCATGAGTCCGGTGCTCTGCAGGTTACCGTTAGACTCTGACACGCGGCTGACGTTGGAGCACCAGACGCAGGTGTTGAGCGTCCGGTGACCCCGTATTTCGCCCAGTGAAAGAGCCAACGGCTCTATTTGCTTGAGGGGCTATATATACGTGTTTGGCCGGCTTAGGACACACACTCTTGGCATTCTAACATACTTGACATCCTTGTGAGCCTAAGCAAACACCTCCCACTCATCTCCTTCATAGATTAAACATCTTTGTGAGATTGGGAGTGATTCCAAGTGCATTTGCTTGAGTGATTGCATCTAGTGGCACTTGGGGATCGTTCTAGCTGCGGTTTTCTTGTTACTCTTGGTGGTTGCCGCCACCTAGACGGTTTGGAGCAGCGGAGGAGGATTGGCACGAGTTGGTGATTGTTCGTGGCCATCTCCCGGTGATTGTGAGAGGTTTGTGCCTACCTCCGCGGAGAGCCAAAGGCAACATTAGTGGATTGCTCGTGTCATTGAGCTACCTCACTTGTGGGTCGGTTCTTGTGGTGTCCTAGTGAGGACGAGGTTCGTGCTACACCTCTTAGCCACCGAACCACCAAGTGTTGGTCGACACAACGGGGACGTAGCGTGCCGGCAAGCACGTGAACCTCGGGAGAAAAATTGCTTGTCTCCATTGTGTTTGTTCATTGGATTTCTCCCGGTGATTGGACTTCATTTTATTGATTGGTTCATCCCCTCTACGCGGTGGTATAAAGATCAAACCTTCTCTCTTACATTCCCGCAAACTAGAGTAGCTTACTTACTTATATAGAAACTTTAGGTAGCTCTCTAGTGTAAGTAGTGACATAGCTCTTGTGTGCCTAGTGATCTTAACAACTAGAATTGTTGGATAGGTGGCTTGCAAACACCCCTTTTAGAGCTAGAGCAAAAAGCTTCGCTTTGTTATTTACTAACCTCTTGCTCTAGTGAGTTTGTAGAATTTTTAAATAGGCTATTCACCCCCCCTCTAGCCATATTAGGACCTTTCAGCATGGCTCTACTTTACTAGTGAGGCTATTTTTTTTGTTTCTGCTCCATAAACAATTGCATTGGTGCAACTAGAGTTGTTTTGGCAAACTATGGCAAAATAGCTCCACATGTAGAATCCCTCAAAACATGCTCTCACATAACCCTATGCAGGGCCCACTAGGACAAAAGTAAAGCCACTATTTTTGGTTTCATCCCACCTCAATAATTTAAAAGCTTTTTGGGTGAAGCCATTGTTGACGGTCGATAACGTCAATATTTATTCGAACTTTAGACATGGAAGGACACAGGAATACACACTAGTCTAGGGTTTAAATGACAATTTCCACGAGTTTTGGTGATTCTACATTTTCTAGGGATTATTTCGAAAAAACATAAAAGAAGGGATTATAGTGCATAATTACCACGAAACTCATCCGCGACGGAAAACATCACGAGAAGACTCAGGAAGAGTCTAGAAGACACCCGAAGGAGCGAGGCCCGCATAGGAGCATAGAGGCTGTCCGGCCGCACCCTGGCACCGGTCGGCGCCCCCCTAGGGCATCTGGCCGTCGCCTTCTGGAGTCTTCCTCCTGCGTCTCCTTAGAAGCCAAGCAAAGTATCGGTACGTTGATTTTAAGTCGGTTTGATCTGACAGTGCACACAAGATGAAGACGTGGATCGATGATGTGGTGGTTCCTTGCCCCCTACTCCACCTCGGCCTATATAATGACGCCCAAGGCTCCCCCCAAGAGGCATTCAACACCCTAGTGCTTCATATTCTCTACATAATTAGGGTTAGGGTCCCTCTAGTTGATCTAGTTCTAGTTCATCTAGATGTAGCAATTAGGAGAGACTAGTTCTTCTAGATCTAGTCTTGTTTAGAGATTAGAGGGATTGAGTAGAGGAGTAGAGATTTTGGAGGAGTTCCGGCCTATCGGCGCTTCTTCGTGGCTATATTCTTTTGGATTCAGTTCCCTCGCTCGGAGCTGCGTTCTGAGGTACTTTTGTACTTACTGTTGACGGTCGATAACGTTGTTGGGTACCATAATAAGGGATACCCAAACCAGAGCAATAAAAAACACAAAAAACATACTAACCACAATCACCGGGGGTACGGGCCCCAGCTCCTTCAACTCCCCTCAGGGCCTCGGATGCGAGTTCCGACTCGCCCGACCCCTCAGGGCCTCGGACGCAAGTTCCGACTCGCCCGACCCCTCAGGGTCTCGGAAGCAAGCTCCGTCTCGCCCGACCCCGTCCAGGCTCGGGCGCCGGACCCCACTCCACCTGGGCAGCAAGACTTCCATCGCACGGCGCCCGTACCCACGACATGACACACGCGATAACTCCCATACTGCGGCAGGGCAAGGCGACGACTGTTCCAACCACCCCGAGCACTGCAGCCTCACCTCTTTCACTGTGCGACCTTACCTCTTTTACTGTGGCGTACCGCCTCACAGTAGAAAGGGAATGGGAGAGGTTAATCAGCACCACTATTTGACGCCTCTTCCCACTATTGACGCGATATGCAGTAGCACCGGCGATCCGACCCCCATGACTCCTACAGGGCTCGGTAAACCTCCACAGGAGCGACCATCCCTCAAGGACAAGACGGACAGGCTTCAACAGGGTCGGGGCTGTAACTCTTCCACTGAGGGAAATCTACCCATGTAAATCCCTGTCTCCACTTGAGGCTATAAAAGGGGAGCCAGGGCTCACAACTAGGATCAGGTTCACGCACGCGCACACAACACTCTTTCACAGAGCAGCAATCTGCACTCTGCCCACCACCAAGTCGAGACCTGGGACTTAGCCCTCTCTTGTAACCTGCTTGTACCCCCTACTACAAGCACCTTTGGGTGCAAGGTTATACAGAACCCCCAATCGCACTGGACGTAGGGTATTCTTGGCCCGAACCAGTATAAATCCTCTGTGTCTCACTTGCATCACCATCCAAGTTTGGGTAGTCACGCAGACTTATACTTGTTAGTGTCTTGACCATGAGTCTAGACGCCGACAGTTGGCGCGCCAGGTAGGGGCCTTCTGCGTGACATCCACCTGACCCTACTGGGAAGATTTGGATGGCAGACGGATTTCACCCGCTCCACCGCGGCACCATCATGATGTTTGGGAGTTTGGAGTTCATGTCCCTCGGTTCCGGCTACGACATGGTCCTCCTCCCGCTACGTGGTGATGTCGAGCCTACTCCCGAGTCGATCCCACCACAGTCAGTGCATGGGAGCCGTTCGGGACACCGTGCGGGGGGCGCCCGGCGGGGGCGTCAGAGATCTAGGATCTCCGACCCCACCACTGAGGCCAGGATCCGTCCGGTCCTCCCCCCGCATATTCCTCACCAGGTCGCCCGCTCCTCCGGCCCGACAGGCGCTAGAGCAAGGGCTCGCGGGGCATCAAGCTCCGCTCCCAAGACCAACAGAGGATCATCGCGGCCGCCCGTCCCACCCCGTTCGAAGGGGAAGGCACGGCCCGCGCCCGTCCCCCGCAAGTGGGACAAAGGGGCCTCAACGTCCCGTCCTCCTCCACCTACAGATGAAGGAGAAGCAGCGGCACCTCCCGAGTTACCTTTTGGGCTCAGGAATGCCGCCGCCACCTACGCCTCTTCCGTGAGCACTTCGTTAAGTGCGTACGCGGAACTTCCAGGTCACCACTTGAAGTCTACACTGGACCTCATCTCCACGCCGCCCGTCTCGTCATACCCGGAGGATCTGACCTCAGGCGACGACGAGTGGGCCGGCGCTTCCGGGTGCGGTAACCCGGAAACCTTCATGCGCTTCTTGGAAGCCAGCAACTACTGTCTCGGCTACTTCGACTCCGACGATGGGAGCTACGACCCGACACGAGAATGCTTCAACCTGGAAGTTGGGGGCACGCCGCATAACGCCCAGGGGGACGCAGGGCCCTCTAGGCAAGAGAATGCAACTCCACCTTCCAACTCAACTCCCGGAACCGACCTTGGAGCCCGTGGGGTAGCATCAGCCCCCGTTGGGGGGAACCGCCCTGACCTCGAACAGCTCGATGAGCTGGAGGCCAGGCTCGAAGAAGAACGCGCACGCCTCCGCCAACTCCGCGAAGCCCTGGTCCGAGACCCATCTGGCCGCGGAGACGGGGGTGAGGCTAGATGCCGCGCCCGTGACGTCAACCGCCGTATTGTCGAAGACCAAGGGGGTGACGCCCCAGTCTTTAGCACGGCCAGCCAGAATGTGATCGCCGCTGCACTCCTCCTCAGGGCGATGCCCGAGCCGTCGACTCCTGAGGGAAGGAGAGTGCGCCAGGGGCTGCGTGGCCTCCTGGAGCAGGCTGTGGTGCAGAACGCGGAGAGTTCTGCCTCACAATCCGACGGCACGAGATGTCGTGAGGAACGACCACCTCCTAACAAGGCACCGACGGTACAGGGTCTGCCGCCCCCTAACCCACAAGGGGGCAACAGGGCCCCATCAGTACACGAGCGCGTCGGAGCCGACGCGGACGTGCGGGCCACCCTCGAGGCCAGGCGATGTGACAGGGACGAGGCCGAGTCCCGACGCTACTGACCACGCCGAGGCGGGAGGTACGACCCCGATCACGACCGCAGCACGTCACCAGAGCCTCCGTGTCCCCGTGTCTTCAGCGAGGCCATACGAAGGGCCAAGTTCCCGGCGCGATTCCGACAGCCCGCCATCCTCACCAAGTACTCAGGGGAAACCAACCCTGAGCTCTGGCTGGCAGATTATCGCCTAGCATGCCAGCTAGGCGGCGCGGACGATGACCTGCTCATCATCCGCAACCTCCCACTCCATCTGGCCGATACGGCCAGGGCATGGCTCGAGCACCTCCCTGAGCGTATGATCCACGACTGGGCTGACCTGGTCAGGATCTTTGTTGGGAACTTCCAGGGCACATACATGCGCCCTGGGAACTCCTGGGACCTCAGGAGCTGCAGGAAGAAGCCCGATGAGTCCCTCCGAGACTTCATTAGGCGATTCTCCAAACAGTGCACCGAGCTCCCCAACATCACGGACTCCGACGTGATCGGAGCCTTCATTTCCGGGACCACCTGCAAGGAGTTGGTGCACGAGCTCGGACGCAAGACCCCAACAAGCACTAGCCAGTTGCTCGACATTGCCACCAACTTTGCCTCAGGCGAAGAGGCGGTTGGCGCCATTTTCTCCGACGGCGCAGCCAAGGGGAAACAGAAGGCCGAGGCCACCAAAGCCTCGGGCTCACGCGACCCAAAGAAGAAGAAGAAGGGTCGCAAGGGGAAGCAGGGACAGCCGGACGATAATCTAGTCGCCGTAGCTAATCGCAAGAACCCCAAGCGGGCTCCTGCTGGTCCCGGTCTCGGCTGAGGAACGACACCGCGCCATTCCACGGAGTGGTGCCGGGGCATCGTGCCCACCCCCTCGGACAGATCGATCTGTCCGTCTGCTTCGGGACCCCCGACAACTTTAGACGGGAGGTCCTCCCCTTCGACGTGGTCGGGTTCCTAGGGACCTACCACGCGATCCTAGGACGACCATGCTACGCCAAGTTCATGGCCGTCCCCAACTACATTTACCTCAAGCTCAAGATGCCGGAGCCAAAGGGCATCATCACCGTCAGCACGACCAGCCAGCACGCCTACCAGTGCGACGTCGAGTGCATTGAGCAGGCCGAGGCTCTGGCCGAGTCTCTGGCCATCCTCACCGGCCTCGGCGACTATGACCAGGACGTCCCCGACCCCAAGCGGCACGCTGGGAGTTTCGAGCCGGTGGAAGAGACCAAGCTAATCTCCCTCGACCCAGGGACCTCTGGAGGCAAGGCGTTGAGGATCAACTCCAGCCTCGACCCCAAATAGGAAGTGGTGCTCGTCGACTTTCTCCGTGCAAACGCCGATATATTTGCGTGGAGTCCCTCGGACATGCCTGGAATACCGAGGGAAGTCGCCGAGCACTCTTTGGACATCCGAGCCGGCTCCAAGCCCGTGAAGCAACGCCTGCGTCGATTTGACGAGCAGAAGCGTCGGGCCATCGGGGTGGAGATCCACAAGCTGCTGGCGGCCGGATTCATCAAGGAGGTATTCCATCCCGAGTGGTTAGCCAACCCCGTGCTAGTTAAAAAGAAAAATGGGAAGTGGAGGATGTGTGTAGACTATACTTGTTTAAATAAAGCATGTCCAAAGAATCCCTTTCCATTACCTCGTATCGATCAGATAGTTGACTCTACCGCGGGATGCGAAATTTTGTCTTTTCTTGATGCTTATTCCGGCTACCACCAAATCAAGATGAAAGAGTCCGACCAGCTCGCGACTTCATTCATCACCCCATTCGGAATGTATTGCTACGTAACCATGCCTTTTGGCCTCAAGAACGCGGGGGCTATATATCAACGATGTATGCTCCAGGTTTTTGGGAACCTTATAGGCAAAACGGTAGAGGCTTACGTAGACGACATTGTCGTCAAGTCCAGGAAAGCAAGCGGCCTGGTTGCCGACCTGGAAGAAACATTCCAATGCCTTAGGGCAAAAGGGATCAGACTCAACCCCGAAAAGTGCGTTTTCGGGGTCCCCCGAGGCATGCTCCTCGGGTTTATTGTGTCTGAGCTGGGGATCGAGGCCAACCCAGAAAAGGCCTCGGCCATCGCAAATATGGGCCCGATTCATAACCTAAAGGGAGTACAGAAGGTAATGGGATGTCTAGCCTCCCTAAGCCGTTTCATTTCTCGCCTCGGGGAAAAAGGGCTGCCTCTGTATAGGTTACTTAGGAAATCTGAGCACTTTTCCTGGACCCCCGAGGCCCAGGAAGCCCTTGACAAGCTCAAGGCTCTCCTCACCAACCCTCCCATCCTGGTGCCCCCCGCCGAGGGGGAGCCACTTCTTCTCTACGTCGCAGCCACTGATCAGGTGGCCTGCGTAGCTATCGTGGTCGAGAGGAAGGAAGAAGGGCACGCCCTGCCGGTCTAAAGGCCGGTGTACTTCATTAGTGAAGTGCTCTCCGACACAAAGACCCGATACCCCCAGATCCAAAAACTACTCTACGCAGTAGTGTTGGCCCGACGCAAGCTCCGCCATTACTTTGAATCTCACCCGGTCTCAGTGGTCTCATCTTTCCCTTTGGGAGAAGTGATTCAGAACCGAGAGACCAACAGAAGGATTGCTAAATGGGCCATAGAGCTCATGGGCGATGGGATCACCTATGAACCTCGGAAAGCCATAAAGTCGCAGGTCCTGGCAGACTTTGTGGTAGAGTAGACTGGGACTCAGCTCCCGCCACCTCAAATCCAGCACGAGTGCTGGACCATGTACTTCGACGGGTCTTTGATGAAAACCGGGGCCGACGCGGGCCTTGTCTTCATCTCACTCCTCGGGGTGAGGATGCGATACGCAATCCGACTCCATTTCCCCGCTTCAAACAATGCAGCAGAATACGAGGCCCTTGTTAACGGTCTTGACATCGCGATCGAACTCGGGATCAAACGGCTCGACGCCCGAGGCGATTCTAGACTCATCATCGATCATGTCATGCAAGAGTCTAGCTGCCATGACCCCAAGATGGACGCATACTACAAAGCGGTCCGACACCTGGAAGAAAAGTTCGACGGCCTCGAACTTAACCACCTGTTAAGGAAGTATAATGAGGCCGCCGACGCGCTCGCCAAGATGGCATCCGAGCGGGCCACGATCCCCCCGGATGTTTTCGTCAGCGACCTCTACAAGCCTTCCGTCGACTACAAGGACGACGGGGGGTCGGACGAACCCCCAAGCAAACAGAGTTCCGACCCCAAAGATGCTGCCGCTCAAGAACAGGAGGCCATGGGCATCGAGCCAGAGCCACCTGCATCTGACGACTCGCCCGACTGGCGCTACCCTTTGCTTCAACGCCTGGTCGACGACACTTTGCCCCCGGACCAGACTGAAGCAAGACGCGTGGCTCGCCGTGCCAAGACCTTTGTCCTCCTTGATGGGGAGATGTACAAGCGAAGCCCCTCGGGCATCCTCATGCGTTGCATCCCACGTCAAGAGGGGGTCAAGCTCCTACAGGACATACACTCGGGGGCTTGTGGCCATCACGCCGCACCTCGGACGTTGGTAGGAAATGCCTTCTAACAAGGTTTCTACTAGCCCACCGCTGTGGTCGATGCCACAGAGATCGTGAGGACCTGTGAGGGATGCCGGTTTTACGCTCGGCAGATACATCAGCCCGCCCAGGCCTTGCAGACGATCCCCGTCACCTGGCCTTTCGCTGTCTGGGGCCTCGACCTGGTCGGGCCTCTGCAGAAAGCGCCCGGGGGCTTCACCCACCTGCTTGTCGCAATCGACAAGTTCTCCAAGTGGGTCGAAGTCCGACCCATTACAAGGATCAAGGCCGAACAAGCGGCGTTGTTCTTCACAGATATCATCCATCGATTTGGAGTGCCGAACTCCATAATCACCGACAACGGCACACAGTTCACCGGGCGAAAGTTCCTGCAATTCTACGACAGACACCACATATGTGTGGACTGGGCGGCGGTGGCTCACCCCAAGACCAACGGTCAAGTGGAACGTGCCAATGGCATGATCCTCCAGGGTCTGAAGCCCAGGATCTTCAACCGTCTGAACAAGTTTGGAAAAAGGTGGCTCAAAGAGCTACCGGCCGTGGTCTGGAGTCTGAGAACCTCCCGAAACCGAGCCACAGGCTTCACCCCGTTCTTCATGGTCTATGGGTCGGAAGCCGTCTTCCCCACTGATCTGGAGTACGGGTCCCCGAGGGTAGAAGCTTATGACGAAAATAATGGCAAAACGTTCCAAGAAGACGCGCTGGACCAGCTGGATGTAGCAAGGGATGTAGCCCTCCTACACTCTGCCAAATACCAGCAGGCCCTACGCCGATACCACGCGCGACGAATCCGAGGCCGAGCCTTTCAAGTCGGCGACTTAGTGCTAAGGCTCAGACAGAGCAACAAGGGTCGTCACAAGTTCACACCCCCCTGGGAAGGACCCTTCGTCATCGCCGAAGTTCTCCGACCCGGCACCTACAAGCTCGCCAATGAAGCTGGGGAGGTCTTCAAAAACGCGTGGAACATAGAACAGCTACTTCGCTTTTACCCTTAGAACTTTGTAAAAATTTCTTCGTTTGTTCATCACCTTGGAGGAATAAATGAAAGTTTAAGTTATATGGCCCTTTTTTATCAGGGAGCCTCGGACCTGCCCAGCAGTGTCCGAGCCTCCCTCGGGGGCTACATGGGGGGGAACCCCCCGTGTCAACTCCAAATCTTTTTCCCTTTTTTCGTGCAAGTTAAAAGAACTCTGACCCAAGATCTTCCCCTTTTCTCTTAAAAAGATTTAAGAAACCGGAAACTCGCCCCACAAATCTTAAGGCATGAGCTCTAGGAAAAGTCAGCGCTCACGAGCAAAGACTGCTCCTACTCACCTTAGATTCGGGGGACAGATTCGGACTTCTAAAAACTACTAAGGGAAAAAGGAAAAGGACTTAGGCTCGGGGTCTCTGGCTATCGCAAGTAGCTTACCCGACCTCGCGCTGCCGAGGTCGGATTGGCATGAGAAAAAAGAAAACAAGACATTTAGGAAAAAAGCTTAAAAAGAGCAATTACACAAATATCTACATTCAACATTAACATTGTATAATACAAGGCCTACTGGCCTCAACACCCACAAAAAGAAAAAAGAAAACTAAGAGTCCTACTGCCCTGTCTGCCCAGGTCCTTGAGCCCCGAGGGGAGGAAGCTCCACCTCGTCATCGAAGAAGGCGGCCAAGGCGTCTCCAGGGACAGTTGCGGCGTCCTCAAGCCTCTGCACCTCCTCCTGGGCCTCAGTCTCGTCATCTGGGAGAACGTAGCCCTCACAGACTGCCGGCAAGTCAATGCCGGCATAGTGAGAGCTCACCACCGCCAGGGCTTTCTTCACCCCGGTGTGGAGCGCCTCCCTCATCCTCTCCCCGGCCCGGGAGTAAAGGGCTTCGACCCGACTCCACAGCGACGACCCCGACGCCGATACCCCGAGCCCCTCACACGCCGAGGTGACCACGGCTTCAAGAGCCGAGCGGTCTGAAGCCTCGGCGTCAAGGGACTTTTGCAGGGCCTCGGCAGTACAGGTCGTCTCGACCACCTTCCTCTCCAATTCTGGTTGAAAAACAGAGTAAGAAGCAAAAAGTCAGGAAAGACTAACTCAAAAGTATAAAGGAGTCCAAGGTAAAGGGCGCAAGTCTTACCCTCGGCATGCTTCTCATGCTCCGCGGAGCTCTGATGCCAGCGGGCCACCTGGCTCAGAGCCCCGGCTAGGTCGGTCTGAGCTTGGTTCAAGGCAAGGTCTTTTTCGACGAGCAAAGCTTCAAGCCGAGCAACCTCACCCTTGTACCCCTCAGCCGCCGCCTTCTGCACCTTGGATTCCTGGGCAAGAACCCCAATTCTCTCCTCCAGGGGGCGACCTTGTCCCGGGCCTCCCAAGCCTCGGTGGCCAGTGCCGAGCACTTCTGCCGAAGTTCGGCAGAAATCTCGCACTCCTTCGCGAGCTCTCCCTCAGCCGCCTCCCTGGCGGCCCTCTCGTTCTCAAAGGACGCCCAAGCATCCCTTTCCCGACGGAGAAATACTGACTTCTCCAGGGAGGTGGCCTTGAGTGCCTACAAGATCGGAAGTCACACAGGGAGTTAGTATCGCAAGGCAAGGACAGAACTACTTCACAATACGGGTAAAAATCTTACCTGAGCCAGATTGTACATATCACGGGCCACGAGCTGAGAAGCTCGGTTGAGGGCCTCGACACCGGCACGCCCACACGCGTCCAGACCCTGCCAGAGGTAATTCTCTGACGGGTCATCCAGAACGAATCTGGCTCCCCCCTCGGCATCGCCGAGGTTGGGCCAGATTACGGGGCTCTTGCCCCATCCGGCATCTTCCTCCCTTCACGCCGCGGGGGCCTCGGGCGCCGCGCTGGACGCCACGATAGCTCGGCCTTCCTCAGTGTGCGCGGGTCGGACCGCACCTCCCAGATCGGCATCCTCCGGGGGAGGCACAGCCCCGGAGGCAAGGGCCGTCTCCTCCGGTCCTTGGGGCTTCGGCGCCCCCGTGTCTTGCCCCTGGTGGCGCTCTCCCTCCTCGTAGCCTGGAGGCGGCGGCGACACGGGCCTAGCCGACCCGGGAGTCGACTGAGCCCCCCTCTTGACAACCTTCAGGGGGGCCAGCGCCACCGAAGGCGCCTTTTGCTTATGGCTGGGGGAATAACACTAGGTTAGAAGAAAGAGAAAAATAAAAAATCAGCAGAAGGATCAGAAATCCTATATGTACCTCGCTCGGGGAGCAGACTTCTTATGGGAGCTCGGAGCTCCTTGGGGGTCTCCCGCGGCGCTAGGGGCCGTCGGTCAGACCCCCGCCCCGCCTGCCGACGGCGCAGGGGGCACCATGGTGGTCTCGGCCTGCGACGCCCCCACCAGGGCATCGGTACCCGCCTCGGACGATGGGGAGGGCTCGACCAGACTCTCCGGCACTACCGGCTGAGGTGGCTCCTCGGGCTCGGCCCCCGACGCCTTCTCCCCCTCTTGAGGGCCCACGGGGGCTGAATCCTCACGAGGGGCACTGTCCTCGTCATCCACAATGATGTGGGGGACGGACTGTCCGCCCCCCGGCGCCTGGGTCCGAGCAGGAGGGACCGATCCCCCCGGCAGGAGGGACTGCGTCGTCCTCCTCCATCAGCTCGTCAAGCCAGTCGACGTCGCCGCCCCCGCCCTCTATCTCCGAGATCGAAGTCTTGGGAGAGGGGGCCGGGGCGACCCCCGCCTTCTCGGCTTCACGATGATTCTTGGCGGAGATCTCCCGCCGCTGCGCTTTCCGCGCTGCCTTGGCCTTCTTGTCCTCCTTGGCCTTCTTTTGCTCCTCGTTCCGGGCCCGATTCTTGGCCCGGATCTCCTTGTCCTCCGGGACAGGGGGCGGGGAATCCTTAATGACTCCCATCCTCTGCAAACAATCAGGGATCAAGAAAATTGCAGAAAGAAAAAGAGAAGAAAGCGCGAATATCCACACTTACCAGAGAAATATAACCCTTCTCAGGACGCATCGGAACCACCCGGGAATTCTTCATATCCGAGTGAGTCGTCCTCTCCACCCGGGCGATGATGTCCGAAGCCGATATCGGCTCGGCTAACATCCTCGTCCCTGCCCAGGAGACGCCCCGGGTCATCTCGAACATGGGCACCCGGCGCTGCGCCAGCGGAAGCAAACTCCTCTTGTGGAAGGCGATTGCCACCGTGGCCGCGGTGACTTCGGCATCTCGCAACTTCTGAAGCCCCGCGAGAAGCGGAGCTAGCCTCTTCTGCTCCTCGGCCGGAGCACCCCACGCCCACTTCATGGAAACCTCCGTCACCATCTTCCCGGTGTACTTCGGCAGCAGACCGCCGTCATTCCGGAGGTAGAACCACCCGCTCTGCCACCCCCGGTTTGACGAAGGCATCGAGCTCCAGATATACAACCCGGCCCGTTGCTGACGAAGCTGCAGCGTGCAGCCGCCGGCTCGCAGGGGGAACTTCTCCTTCCCCACGTAGCGGGCCGCCATCTCCACCTTGAAGAGGTGAAGCCAGAGATTCCAATTGACTAGAACCCCCAGGAATCCCTCGCAAACCGTGGCGAAGACGGCGGCCTGCATCACCGAGTTGGGATTCAGGTTGTGTAGCTCCACCTCGTAGTAGTGGAGGATCGCCCTGATCAAGCGGCCGGCCTGAATCCCGAACCCCCGGTCTAGGAACGACAGGAAGCAAACCACATAGCCCGGTGGCGGGTTTGGCTCCGTGTCGTTCGCCGAGGGAACGATCCACTCCGGGAACTCAACATCCTTGAGAGGACGAAGAACCCCGGCCCTCACGCGCGCCTCCATCGCAGAATTGGTCACGTTGCAGGGCGGCCACGCCTCAACGCCGGCCATGGCTTTGGAGGAAGAGGAGTGTCTGCGCAGCGGAAGTGGGGGAGATGGCGGCGGAGGAAAGGACAGGAGGCAAGGGCTTTGTGGCGCAGGAGCGAGAAGAAAGAAACCAAGGCCCCAGCGGCCGCTTTTATAGAAGGGGCGAGCCACGACCACGCCCCTACGAGGAAGGCCAAGCAGGAGAGAGAGCAACCGTCGCCCACTCCCCACCAGGTGAAAAATTCGAAGCGCCAACTCCCTTCGATTCCCGCGCCCGCCGCACGCGCGCATTAATTTCGCAGGCGAAACGTCCCATCTGGCCGGGGTGAGACGACACGGCCATTTCGAGTCCCCTGAAAAATTATGTCAGGACGGTTCCTTCCAGAGGACGCGGCGCCCGACCCCCCGCTGACCAAAGCGTCGCAGGAAGGTCTCCGTCGGGCGCGAGATTCTGTCTCGCCCGACCTCATCAAAACCCCGAGCTAAAGTTGCAAGGCGGTTTCCCGTCGGGCGCAGATTCCGTATCGCCCGACCCCGACACTACAGAACGAGTCTGAAGAAAGCCTTTGGAGGCCCAAAATCCCCAGGCCATGGCCACCTACGTTCCAGAGGTTGCGAGACTGACCTGCGACACAGGTTCGAATAGTCGCCTCAGGATGACTGAGCGAGGGATGACTGAAGATGAGCACAATAGAGGCCAAGGTCCGAGCCCCACAGGGAGTCGGCGCATCTTTACAAGTCATATCCGAGACCCATGTGGGTGTCGCGCGAGTGGGATCACATCGAGGGAGGCATCGAGCCCTCGGAACCTAACGAACGGTTCCGACATCCACCGTGACTGCCCTCGGGTACTTTTTGAGATGTGCCCATAAGGCCACTAGCCGACCCCTATCGAATGGGACTCGGACATCCACTTGGATCTACCCGCCTGCAGCTCCCGGGAAGCGTCGTCACTCGCCCATCGAGGGTAGTACGGCACGACCCACCCCTCCTCCGAGCGAAAGGAAGAATGAGGGACGTAATTACAAGACGAGAAAGAACCTGATCGACCCTTGCGGGGAAAGGGCTCGGGGGCTTCCTCGCACCATGGGAACAGGCACTACGTGTAAAGAACACGCAACCTATCCCTTAAAACACTATAGCTGTCAAGGGGTAAAAGCCTTTGAAGGAATAACACCATTCCTCCAAAAGGCTCGGGGGCTACACCCGGCGGGTGCGCTCGCGCACACCCTCCAGAGAATAGTAAGAAGCTCTCAATTAACAAAGCAGTTCCCGGAAAGAACCTCTAAAGAGGCGAACCCACCACTTCAGAGGCTCGGGGGCTACTGTTGGGTACCATAATAAGGGATACCCAAACCAGAGCAATAAAAAACGCAAAAAACATACTAACCACAATCACCGGGGTACGGGCCCCAGCTCCTTCAACTCCCCTCAGGGCCTCGGATGCGAGTTCCGACTCGCCCGACCCCTCAGGGCCTCGGACGCAAGTTCCGACTCGCCCGACCCCTCAGGGTCTCGGAAGCAAGCTCCGTCTCGCCCGACCCCGTCCAGGCTCGGGCGCCGGACCCCACTCCACCTGGGCAGCAAGACTTCCACCGCACGGCGCCCGTACCCACGACATGACAGACGCGATAACTCCCATACTGCGGCAGGGCAAGGCGACGACTGTTCCAACCACCCCGAGCACTGCAGCCTCACCTCTTTCACTGTGCGACCTTACCTCTTTTACTGTGGCGTACCGCCTCACAGTAGAAAGGGAATGGGAGAGGTTAATCAGCACCACTATTTGACGCCTCTTCCCACTATTGACGCGATATGCAGCAGCACCGGCGATCCGACCCCCATGACTCCTACAGGGCTCGGTAAACCTCCACAGGAGCGACCATCCCTCAAGGACAAGACGGACAGGCTTCAACAGGGTCGGGGCTGTAACTCTTCCACTGAGGGAAATCTACCCATGTAAATCCCTGTCTCCCCTTGAGGCTATAAAAGGGGAGCCAGGGCTCACAACTAGGATCAGGTTCACGCACGCGCATACAACACTCTTTCACAGAGCAGCAATCTGCACTCTGCCCACCACCAAGTCGAGACCTGGGACTTAGCCCTCTCTCGCAACCTGCTTCTACCCCCTACTACAAGCACCTTTGGGTGCAAGGTTATACAGAACCCCCAATCGCACTGGACGTAGGGTATTCTTGGCCCGAACCAGTATAAATCCTCTATGTCTCACTTGCATCACCATCCAAGTTTGGGTAGTCACGCAGACTTATACTTGTTAGTGTCTTGACCACGAGTCTAGACGCTGACAAACGTCAACTTTTATTATAGCTTTAAACCTAAAGGAGAACATGAATACATAGAAGTATAGGGTTTAAACTAACAATTTCCACGAGTTTTGTATATTATGTATTTTCCAGGGTGAATTTTAAGATAGCTGCAAAAGAGGGACTCTAATGCAAATCAAACACGGAAACGTATCCGCCTTGGGAAACACGAGAGGCTTGAGGAACACTCTAGAAGACACCCGACGCGAGGGGGGAGCCAGCGGCTGCCAGGTGGGGCCGGCCGGCCCCACCCTACTGTCGGCCGGCCCCCTACTCTAGGGTTTCGTGCCCCCCTTCCGAAAGCTTCCTCCACTGCCTTTGAGGAGTCATCTCGGCTCTTGGTTAAGTCAGTTTGATCCGACGGCGAGGGTGATGAAAGCCCTAGTTTGGTTTTGGATAATTGATGAAACCTATGTGTACTAACCTTTGTCATGAGTGAAATATAAAGATAGGTTGGTACACACCAAGTGATGGAGCTAGATGATGGTCATGGTGATGGAGGTGATCAAAAGATGATATTCAAGTGCTCCAACTTGGAAAAGAAGAATGAGAAAAACAAAATGGGCTCAAGGCAAAGGTATTTTTAATAGGGCCATTTTGTTTTGCCACTCAAGACACCTAGTGGGTGTGAGTGGATTTAGGATAGATAACCGTACTATAAAGAGGGGAAATCTTTAATTGCAATGGTTATCTAGTGCCACTGAATATGTTTCTCATTTGCATTTACCTAGCGCTTAGTGACGTGGTGAGCTGCTTGAGAAAGCCTATAAAAATATTTGTGAAAGGCTACTTTAAATGTCCAATTTATTTTGGAATATTTTAGTGAAATTAGCTACTTGAAAAGGTGCTGAAAATTCATAGAATGTGAGCTGCTGTCCAGACGTAAAAGAACTGCAAGCTGCTGAAACAAACTGAAAGTTTTTGTAAGTAGCTGAATCAAGTTGGAAGCAGTTGCAATCAGTTAAAACTAGTGGACAGTTCAAACAACAAGCGGGTGAATATTTTTGCAAGAAGCTAGAAGCAGTTGCGACCAGTTGCAACCAGTTAAAATCAGTGCACAGCTCAACAGCAAGCAAATGAGTGTGGTTGCAAGTAACTGGAGGCAGTCACAACCAGTCAAATCCAGTGTGCAGTCCAACAGCAAGCAGGAGAAAGAGAGCTGAAAGTAGTTGCAGCTAGTTGGAACCAGTTGTAAGAATTTACAAACGTTGGCTGCTGTCTGTCTCGTTCGAAAGAAGGAAACAACAGAGACTTTGTTTGCATACGTTGCATGTGGTGGAGCTCTTGCCTTAATAAATGAGAGAGAGAAAGAGAAAGGTGATTTGCATGCATGCATGCAAGTGTGAACACACCTTAATAAAAGGAGGCAGCCATTGACCTTTGCTCTTCATAGAGTTGTCCACTCAAGTACAAGGAGGTACTAATTTGCTCTGTTGTGCAGCTCGTCCCATTTGAAGTGGAGAAGTGGCAGGAGTGCATGCACATGGACTGTAGGGTTGCAGCTCTTTGCCACTTGCTCATTTAATTGATGGGACCCATTGCTGAGAAAATACAGAGAGCCACTCAATGCCTGTGCTGCTGCCCGTTGTGGAAAACGGTACTATTGTTTTGCCCGTTGGAGAGCTGGCTGGCCAAATAATTTAGGCCGAGCGCTCCACTTCCTTACTCTCTCTCTCGCGAATACAGAACGCTTCACTTCTTTCTTTCCAGAGAACAGAGAACTCGAGCTCCCCTCTCCCATCTCTCCCAAGTGCTAATCCTATGAGAGATTTTTTGAGAGGCCTGCGTGATTGATCCAGTGAGCTCGTGAGCATCTCCTCCCTCTCCTCTCCCTCTCATAGCTTGGTGCTCATCTGAGAGAGGTTTGAGGAAAACCCTAGGTGCATTTGAAACTGCATTTTCTTGTGGCACTAGGTGATTATTGTGATTGTGGATTTCTTATTACTCTTGGTGATTGCCGTCACCTAGACGGTTGTGGTTTTGTTGATTGGTGAGGGGATTTGGTGATTGTGTCCGCCCCCAATCAAGGTGATATTTGTGAGGGGTTCTTGGGCTTATTCCCCGGCGGAGTGCCAAAAGCCACTTTAGTGGATTGCTCGTGTCATTGAGCTACCTCACTTGTGGGTAGGTTCTTGTGGCGCCCATTTGTTGGGCTAGGTTTGTGAAACACCTATTAGCCGCCGAACCACCAAGTGTTGGTCGACACAACGGGGACTAGCGTGCCGGCAAGCACGTGAACCTCAGGAGAAAAATATTGGTGTCAATATTATGATTGGTATTCTCCCGGTGAATATATTGATATACATTGTGATTGGTTCATCCTCTACACGTCGGTATAATTATCACTCATCTCTTTACTTTCTTGTAAACTAGTTATAACTAGTAGTACCTAGTTTTAGCTGGTTGTAACTAGTTGTAGAGAGTAGTGACTTAGCCGTTGCTTGTGCTTAGTGATCATAGTAACTAGAATTATTGAATAGGTGGCTTGCAACTTTTGTAGAGCTAGAGCAAAATTGCTTCACGCCTTTTGTTATACTAATCCTTTGCTCTAGTGTCTTGTAAAATTTTTAAATAGGCTATTCACCCCCCTCTAGCCATATTAGGACCTTTCAAGTGGTATCGGAGCCGTGGTCACCGTTTAATCAAGGCTTAACAACCTTCGGTGTCAAAAGATGGCTCAAATTGTGTTCAACCATGTGGGGGGCAAACCACCGTTCTTTGATGGTACATGCTATGATTATTGGAAGAGAAAAATGAAGATGTATTTGGGTTCAATCAATGATCAAGTGTGGGATGTGACAGAGAATGATTTTGTGATTCTTGATCCCACCAATCTCACCAACCAAGATAAAGCAAACAAGCAATGCAATACTATGGCTCTCAACACTATATATAATGCAATTGATTCAAAAGTGTTTGAGCAAATCAAGGATTGTGATAGGGCAAGTGAAGTGTGGAAGAGATTGGAGGAAACATATGAGGGCACACCGGCGGTCAAGAGTGCAAAATTATACATTCTCAAAGATAAATTGACAAGCTTCAAGATGAAAGATGATGAGAGCATTCCAGAGATGTTCCATAGATTGCAAGTAATTGTGAATGATTTGAAGGCCTTGGGTGAGAAGATAAGTGATGATGATGTTTCCCATCGGTTCTTGATGTGCTTACCTCCAAGATTTGAGACACTAAGATTAATTATTATAAGAGGAGGATTGAAAGAGCTTACCCCTAACCAAGTACTAGGTGATGTCATGACACAAGAGACATACCGTGTAGAAAGGGAAGGGGTTGACCAAGATGAGAAGAAGGATGAAGACAAGAAAAATAAAAGTGTGGCATTCAAGGCTAGTTCATCCAAGAGCAAGGGCAAAGCAAAGAAAGAAGAATCAAGTGAAGATGAGGAAGCTAGTGACATTGATGATGAAGCACTAGCTCTCTTTGTGCGCAAATTTGGCACATTTATGAAAAAGAAGGGCTATGGTGCAAGAAAAAGAAGAGATCAAAATAAGAGCAAAGAATATGTGAGAAGATGCTACAAATGCAAGAGCAAGGATCATGTTGTAGCAAATTGTCCATATAATAGTGATAATGATGAGAATGAGAAGAAGGAAAAGAAAGAAAAGAAGGAGAAGAAAATGATATTCCAAAAGAAGAAAAAGGGTGGCGGCTATGTGGTAACTTGGGATAGTGATGCTTCTTCGGATAATGATGATTCTAGTAATGATGATGATAAGAAATCCAAGAAGAAGGCACTTGCAAGCATCGCCATCAACAACAAGACTTCTCTCTTCAACACTCCTTCGACATGCCTCATGGCTAAACCCACTAAGGTACAATATGATGAAAGTGATGATGATTGTGAAAGTGATGATTGTAGGAGTGATGATGATAGTGATGATGAGTCAAAGGAGGAACTCATGGACATGTTGGAGAAAGCCCACACATGTCTTGAGATGAAGAGAAAGGAGTGCAAAGAGTTGCGGAAAGAACTTAAAGCTCTTAAGCAATCCTTTGATGAGCTCGAAGCGTCTCATGAGAGTCTAAAGGAAGACCATGAGGAGCTTGGCAATGCTCACTATAAGCTTGAAAAGGCTCACTCCTTACCCCTCGAGTAAGCTAAGAAGGAGGAAGTTATTGTGACTTGTGACAAGGGCTCTACTTGTGATTTAATTAATGAATCTTTCTTTGAGCTTATTATTATTGCCTCCACTAACTCTTCTTGCAGCACTTCCACTTCTACCTCATCTACTAGTGATGGTTTCACTTGTGATGCCACATTAATTAATGAAAATGAGACCCTCAAGAAGGAGGTCAATGAGCTCACTCGCGCCTTAGGCAATGCCTATGGTGGTGAAGCCCGCTTGCTAAAGTGCTTGGGTAGCCAAAGATTTTCTCTCAACAAAGAGGGATTAGGCTATACCCCCAAGAAAGGCAAGGCGGCCTTTGCTACTCATAAAGCTAGCTTTGTGAAGGGCAATGGTCGGTTTTGCACTAGATGCAAGCAAGTTGGGCACATGGAGCAATATTGCAAGAACAAGAACAAACCAAATAATGTATCCTCAATTAAATTTGATTCTTGTTATATGCTTACCAAAAGTGTTAATGGGGTGCAAGCTAAGTTCATTGGTGCACCAATTGTGGGCTCAAAGAAGAAAGCTATTTGGGTACCAAAGAGCTTAGTCACTAACCTTCAAGGACCCAAGAAAGTTTGGGTACCTAAAAAGAATTAATTTTCTTTTGTAGGTGAATTATAAAGCCGGAGGAAGGCATTGGGTTCTTGATAGTGGGTGCACTCAACACATGACCGGTGATTCAAGAATGTTCAATTCAATCAACACAAATGATAATGATGGAATTCATAGTATAACATTTGGTGATAATGGCAAAGGCAAGGTCAAAGGGCTTGGTAAGATTGCAATATTCAATGATTTGAGCATTTCCAATGTGCTACTAGTAGAGAGCTTGAACTTCAACCTTTTGTCAGTAGCTCAACTTTGTGATCTTGGTTTCAAGTGCATATTTGGTGTGGATGATGTAGAGATTATAAGTGTAGATGGCTCTAACTTGATATTCAAAGGATTTAGATATGAGAATCTATACTTGGTTGATTTCAATGCTAGTGAAACTCAATTATCAACATGCTTGCTCACTAAATCTAGCATGGGTTGGTTATGGCATAGAAGGCTTGGTCATGTTGGAATGAAACAATTGAACAAGTTGATAAAGCATGATCTAGTTAGAGGCTTGAAAGATGTCACATTTGAGAAAGATAAGCTATGTAGTGCATGTCAAGCCGGAAAGCAAGTTGGTAACACACATCCTAAGAAGAGCATCATGAGCACATCTAAGGCATTTGAGCTATTGCACATGGATTTATTTGGACCAACAACATACACTAGCATTGGTGGAAATAAATATGGCTTTGTGATAGTGGATGATTTTACAAGATATACATGGATATTCTTTCTTGTTGATAAGAGTGATGCTTTTGCAACTTTCAAATCATTTGTCAAGAGAGTTCACAATGAGTTTGAAACAACCATCAAGAGAGTAAGAAGTGACAATGGTAGTGAGTTCAAGAATACAAGAGTTGATGAGTTATGTGATGATTTTGGAATTAGGCATCAATTCTCGGATAAGTATACTCCTCAATCAAATGGCCTTGTTGAGAGAAAGAATAGAACTTTGATTGATATGGCAAGGTCTATGCTTAGTGAATACAATGTAAGTCATTCTTTTTGGGCCGAAGCTATCAACACGGCTTGCTACTATAGCAACCGCCTATATTGTCATCCTA
This sequence comes from Sorghum bicolor, assembly GCF_000003195.3. Classification (NCBI taxonomy): domain Eukaryota; kingdom Viridiplantae; phylum Streptophyta; class Magnoliopsida; order Poales; family Poaceae; genus Sorghum; species Sorghum bicolor. The sequence continues at coordinate 48,094,141 of NC_012872.2, forward strand.
TGTTGGAGAAGACACCATATGAGATCTTGAATGGTAGAAAGCCCAATATTGCATACTTTCGAGTTTTTGGTTGCAAATGCTACATATTGAAGAAAGGCACTAGATTGAGCAAGTTTGAAAAGAAATGTGATGAAGGCTTCTTGCTTGGTTACTCCACTACTAGTAAGGCTTATAGAGTTTGGAATTTGGCTAATGGTACTCTTGAGGAAGTTCATGATGTTGAATTTGATGAAACAAATGGTTCCCAAGATGAAGATGAGAATCTAGATGATGTGAGAGGTACTCAATTGGTCAATGCTATGAAGAATATGGATGTTGGTGATATAAGGCCTAGAGAGATGATTGATGTTGAAGATGACAAAAATCAAGTGCTCTCTAACTCAAATGTGCAAGCTAGTGGTTCTCATGATATATCTTAAGCTAGTACAAGTGGTGCCCAAGTAAAAGATCAACAAGTGGCTAGTTCATCATCTCAATCAAATGACCAACCAAGTGCAAGCAATCAAGTTCAAATACTCCAACCAACCAATATTGCAAGAGATCATCCATTGGATCATATCATTGGTGATATATCAAGAGGTGTGCAAACTAGATCAAGATTGGCATCATTTTGTGAACATTTCTCATTTGTATCATCCATTGAACCAAAGAAGATAGAAGAAGCTTTGATAGATGTTGATTGGGTAAATGCTATGCATGAAGAGCTAAACAATTTTACTAGAAATCAAGTATGGGAGTTAGTAGAGAGGCCTAAGGATCATAATGTGATTGGAACTAAATGGGTCTTTCGAAACAAACAAGATCAAGATGGGATAGTAATAAGGAACAAAGCAAGATTGGTAGCACAAGGATACACACAAATTGAAGGTCTTGACTTTGGTGAAACATATGCCCCGGTTGCTAGATTGGAAGCTATTAGGATCTTGTTAGCCTATGCTTGTGCCCACAACATAAAGTTATATCAAATGGATGTGAAGAGTGCATTCTTGAATGGATATATAAATGAGTTGGTTTATGTTGAGCAACCTCCCAGTTTTGAAAATGACAAGAAGCCCAACCATGTTTACAAGTTGAAGAAAGCATTGTATGGTTTGAAACAAGCACCTAGAGCATGGTATGAGAGATTAAGGGATTTCTTACTCTCCAAAGGGTTCATTATGGGTAAGGTTGACACCACTCTCTTCACTAAAAAGATAGGCAAGGACTTATTTGTGTTGCAAATCTATGTTGATGACATTATATATGGCTCAACCAATCAAGAATTTTGTAAAGAATTTGGAAATATGATGGCAAAAGAGTTTGAGATGTCCATGATTGGAGAGCTTAGTTACTTCCTTGGTCTTCAAATTAAGCAAATGAAGAATGGTACATTTGTGAGTCAAGGCAAGTACATCAAAGATATGCTCAAAAAGTTTGGCATGGATGATGCTAAAGCTATTAGTACACCTATGGGGACAAATGGAAACTTGGATAGTGATGCTAGTGGCAACATGGTGGATCAAAAGTTATATCGATCTATGATTGGAAGCCTACTCTATGTGACGGCATCAAGGCCGGATGTGATGTTTAGTGTATGCATGTGTGCTAGATTTCAAGCATCACCAAGAGAAAGTCATTTGAAAGCAACCAAGAGAATATTGAGGTACTTAAAACATACACAAAATGTTGGATTGTGGTATCCCAAAGGAGCAAATTTTGAGTTGATTGGTTATTCTGACTCTGATTATGCGGGATGTAAAGTTGAGAGAAAGAGCACATCAGGCACATGTCAATTATTGGGAAGGTCACTTGTATCTTGGTCATCAAAGAAGCAAAATAGTGTAGCACTTTCAACCGCCGAAGCAGAGTATATTTCAGCTGGTAGTTGTTGTGCTCAATTACTTTGGATGAAGGCTACTTTGAATGATTTTGGAATCAAGTTCAAACAAGTGCCATTGCTATGTGATAATGAGAGTGCAGTGAAGCTCACTAACAACCCAGTTCAACATTCAAGAACAAAGCATATAGATGTCCGTCATCATTTCATAAGAGATCATCAACAAAAAGGGGACATTTGTATTGAGAGTGTGGGCACTGAAGATCAACTTGCCGATATATTCACCAAGCCACTTGATGAGAAGAGGTTTTGCAAGCTAAGGAATGAATTGAACATACTTGACTTCTCAAATATGTGTTGATGCACCCCCACAATATGACATGCCTCACCTTCGAGCAAAGCAAGGTAAAATTATTTGACATGTCATCCATCCTTTGCTAAGGACTTGTTTAGTGCATCTAGTCATTCCTCACATATCCTAGGCTCATTCCTAAAAATAAAATGAATTTGATGCTTGTATGGTACCACTATTGCTTCTATGTTTGAAATGATCTAGTGGTAGCATATGACATGTTTGTGGGCTTGCAATCCTAGTGTTTGATCTAAAAAATGAGCTATAAGTGTTTAACTCAACATTGTCAAGATAACCCTTAAAATGAGGTGTGAAAAAGCTTGTCATTGGATCAAACCGAGTTAAATATCTTAGGCAAGTAATCTAGATTGAACCAAATTTGGGAAAATGATCCTCACATAGCATGGTTTCACACAACCTATCTAAAATTTGAGCTCACCATTTGTGGTCATCGATGACAAAGGGGGAGAAGTAATTCACAAAGTAATTCACAAAGATAGGTTTTGCTAAAATAAGGGGATCAATTTTTTTAAGCACACAAGTAGGGGGAGCAAGCTCATAAACTTGTATGTTGCATTTGGATGTGCATTACATATGTTTGCTTGCATATCATTTTTTTCGATACCTTGCTTGTGTGATGTATGCTAGTTGTAAAATTGATTAATGAAATGAAAAACTAGCATGTATAGGATGATAGTTAGATGTACCTTGCATGTTTTATGTTTTACAAGTGGTACAAGAGCCTTGTTTATAATGTTGATCTCACGAGGTATCTAGTGTTTATGTTTGCAAGAGCTATCTAACTAACCATGGTGCTAAGGATGGTGTTCAAATGGCAACTCCGATTGGTATCACGCTTCAAAGGTCCATTCTTTACACCTTAGCATCATTTGGTAATCATTGTCTCCTATGTTTCCTATCTAAGCATATGTGCAAGCTTTCAAATCCAAACTCTTAGCACATATGTAGGGGGAGCCAATGCTACCAATTTGGGTTTATGAAACTTGTCCATATCATTTACACATGGTAAATTGCTTGGGCAAGCAACATGAATCTAAAAATTTTATTGAATATCTTTGTGAAAAGGTTGTCATCAATTACCAAAAAGGGGGAGATTGAAAGCCCTAGTTTGGTTTTGGATAATTGATGAAACCTATGTGTACTAAACTTTGTCATGAGTGAAATATAAAGATAGGTTGGTACACACCAAGTGATGGAGCTAGATGATGGTCATGGTGATGGAGGTGATCAAAAGATGATATTCAAGTGCTCCAACTTGGAAAAGAAGAATGAGAAAAACAAAATGGGCTCAAGGCAAAGGTATTTTTAATAGGGCCATTTTGTTTTGCCACTCAAGACACCTAGTGGGTGTGAGTGGATTTAGGATAGATAACCGTACTATAAAGAGGGGAAATCTTTAAGTGCAATGGTTATCTAGTGCCACTGAATATGTTTCTCATTTGCATTTACCTAGTGCTTAGTGACGTGGTGAGCTGCTTGAGAAAGCCTATAAAAATATTTGTGAAAGGCTAATTTAAATGTCCAATTTATTTTGGAATATTTTAGTGAAATTAGCTACTTGAAAAGGTGCTGAAAATTCATAGAATGTGAGCTGCTGTCCAGAAGTAAAAGAACTGCAAGCTGCTGAAACAAACTGAAAGTTTTTGTAAGTAGCTGAATCAAGTTGGAAGCAGTTGCAATCAGTTAAAACTAGTGGACAGTTCAAACAGCAAGCGGGTGAATATTTTTGCAAGAAGCTGGAAGCAGTTGCGACCAGTTGCAACCAGTTAAAATCAGTGCACAGCTCAACAGCAAGCAAATGAGTGTGGTTGCAAGTAACTGGAGGCAGTCGCAACCAGTCAAATCCAGTGTGCAGCCCAACAGCAAGCAGGAGAAAGAGAGCTGAAAGTAGTTACAGCTAGTTGGAACCAGTTGTAAGAATTTACAAACGTTGGCTGCTGTCTGTCTCGTTCGAAAGAAGGAAACAACAGAGACTTTGTTTGCATACGTTGCATGTGGTGAAGCTCTTGCCTTAATAAATGAGAGAGAGAAAGAGAAAGGTGATTTGCATGCATGCATGCAAGTGTGAACACACCTTAATAAAAGGAGGGAGCCATTGACCTTTGCTCTTCATAGAGTTGTCCACTCAAGTACAAGGAGGTACTAATTTGCTCTGTTGTGCAGCTCTTCCCATTTGAAGTGGAGAAGTGGCAGGAGTGCATGCGTATGGACTGCAGGGTTGCAGCTCTTTGCCACTTGCTCATTTAATTGATGGGACCCATTGCTGAGAAAATACAGAGAGCCACTCAATGCCTGTGCTGCTGCCCGTTGTGGAAAACGGTACTATTGTTTTGCCCGTTGGAGAGCTGGCTGGCCAAATAATTTAGGCCGAGCGCTCCACTTCCTTACTCTCTCTCTCGCGAATACAGAACGCTTCACTTCTTTCTTTCCAGAGAACAGAGAACTCGAGCTCCCCTCTCCCATCTCTCCCAAGTGCTAATCCTACGAGAGATTTTTTGAGAGGCCTGCGTGATTGATCCAGTGAGCTCGTGAGCATCTCCTCCCTCTCCTCTCCCTCTCATAGCTTGGTGCTCATCTGAGAGAGGTTTGAGGAAAACCCTAGGTGCATTTGAAACTGCATTTTCTTGTGGCACTAGGTGATTATTGTGATTGTGGATTTCTTATTACTCTTGGTGATTGCCGTCACCTAGACGGTTGTGGTTTTGTTGATTGGTGAGGGGATTTGGTGATTGTGTCCGCCCCCAATCAAGGTGATATTTGTGAGGGGTTCTTGGGCTTATTCCCCGGCGGAGTGCCAAAAGCCACTTTAGTGGATTGCTCATGTCATTGAGCTACCTCACTTGTGGGTAGGTTCTTGTGGCGCCCATTTGTTGGGCTAGGTTTGTGAAACACCTATTAGCCGCCGAACCACCAAGTGTTGGTCGACACAACGGGGACTAGCGTGCCGGCAAGCACGTGAACCTCGGGAGAAAAATATTGGTGTCAATATTATGATTGGTATTCTCCCGGTGAATATATTGATATACATTGTGATTGGTTCATCCTCTACACGTCGGTATAATTATCACTCATCTCTTTACTTTCTTGTAAACTAGTTGTAACTAGTAGTACCTAGTTTTAGCTGGTTGTAACTAGTTGTAGAGAGTAGTGACTTAGCCGTTGCTTGTGCTTAGTGATCATAGTAACTAGAATTATTGAATAGGTGGCTTGCAACTTTTGTAGAGCTAGAGCAAAATTGCTTTACGCCTTTTGTTATACTAATCCTTTGCTCTAGTGTCTTGTAGAATTTTTAAATAGGCTATTCACCCCCCTCTAGCCATATTAGGACCTTTCAGGTGACTCTTACCAGACTATAAATACGTGGGCAGACCCCCCTCCTGGAGACAAACCTCATTATTCATCAAGGCCTCAAGCCATCAAGCATCAAGCGCCTTTAAGTTCATCAAGAGCCTTCTTGTTCATAGTTCTAGTTAGTTAGATGAGAAGTAGAGGAGATCTAGTTCTTCATCAGGATCTCGAGCCCCTAGCGTTGGTCTGTGTTGGCAGTCATTATAGACCAATCATAAACTACCAACTTGATCCAAAAGGAGAAGAAGCAATCATATTATATACACACATGCATTTTATTACTAACAAGTTCCACATGTACCATAGTGATTATATTTTGTAGGAATTGTAGTGCAACAAGTGGAAATGTGCCATACCACGAAGAAAGTGCAAAGTACCAAAAGACGTATTCCAAAATGCGCAAACCAAGAAAATAGAGAAAGGCCCGAACAACGCAGAATTGGGCCTGATCGTAACCACGGGGGAGATCCAGACCCAGAGCCAAACCGACCACGCGAAGGCGGTGGCCAGGGGGAACCACCCAGGGTGCGGGCGCACCCTGGTGCGGGCGCACCCCTGGAGGCGGCAAACCGGGCCCATCTTTCTCAGGCGGTTGCATGCCGCCATGCATAGGTTGGTTTCACCTACTACCAAATTTAGATGCGACGAACCGTCCTAGTTCCACTATAAAAAGAGAGGCACTCCCCCCCTTTTCAACACATCATTTGGAGTCCATTTACCTCACACCTCTCACTTGTATCTTTAGTCTAGATTAGTAGTAGAGCAAGGCAAGAGCTAGCAAGGAGAGCTTGTCTCCTTGGAAGAAAGGATCTTCTTGGTATGAATAATATTCAATCTTCTTCCATGAGCAAGTTCTATTTATCTTTATATGATTATGCATATGAACTAGAGTATGGTTGTGTTCTTATCATGTTTATAGTATATGAACTAGTTCTTAGTTCTCGTGCTATGTTCTTGATATGTTCATCTTTGTTCTTCATTGTTCATCAGATTAGTATGATTAGGATTAATTAGGAATGGGATGATGGTTCACTGAGCTGTGATGGTTGCTCTTAGCTTAGCCTGTCACTCAGAAGGGGTGGGGCCCGCGGGGGTTAGGAGTTGTTTCCAATTACGTGAACATGGTGTTCAGGTATGCGGGAATCAGTGGATGTGCGGGTATCTTTCGGGTAGAGGGGTAGGTGGTAGAGTAGTGACAGCTCTGTCATCCTTTGCATTCCCCCACGATCAGGTATTCCGATAGGAGTTCTGTAAAGTCTCTATCGGCTGGGTATCCAGCTACGGAGATCTCCCCTCATCTTAGGCTTAGTTCTAACTCTATTTATTGCTAATTAGATGTTCCGCTAACAGTTCTATGCATAGTTATATGTGACCCATGCCTGCTTAAGTAGATTTATTTCTTTATTCTTTATTTATTATTTCTCTTCTATTTTATCCTTGAGGTTGATCCAATGTGTGTCCACTATCTTGAATATCATGTTTATTCCTGTTTACTCTATGTCTACCAAGCATTCAATAAGTAATCATGTTTACACCATGGATCCCTTTGCCTTCCTACAGGAATTATAGATTCGACACCCTTGAATACTTACAGGTTGAAATGCTACAATGATAGTTCTGTCTGCTTGCAATTATATTACTTCTTCATTCATGAACTATTGATTGGCGTACCTAAGTACCGTTACTTAAGATTGTAATCCTTGTGTACTTTCAAGCATAGTGCCACAACTTTGCATATCGCAAGTAAGGATGGTTAGGAAGGCCAATCAGGAATTCCTAATTATTGTTACTAGACTGCAATGCTAAGGCCGGCGCCATCGAGTTGCCTTGGGTTATCTCTCTGATGTAGCGATAGTTACGGTATGCCAACACCCGACATTTCTGGTGCCATTGCTAAGGATGGATCTATGGTCTATTTTTAGTAGTGACACTAAGAAATGCCAACAAGCATTTCTAGCGCCGTTGTCGGGGAAGGCAAAAATCATACTGACATAAACATTGATTGCATAATAAGCATTGGTAGCCATAGATTAAGTAGGATAACTTTACTGTTTTCTTACTCTTTTTATTGGAATGAAAACAAGATAGTGGATGAGCGGTTTCAACTTGCCGGCAAACTTCCACAGTGATCCAGAAACACTCCTAAGGAAGAGAAGGGTTCGTACCGTCTCTTCTTCTGCTACGCAACCGGCAAGCGAATCAACCATTCCAGCACCAACCGCACCAATTGCTATGGCCAAGACACTCCATGACTACTCCACTCCCGCTGTTGCCAACGTGCCGACTGGGCCCGCTGTCAATATGGGGAATGGAAGCTTCAAGATCCGCACTGGCCTCATCTCTATGGTGCAGGCAAGCCAATTCTGTGGCCTGCCAAGCGAGGATGCCAACGCCCACCTTCAAAACTTCCTTGAGTGGTGCGACACCGTCGTCATCAAGGACGTCGCGCAGAACAGCATTAGGCTCCGTCTGTTTCCCTTTTCCCTCACCGGAAAGGCGAAACAATGGTTTTATCAGAACAAGGAAGCTGTTGACACATGGGAAAAGTGCTCCGCAGCATTCCTCGCCAAGTTCTTCCCCATGAGCAGGACCAGCGCTCTGAGAGGGAAGATCTCTAACTTCCAGCAGTCTTCACTTGAGTCCATACCCGAAGCATGGGAGAGGCTCCAAGAGTACATCCGGGCCTGTCCTCATCATTGAATGGAAGACTGGCTTGTGCTCCAGAACTTCTACGAAGGCTTCACGACCATGTCAAAGGGGCACGTAGATGCCGCAGCTGGAGGTGTATTCCTTTCTCTCACCATTAATGAAGCTACTACCCTCATCGAGAAGATGGTGGCAAATCAAAGCTGGGGAGAAGGAAGGAAACACAAAAAGGCTCACAATCTGCGAAGGAGGCAGATGTGCTTGCTGCAAAAATTGACTTGCTGCTGCAAAGGATGGACGGACAAGTTGCAAATGCCAACATGGACACCGTCCAAGCAGTGAACTCACACACATCGTGTGAAGTTTGTGGTGATGATGGCCATTCAGGAACAATTGCCCCGAAACCCAAGAAGAAGCAGCATATGTCAACAATGGGTTCCGGCCACCATAGCAAGGTAACAATGGGTGGAACCATCAGCACCGCTCGCAGGGTAATTTCTTCAATCAGCCTTCCTTGAAAGATCTGGTCATAGGGCAAGCTAAAATCAACGAGAATCTGACCAAGAAGCTGTCCTACAATGACAAGATCATTGAGAACATCAACGCCAAGCTTGAAACTCTTTGTTCATCTGTCAAAAGTCAGACGAGTTTCAACAAGATGATAGAAACACAGATAGCACAGATACCTTCATCAATTCCAGTCACTGACACAGAGAGGATCCTAGGGCAACCAGAAACCTCTACTAAGTTCGTCCATGCAGCCACAAAAGAATGAAGGAAGGAAAGTCTTGCCAATAGACTATAAATGTTGAGTCCTTGTCGAAGGCATTCGGTAGTTATCTAAAAAAACTGTATATAATAAAAATAAATTTTGTGCTATTTGTGTCCCAATAAAGATATCTGAAGGGGGCCCACGACATCAAGCAAGCTTGGGGGAGGTGTCCCCGCTCAGGTATTATGTCTTTTTAAATTCTTTAAATTTCGTTTTAATTTCCCTTTTTATAGAAAGTTTTTATTTTTAGTTTCCAAAAGTTTCCCTTTCTATAGTTTTATTTTTAGTCAAAAATAAAGTTTCTCTGAAAATCTTATAAAAATTATTTTCTGGTAGTATAGATTTTCCCATTTCCAAATCTTATTCTTATATAATTTTTGAAAACCAAAAATATTTTGAATAAATATGTGGAAAATCAAATTCTGGAGCAAGATTTCGAACCAAGTCTGATCGCCAGAGAGACGTTTGGGGTGACTGTTGGAGCCAGCAACCAAAAGGCGGGGCAGAGGCGGGCCCACCACTAGTGCAGGCGCACCATGGTGCGGCTGCACCCTGCCCAAGTCCTGCTGGCCTCGGCCTTTGGGCAACGGCTAGTAGCCGTTGAGGGAGGCGCTCCCCCGCTGCGATCAACTCTATAAATAGAGAGGATCCCGGGTGAAGCACATCACCCCTCTCACACACATTTTTTTACTCTTCCCTTCTTCACTCTCTTACTCCACTTTGCTTCATAGCCTACTCCACAAGCTTAGTGCAAGAAAATTCTGTCAAAAACCTCTTGCACACTTCCCTCTCCAAGCAAAAACACCATACACTTGTGCTAGCTCGTCCACCATAAATAGAATTTTTGGGCTTAGAAGGAGCCGCCGCTAACGCGGGAAGATCCACCAACCCCTGCAAGGAACGAGCATCCGGCACATGGAGGAGAGGAGGAGGAGCCACACGGCCACGCCATTGACGAGGCCGACGCCCCCTTCATCGACTTGGAGAGCGAGTGGGAGATGCAGGCATACAACCTCATGAAGGAACGCGAGTTCCTCCATTCGCCGGCATTCGACCCTGCATTCTTGCACCAAATAGGTATGAATGTTGAGTTTGATACTATTTTCGAGCATCTTGGTTGGAGTAGAGTTGCCCCCGTTCATGAGCTTGGGTCACGTCTTTTGATGATCCAAATTTTGGGCACTCTACAAATTGTCGATTATGGTATTACCTTCCGTTGCTTTGGAAGAGATTTCGGTATTTATTGGAAGGATCTTGCCAACCATTTGGGTTTCCACGAGCGGTGCTCCATTGACTTAGGTTTCTCCCTCAGGGGTTACCAACGTCATGCTTTCTAGCAGTTGATCTCGGGGCAACACGTCGTTGGAAAGTTTCAGGGGCATTCTGCCAACATCCATCACCCCACTCTGAGGCTTCTCCATAAGTGGATCGCTAGTTCGTTCTTTTTAAGAGATGATACGCATCTTACGACATAGAGTTGAAGTTGATTTATGCTGCGCTAAAAAAGATTAAGGTTGCACCTGTTGTTGAGCTTGTTAATTATTGGTTGCATTCCATTAAGACTTCAACTGCTATCATGTGCACATCTCTTATTACTCGCCTTGCTGCAAGTGTTGACCCCCATGCTGCTAATACCATTATTTACATCACTACTCCTCGCATCATGATTAATGAATCACATCTTTCGCATGCACATATGATTAAACGCGACGAAACAAGTTCTAGTGACCTAACCCGGATCTCGCTCTGAATAATTCCCCATCATTCACCTTCACCCTCATTGAGAGGGAAGGAGGACGCAGGAGCTCTGTTTCACGCAGGAACTAAGGGAACAAGAAGAGAAGGCAACACAAGTAGCAAGGGCAGCACAACCAGCACCATCCGCACAGCTAGCACAACACACTCCACCACCAACTATGCCAGGGATGGGATGGACCCCTGCTATACCTGCACTCGGATTTACCCCTGGGTATGGATATGGTATAGGATACGTTCCTCACCCCTACGAGGCTGGAGGTTCGAGCTGGCAGGCAGGAGGGTCGAGCTGGCAGGCGCATAGAGGCGCAGGCCCAAGCGAGCCAGAGGCATATGGGGCAGGGGGATCCAGGCATCATGAGCCAGGACACTTCTCAGATTCCGAGGGAATGCCACTCGCAATGGAGGACTGGAGCTCTAGAACAGGTAGATCCAAGGTACGCTGAATGCCCACATCCAGACTGCTACCCAATGGCATCAGTAGACCCATCAGAGCTTCATCGACCTTGAGGATGCAAGCCATCGGCGGCACGAGGCACAGATGGCCTACCTGCGATCCATGGGACATTTCCCGGGACCGCAGCAGTGAGCTAGCTTAGGGGAGGACCCCCACAAGAGGTAACATGTATCTTACATTCTTGCACTTAATTTTAGTTCTTAATTTCAGTATTTAAAATTCAGCAATTTTTCATCATCTTTCAAAAAAAATTCCACTCTCATGTGTGCTATGATATGTTTGTTTCTCTTCTGTTGAAATGATGAATAGTTGCTCTATCTATAATTCTCTAGTATCTAAGTTACAATTTAGTGTTCATCAAGATTTAAGTTTGTTGGCTAAAAATGTCTCATTCTGAGAACTTGAAATCTTGTGGGTTGCAAATGCATGATCCTTTTCTAAGTTGTTGCAAGACATGATATGGTATAAATAGATTTTGCTATGACTTTGTTCTAAGAGAAACTTGACATCTGGAGTTTTCTTTTCAAAAATTCAAAACAAAGAGTTCCTCAATGATTATGAAATACCTACCAAGGCCATATGACTTGCTTAGTAGTTTGTACACCTTTAGTCATATGCGGCTTGCGGCGCTTTGAGTTGAGTCAAATCCCAGGTATCCTAGAGTGAGATTATGGTCATGCACCCATGATATGAGATTCACGCACCCACCAAATAAAGCCGACTCTCACACTGAGAAGTTGCGCACAACATGCACCCTTCCATCCACCAAAAATATGCCAACTCTTACCCTGAGAGTTGCGCCTTAGCTTCCACCAAATAAGTATGCCAAACTCTCACCCTAAGGTTTGCGCATCCCCATACACAATTTTACTCCTTACATCACCATCATGACATCTCTCCATTTTCCTCTTTGAGATCCCTTTGAAACATGTGGGCATCAGTTATCCATGAAAAAAAATGAAGGAAAAGCCAAAGGGCATGGACGGGAAAATCAAAATCAAAATAAATAAATAAATAAATAAATAAATATATATATATATATATATATATATATATATATATATATATATATATATATATATATGATCCATTTTTTAGGGCCCATATGTTTACATTATCTCATTCTCTTCCTCAAATAAAGAGAGTCATGATACAAGGAGTAACCAAAAATATTTAGATAAGGACTACCACCAAAAATTCCACACACTTGCACATCTCAATCAAGGTGTATGACTTGTATCTCCTCATGGTCCGGGCTTTGACTTGGCAACACAAGTGTCGTAAGTACGCCCACCTTTATACCTTCCCAAAGCTCCATTCTCAGCCTTAGTGGTAGGTCTTAAAGGCAAACACAAATGCCTTTGGTGAGGATTTCATACACATTGAGCGATCGAGAGAATCATTCGAGGAACTTATTTATTTTGCAAAAATTTATAAAACCTCCGGATTGATGGTCTATCAAGAAAATGATTGAATGGTGAGTCTGTTACAACCATTCAATCTTGCAACCACCCAAGAAATTAGAAAAGCTATAAGCCCCACGAGAAGTCAAGGTAAAGAGTGGATAGCATGCCAACTTATTTAAATTGCGAATGAATGCTTTGTTATAGGTATGGTACTCTTGAATTATATCGGCATAGTAGCAACTCCTGATCAACAAACATACCTAATTATTTGCTCGAGACGAGCAAAGGTTAAGCTTGGGGGCTTGTTGGCAGTCATTATAGACCAATCATAAACTGCCAACTTGATCCAAAAGGAGAAGAAGCAATCATATTATATACACACATGCATTTTATTACTAACAAGTTCCACTTGTACCATAGTGATTATATTTTGTAGGAATTATAGTGCAACAAGTGGAAATGTGCCATACCATGAAGAAAGTGCAAAGTACAAAAAGACGTATTCAGAAATCCACAAACCAAGAAAATAGAGAAAGGCCCGAACAACGCAGAACTGGGCCTGATCGTAACCACGGGAGAGATCCAGGCCCAGAGCTAAACCGACCACGTGAAGGTGGTGGCCAGGGGGACCCACCCAGGGTGCGGGCGCACCCTGGTGCGGGCGCACCCCTGGAGGCGGCAAACCGGGCCCATCTTTTTCAGGCGGTTGCATGCCGCCATGCATAGGACGGTTTCACCTACTACCAAATTTAGATGCGACGAACCGTCCTAGTTCCACTATAAAAAGAGAGGCACTCCCCCCCTTTTCAACACATCATTTGGAGTCCATTTACCTCACACCTCTCACTTGTATCTTTTGTCTAGATTAGTAGTAGAGCAAGGCAAGAGCTAGCAAGGAGAGCTTGTCTCCTTGGAAGAAAGGATCTTCTTGGTATGAATAATATTCAATCTTCTTCCATGAGCAAGTTCTATTTATCTTTATATGATTATGCATACGAACAATAGTATGGTTGTGTTCTTATCATGTTTATAGTATATGAACTAGTTCTTAGTTCTCGTGCTATGTTCTTGATATGTTCATCTTTGTTCTTCATTGTTCATCAGATTAGTATGATTAGGATTAGAATTAGGAATGGGATGATGGTTCACTGTGCTGTGATGGTTGCTCTTAGCTTAGCCTGTCACTCAGAAGGGGTGGGGCCCGCGGGGGTTAGGAGTTGTTTCCAATTACGTGAATATGGTGTTCAGGTATGCGGGAATCAGCGGATGTGCGGGTATCTTTCGGGTAGAGGGGTAGGTGGCAGAGTAGTGACAGCTCTATCATCCTTTGCATTGCCCCACGATCAGGTATTCCGATAGGAGTTCTGTAAAGTCTCTATTGGCTGGGTATCCAGCTGCGGGGATCTCCCCTCATCTTAGGCTTAGTTCTAACTCTATTTATTGCTAATTAGATGATCCGCTAACAGTTCTATGCATAGTTATATGTGATCCATGCCTACTGAAAGCCCAAGTTTGGTTTTGGTAATTAATGACACCAAGTTGCTAATGCCTTGTGTTTAAGTGATTTGAGTTAGGCATAGCAACACATGTGATGAAGGTGCATGGTGGCATGGAAAGGTGGCCACATGATTACAAAGAGATGAAGCATGATGTGGAGATCATAATGATAGACGAGGAGCAAAGTTATCAAGGCAAAGGTATAAACATAGGGTTTTGCTTTTGTCGGTCTAAGTTGAGTAGAGAAGTGTTTGACCGGGTTTAGGATAGATAGCCGACTATCAAGAGGGGAAATCACGGTCATCTCTCGAATCAAGTGCTACTAGGTCCATATGTTGAGCATATGCATTAGGATCTAGTAAAGTGCTAACTTAACTCCTTTGGTGAAAATGTTCGTGAAAAGCTAACACACATGCACTTTGGTGGTGGACACTCGTTGGTGTTAGCACATTTACAAAGTTAAGTGAATATTTTCTATAGCGCCGGTGGGAAATTTGGAGAAGTCGCAGGAGTGTTTTTCGCTGAGAAACACTCACTGGACGCTGGCCCAGTGTTGACGGTTCTTAAGTATCAAATATAATCAACAAATAAACAAAGAAAAGGATCCAAATGCAACCGACACCCAGACTTAGGGTTTTATCTGACAGAATTCCATGAGTTTTTGTGTTTGTCTATTTCTGTAGGGGGTTATCAGGAATTATGGAAGAAAGACCCACACGTCGGGTTTACATAGAGATATTAACATACCGCGCAATTATCTAACATCTAGAAGAGTCCAGAAGCCATGGGAACGAACGGGAGACCGAACGGGGCCGGGTGTAACGGAACCGTCCAATTTATAAGAATTCAAGTGAATTAGCGACCACAAAGTAGTCAAGCCAACGGACTTGAACCCATATAAACCCGGTAGTCTGACGAAATCTCAAAAGACCTCGATTCAACCAACATACAACCAAGATCGTACATGATCAAGCATCGCCACCACAGATTACATACATTCATCACAGAACATAGTTTTACAGCACATCAGAGTTTAAACAAAGTTATTACAAACCAGTTTAGTAGCGGAAGCAAAGTAGTTTTGAAACCAACACACACTCAGTTTAATTACATGCCAGATCCATAGTCAACCCAACAAAAGCACAACTAACGGTAATAGAGGTGATCATGCCCATGATCTACTCATCGTCCGCAGCCGGATGATGACAGTTAGCACAGTAGCCGTGGTAAACGACATCATCTGCAACAAGGGTAAATAAAACGCTGAGTACAAGAATGTACTCAGCTAGACTTACCCGTCATAAACCAGAAATAAAGTGACACCAAGTGTTGACGGTCCTTAAGTACTAAATTTAACCATCAACTAAACATGGAAAAAGATCAATATGCACCAAACATCTAGAATTAGGGGTTTATCTGATAGAATTCCACGAGCTTTGGTGTTTGTTTATTTCTAGAGGGGGTTATCAGAAAATATGGAGAGAAGGCCCACTTTCATGTTTACGACGAGATAATTACGTGTCGCGCAATTTTCCTTAATCTAGAAGAGTTCAGAAGCCACGGGAACGAACGGGAGACCGGACGGGCTTGGGGGCAGGGTGCCCGCCCTCCCCCCTTGGGCGCCCGCCCTGGCCTCGGGGCCAATCAGAACCAAACTCTTGGATTGTGCTCCACCGACCTAAAGGATCAAGGAAAACCGTGCGATCAATGTCGGTTTGATCCGACGGCCCAAATTCACTTGAAAGGACTATATAATCAAGGCCTCTCCACCCTAGGGGGAGAGGAGAAATCATTATCAGAGGTAGCCATCAAATTTAGGGTTTTAGGACTTCTCTCCCACAGAGAATTAGAATTAGCTACTCCCTAATCCTTCAAGTTTAGAGGATTGATTAGATATGAATTAGAGAAGTAGAGCACTACGCTCTGGATTCGGATCTTCGTTAATAAAGATTGGTATTATTTCATATCTTTCTCTAATACTTTGTTCTAATTGCATTGTGTCTCTATTTATTATGCTCTTAGTTTGCTCTAGTTCTATATTTGATATAGTTATGATTGATAATGAGTTTATGTATAAGTTTGCAAAGCGCTTAGCTCTTGACACGTGGGAGTTAAGTGGTAGATCACATGTGGGCGTGGTGCTTAGATGTTATTTACCTACAAATGTATCCTAGTAGTCGGGTTGTGTGGTAGTTCGCGATAGTGACAGCTTCGTTGATTCTTATATAGTCCACCATCCGTTGATAGGACTGTCAGAATTTGTATTGCGGAGTAAGTCTTGCGATGCTCTGATTTACTTTAGCAATGTTCCTTATACATGAATGAAAAGTCTTTTATGCTATATATGATCTTGTAGATAACTAGAGTAGATTGTGACTTAGTAGATAGTAGATAACTTAGAATCCATTCTCTAGCTAATCCGACGTCACCTTACATATATGAGGAGTAGTCTATTTTCTAATCGCTGTGTTAATTACCCATGAGCTTATATTTCATTATCATTATTATTATGGCTTACCCCCTGTCAAAGTAAGTGACTGTGTGACGAGTTCCTCATTAATAATCATGTTCTTGCAAGTTTATCTCTAGTCTATGCCTTGATAGATTTAATCCTTATCTTAATTTCACCCTTGTTCTCTTGAGCAAAATTATAAATAACGATACCTAGAATACTTTCCTATTGAAATGCTACAATGAGGTGTTTTATCTATGCGCTTGCGGATAGAATAGATTATTTTCTAGAGAGCCTTTACATTCATAAATACCTTTGTACACTCTGGTACCATACTGAGGATGACAACCTAGTATCTAAGTGGTGTTAGTAAGTGTCAACACCATGGAGTATGCAAGGCTAATATTTGTGGACTGGTTTGACTCACATTTTGCATAAAAGCTTTAGTTGTAAGTAACCCATTTATAACATCTCAGCAGCAGGTTCATTACTTAACAACTATCCACTAGATTAGCACCTGTTCTAAGCATACACTTGAGTATTTAAGCATCACAATAATAACCATATCCGGATTATCACATAGCTATCAACATTCTCATCATAACCATTAAGTTCATTTAGTGAGTTCTACGTTGCCGCTGCTCGAGTCAAGTTCTCACTATCCGGGAGAGACGGCGATTCGAATCGATTCCTATCCAACTGGAGGGGTATAACTAGCACTCACCCGAGCATACTTCATGAGGGCAGCTCAGATCACCTTTAGCACAACTCCGGACCAAGTTGCGGGTCTGTGCGGCGCCGCACCCCTAGGGACCGCCAATCTGCCAGGGTCAGGACTCTAACCTGACACCTCGGTCTTGCGCTGCCCAACTTGAGCTTGCTGGAGCGCTAGCATGGCTTCTATGTAGGTGTCTTGGCGTACATAGTACAACTTAAGTACCGCCAGCATGGCACTCATAGCAGGGCTAGAGCTATATCCTAGTATGGTTTCCCTCATCTCTAGGGGCTCAGTTCCTATCTGGGACACAAAAGTGTCAGATACACTCACTCTAGAAAATGATCCAGCTGGGCCATTAATTAGCTCATCCCCATAGTCTTGGCATATTTCCAACAGCACTTCTAAAGCTGCTACTTGGGCACCCTCCCAAGGAGTTTGACCATCGGACTCTACTATCCAACCTAGCCAGTGTGGGTTGTTTGGACAAGGAGGAACTGTAATTTGGACATCTACCCAAGGTAAAGATCCTGCATGCTCGGCCTCTGTCCAAGTGTACTGAGGCGGTTCCTCATATGACACTGAACTTAGCACCCTCGACAACAAGGTAGGGGTGCCAAACATGTCCAGAAAAGTCTCACTTGCATGTGGGGCTGCCATCTGTAGGAAAGACCACAACTTGAGTAAGGGAGATTAATTACAAGGGAAGGTAATTAGATAAAATTTCAGAATTTCAGATTTGAGTAGTGCACCAGGGATGCATGAATGATTCATGATGCATGCACGTTCCATACGTCCTTACCATTCCTTGAAGAAAGATCTAACGGTATAGTCGGTGGCATACATACGTGCACTCTTTATACGTAACTACACGGTCTACACGTTTCGTTGTTAGTGTACATGCAGAAAATTTCATTTCAGCCCAACCCCACAAGAGTATATATGAAGAAATGAAAATCCAATCATCTACATTCAAGCTAGGTACTCTAATATATATTCCCGAACATATATCACAACTCACTACCCATTTGGGAACACCCATATATACATCAAACATGTATATATGGCTGCACCTACTACCCACAATTAAGTACCTTCATATATACATGTGTGCAACATGTAAATATTCCAGTAACCACAGCTAACACTCCCCTAGACCGACGGTTGGACGGTCATGCTCTCACAGCTCACACTTACCGTAGCGTAGAGGCATATAGATCTATACATTACCACTCAAGCAAGTGGCATCCATACAATTTCACGCCGTATGGACGACAAAAGAAAACAAACATTGCTTACCAAGGCGTAGAGGTATATGATCCATTCATTACCACTTAAGCAAGTGGCATCCATATTATTGCACGCCATATGGACGACGAAAGGAAAAACCCCCATGTTAGTAGTATTAAGCCACCTAAAAGTCCTTAAGCGGGCATAAAGGGTATGACCACTGGAATGGTATATGTTATTAAAATATTTTTAAACAACCCTATGTATAGCCTAATTTGCCAATTAGTTTAGGAAAAACAAATTCATTTGTTTTTAAATACATCTATGATGGTTAAGTGCTTAATCTTGCTCCGATGCTAGCTGTAACAGAACCGTCCAATTTATAAGAATTCAAGTGAATTAGCGACCACAAAGTAGTCAAGCCAATGGACTTGAACCCATATAAACCCGGTAGTCCGACGAAATCTCAAAAGACCTCGATTCAACCAACATACAACCAAGATCGTACGTGATCAAGCATCGCCACCACAGATTACATACATTCATCACAGAACATATTTTTACAGCACATCGGAGTTTAAACAAAGTTATTACAAACCAGTTTAGTAGCGGAAGTAAAGTAGTTTTGAAACCAACACACACACTCAGTTTAATTACATGCCAGATCCATAGTCAACCCAACAAAAGCACAACTGAAGGTAATAGAGGTGATCATGCCCATGATCTACTCATCGTCCGCAGCCGGATGATGACAGTTAGCATAGTAGCCGTGGTAAACGACATCATCTGCAACAAGGGTAAGTAAAACGCTGAGTACGAGAATGTACTCAGCTAGACTTACCCGTCATAAACCAGAAATAAAGTGACACCAAGGAGTATGCAAGGCTAATATTTGTGGACTGGTTTGACTCACATTTTGCATAAAAGCTTTAGTTGTAAGTAACCCATTTATAACATCTCAGCAGCAGGTTCATTACTTAACAACTATCCACTAGATTAGCACCTGTTCTAAGCATACACTTGAGTATTTAAGCATCACAATAATAACCACATTCGCATGCATCAGACTGCAGGTAAGCCGCTGGCTGCAGATCCACGCCCTTCTGCAGGACCATACCACCGGCCAAAATCGCATCCCTTTCTCCATAGTGGACACCCTCGGCTGGAGATTCACACCCCCGGATTTTTAGTTTTGTTAATTCATTTAATAGGTTTTCCAATATGTATTCTTTGTTTATTCATGACTTTTGTAGCTGGGACAATCTAGGGTCCGGTCAAAGTGTTTTTTCTAAAAAATCCAATGTTTGACTTGGTCAAACTAGCCAATAAAAGGCCTCAAATGAAAAACCTTTTGAATACAAAGAAGTTAGACCTCACCAAGGTCTACCTTTGATATATAGTACATTTTTGCATTTGGAAAAGTTCTAGTAAACTCTAGTCATATTTTTTTGAAAACCCAAGGCGTGACTTGGTCAAACCTGGTCAAACAAGGCACTAAATGACCTCAAATGAAAATCTTTTGAATACAAGGTAGTTAGAGCTCATCAAGATACACATTCCGTACATAAGACATTTTTGCATTTGAGAAAGTGTTTGTAAACTCTAGCCACAGTCTTGAATCACACATAGACTTTATGAAACTATATGCATGACCTGTGGATTTACAACTGCACTTTCGTAACGCTTTATCAAATGCCAAAATGTCTTATGTATCAAATATAGATATTGATGAGTAGAACAAACTTGCTATTCATGACTTTTCGATTTGGGGCCGTCTAAGGTCCCAAAAACGTACGTGTAGCCGTGAAAATTTGAAATTTCAAAATTTGATTGA
Organism: Sorghum bicolor; assembly: GCF_000003195.3. Taxonomy (NCBI): domain Eukaryota; kingdom Viridiplantae; phylum Streptophyta; class Magnoliopsida; order Poales; family Poaceae; genus Sorghum; species Sorghum bicolor. The sequence continues at coordinate 48,114,442 of NC_012872.2, forward strand.
TCCAAACCCTCTCAGATGAAAAGTTGATGATTACACGAAACGTGTGTCTTGATGATCTGGACAAACTTTGTATGCATGACTTTTGTATCTGGGACCATCTAGGGTCCGGTCAAGTGTTTTTTCTGAAAAATCCAATGTTTGACTTGGTCAAACTAGGTCAAACTAGCCAATAAAAGACCTCAAATGAAAAACTTTTTTAAGCGTGCGCTAGGGGGATTTGGGCACTGTTCTGGCACTCTATCTCTCTACAGTTAAAGGTACGAATTTGTGCTTTGAGGGATTTTTTCCAGTTACTTTTTTAAGCGTGCGCTAGGGGGCAACGACCATCAGAGCCATGGACATGGCCACGATTCGTGCAGGTTGCAGGCTATAGGGGACTAGCGCTTGGAGGGGCTGCCGCTGGCCCCTGCCTGCTGCCTTGCAAGTCTGCTAGGCAAGGACTAGGCTGAGCCTCTCCGAGTGCTGAATGCAAATGAATAGAGGATTATGATTGGGAACAGTCAATGAAGATGTGCTTAAATTCTGCATCACTTGTTTTATTTGCCAAACGGAATGGGTGACCTGCTTCATGTGTTGAACTGCAGTTCTATTGTTTAATATTTGTTGCCCTTCAACCATTTTAGCATTAGTTCATATTATATTTAATCTTTTGGGTTATGGGTGTAGTAAATTTGCATGTCCATCAGTGTAATGCTTTGATGTTTTTCAATTGCTAGTGGGTCCATCAGTAACGCTTTGATTCTTTCATCTGCTAGCAAGTCCATCTGTGCCCATGATTAGATAGCTAGAATACAGGGTACTGTCCAAAGGCGATAACTTTATCATGAGCAGTTAAGTTATAATAAACTGGGTTTGCCAATTTAAGTTATATGCAAAATTACTTGAGCATTTGATCTACTGCTGGCATGATTTCCTTGTCACATTGATTATAGTTGATCTACTGGCATTTAGAATACATGCGTACTGAATGGCAATTGCTTGTTTCAGAATGATTTTATAGCTATTTAGAATACAATGTACTAAAAGACATTTGCTTATCCGAATGGTAAAAGAGATAAATAGGCAGTTTATTTTACACTGTTTTGACTTAGTAGAGAGCAGCCTGTGCCACAATTTGACTTGTTGCTACATTAGATAATTAAATTATAAATTAACTTGCCTGAGCTTGTCATTTAATTCACCTGATAGTCAAATTGTACTACAATAGATTGTCTGCAGTAGTTTTAAAATCTTTAATGTGCCTTTGCATATGATATTTAACACTAATTGTGTTGTTTCAGATGTCTCAACTTGAGGAGGACAATAAGCAACATGTGACATTAAACAACATGTGAGTGAGTGACTTCCTATTATGACCTGTGTCTGCTTGCTGCATGTACCCGATAAATGCTTGAATATATCAATCTGCACTTGTTTGAACCCGACAAATGCTTTACAAATGTAAAATATTTTGTTCTCATATCAAACATCAAATAGTCTCACATGGAAGCCTTGTAGATAGCTACAGCTATGGAAATACTATTCATTTTGTATCCTCTATTATACCCTGCATTGTTTGATTTTTATTTAGTATTCGTTTTGGTTAAATGTGTGCTGTCCAGAGACTGATACTGAAAACACGTCTAATTTGTGATAAGATCGTCACTTTTAAATAATTTGTGGTAGTGCCATGGGAATATTTTTTCCCTGTAGTTTGCATGTCTGCATTTGTACTCCTTTGTGCAGCGCATCTTGATACTTACATTTCATTATTTGCTCATTTAGGACTCAAAAACCTACTGCTGGCTTTACTCTCATTGGTGATGAGACAAGGTCTAGAGAGATTGAAGAAGTTTGCTGCAGACTGCTCTATGCAGCCAATCAAAGCACCATAGTTTATGTATGAGTTGTAACGGGCTATAGCTTTAGCTTGAACTTGTATTTTTTGTACAAAAGCATTATTTATGACCGAGAATTATTTATAGATGGTTATTATAATTAATGCAATTGGTTATGTGGTTAATCATATGTCATGATTTTTAAATGGGCTAGCCAATAATTTTGGTTTGGCCTAATGATGGGCCTCAATGGAAAAAAAGATGTGATATTGTAGTTGGGCCAAAAAAACATTTGTGCCAACTATAATTGAAAAAAAGAGAAAAGACCATGATATATGGGCCAAATGTGAATTGCCATGTCATTTGCCACATCACCTGCCTTGTCATCTTCCATGTCATCATACATGTGTTATTTTGTTCAATTTGTTATGACAGTTTAGTCTCGTCATTACATCAATAACAAAAAAACTATCGTCATTGTATCAATGACGAAGTCCTCTGGTTGTCACAGAAGCTGGTTAGTGACCCACCTTCTGTGACGATAGTTACTTCGTCACCATAGGCAGACAGTGACAGAAAACAGGCTATTATCGTCATAATCTGATTGTCACAGAAGCCCAGAATTCTTGTAGTGAATTCTTCAGTCACCCTCAACAAGCGGAACTTCTGCTCGAGAGTGTTAAGCCATTCATCAGCTTCCAGAGGTTCAGCGGCCTCCTTGAAAAGCGGCGGCTTTGTGTCTTGGAAATCCTTGAAGTTGCTATACTGATTCGCTTCTCCGCCTTGGTGGGCATGGCGACCACCCCCGTTCTGCTGTGCCATAGTCTGCATAGCTTCATTTAGCATCCGCTGGCCCTCCACAAGAGTTGCCAGGAGCTCAGCAGGCGTAGGTGGGGGAGGTGGTGGTGGCGGCACCTCATTGTGACCGGAGCGAGTATTGCGAGCCATCTGCACAAGGCATACCAAGTGACCGTTTAGGATAACACATATAATTGCCATGAATCTCGATTGCTGCCGTACGGAATTTAATGAAGTAAATTCACATAATACAAGGCACAATAATTCATGTACAACAAGGGAACATCATCCATGACACTGGTTATTCTTGCGATCATTCACAACCACATTTCACAAGGATTAAAGGCATTGCTGAAAATTATTTAAGCTCAACATAAACATGGAGCATCACAAATAAGTGCATAGGGTTACATAGAGTCACTGCCACAACTTAAGTCTTACAAGAAGGGCACCATGGCCAAATACATAGAGTTTCAGCTGACATTTAGATTACGTGTCCATTACATAAAGAGATGGAAATTGATACATGAGCATGGAAACCATCGCTAGGGTACATATCTTTCTCAGATTCTCCATTAGAAATGATGCCATCATCCTGATCTTCCTCACTGGGGTCCTCTTCATGATTAATGGGGACAGGTTGTGGAATGGGATTGATGTTATTGTTTAGGCGATGGACATCTAACTGCAGCTCAGCAATCCTAGTGATCAGCTCTTCCTCTCTAATCTCAGCATGGAACAAAGCTCTAACTCTAGCAGCTTCTCTATTTTCAGCCAAGCGCATAGCCTCATCTCGCTCTCTAGTCATTTGCATCATGCGAGCTTGTGCCTCATTGCGCTCTCTAACTGCATTTTCAACTTGGTTGCGGCGGGCTTGAAAAGCGGTGTGATAGTTTTGAATTTCAGCTTGTGCATCGCTAAAGGCCTTGCGGCGCTTGCGCAGTTTGCACCGCCCAACTTGAGCTTGCTGGAGCGCTAGCATGGCTTCTATGTAGGTGTCTTGGCGTACATAGTACAACTTAAGTACCGCCAGCATGGCACTCATAGCAGGGCTAGAGCTATATCCTAGTATGGTTTCCCTCATCTCCAGGGGCTTAGTTCCTATCTGGGACACAAAAGTGTCAGTTACACTCACTCTAGGAAATGATCCAGCTGGGCCATTAATTAGCTCATCCCCATAGTCTTGGCATATTTCCAACAGCACTTCTAAAGCTGCTACTTGGGCACCCTCCCAAGGAGTTTGACCATCGGACTCTACTATCCAACCTAGCCAGTGTGGGTTGTTTGGACAAGGAGGAACTGTAATTTGGACATCTACCCAAGGTAAAGATCCTGCATGCTCGGCCTCTGTCCAAGTGTACTGAGGCGGTTCCTCATATCCCACTGAACTTAGCACCCTGCACAACAAGGTAGGTGCCAAACATGTCCAGAAAAGTCTCACTTGCATGTGGGGCTGCCATCTGTAGGAAAGACCACAACTTGAGTAAGGGAGATTAATTACAAGGTGTTGATGCAAAAGCTAATCTGCAAACACAAAGGGCTAATACCCGATTTAAACGTTAAGGCGTGCCAGCCGATTTGACCTTACTATCGGCAAAGGTGGTAACTCGAATACTTTGGTCCCGACAACAGCGATGCGCCCGGATGCCACGGCCAAGAGGTATTCACGCGGAACTTGAGAACACGCCGAGCTTAAGTCGACGAATTCCTAAGAACTCGTAATAAAAGGGAAAAGGTATGACGAAGTCGTCGAAAAAGTAGATACTTAGAATATGAGTAAAAACGTGTGTTTGATTGATTGATTGATTACAAGGCCCTAGGGTCTACATTTATACCCTGCTCAAAGAGCTACAACCAGACACAACTAGAATTCGAATTTCAAATTTAAACAGAATCCGTGTACAAAACGATCTAAATAACTAAGGAAAACGTAAAACCATCCTCACGTGACAAACTAGAACACCCCCACAAGCCGATCGGCAACTTCCAGGTTCTCCCTCCGTATCATCGGCAGACTCCTTTGTCATAGCCATCGGCACAAACACATCATCACCTATGGACTTGCTCACGTTCAACCATCCTTCCATTGGTAATCATCTTCATCGGCAACTCACCCTGTAGATCAAGCACTGCCGTCTTATCTTGCCGACCTACACTTTACTAATCATGGACACGTGCCCAAAAACGGTGTCAACACACGCCCCCCAATTTCGGAGTATGAAATCATTAATGCTCCAAAATTTTCTGCAGTAATGATGCCTTTCCGCAATTAATGCTCCCAATCTGGTAACCGACAGCCTTAATCTGAACAACCCTGATCATATTCTCTGCAGATTCCTCGAAATCCTCAACTTCCCCAAACGGACATTTCCACTTTAGTCGCACATCGGCAATATTACCGTTACAGGGACTTGCCGATGGACGTCCATATCTTATCCTTCCAAACGGCTATCTCCACGTTACTCGCCCATCGGCAATATGACCGTTACAAGGCGCTGCCGATGGACCGACCAGGAGATCTCGCATAGTGAAATATCCATGGATAATGACCGCTCCCTGTCAAATCACCTGCACAATTCCTTGATTACCATGCAAACAGTTACCATATCTACCTGAGTACCCTCGGATTTCACGGATACGGCGAAGAGATAAGTCAGATTTGCCCTTGCCCGTTTTGTCCTATAAATAGTTCCTTCTCGGGTACTCCTTCCCCATCACATCATTCCACGGTTCCAGCTCCACTCTCCCGGCGGCGGCGCTGTTCAAGAGCTCCAAGATCTCCAACGAAGTCCCTTCTTCACCAACTCCGAAGCCCTCGATCATTCTCCTCGTGATGAGATGGCCATCAACTTCACCGTTCCTGAGGTCAGTTCTTCACTCCACCTTTTGTGCCTTTTCTCGCATCCCTGTTCATCCGCAATTCATTTTACTGAACATTTTCCCTTTTTTTTGTTCTTGTTCTTCCTTATATACCCAAAACCATTAGGATCTGTCCAACAAAATTGTCATCCCCATTGATCAACCACACCTCCAATGCCTTGGTCCGTTAGGGAATCCAGATCCAACCGACCTCATTAACGCAGAAACCAACAGGATCCCTTTTAGAGCCGAAAACTTCTCTTTGGATCTATGGAAGGATACTTTCCGTTCTTGGCCCAGTCCTACCGTGGGATGGACGGATTGGTTCTTGAGGGTCAGCCACTCAAATGAAGTCTAGTGGGGCGAGAGAAAACTATACCAATGCATCAGGTTGTCTATTGCCGATATGCATAGAAATGAATCATTGCTGATAGCTGCATCATACTTTTGGTCAGACACGCTCAACGCCTTTGTTTTTGGCCACGGCCCTGCTTCCCCTACTCTTGCCGATGTAGCTATGCTCACTGGCCTAGATGTATCTTCTACCGATAGCACTCATTTCTTCGATACCAAACCCAGTGCTAAGGTAGAAACTCGTGCCATCGGCGGTTGGTCAGGGTACATCCAAAAATACAGACGAACAGGCCCTGTCAACATAAAGGAGCAGACCAGCTTCCTGAACATGTGGTTAGATAAATTCGTGTTTTGCGGCCGATCGGCAGGACCAACTTCCGTTTACCTAGCAGCAGCAGAAAATTTGGCTAATGGTAGCCGATTTCCCCTCGGCCGATACCTCCTCAGTGCAGCCTACCACCTCCTTCACCAAGTGACTAGGAAACTCCTACTCGGCCAGCCTATCGGCAACTTGGGAGGTCCCTGGTGGTTCATCAACATGTGGCTCAGTCTCCACATGCACAAGCGTCTTGAGTTTGACCTTTTTGCACAGCGCTTTCCAAGGGACATAGCCGAGGACTATGAACTGGATGAAGAAGAATCGGCAACACGCCCTCCCCTAAACTTAGGTGAAGCTATCATAGTTCTACGTGGTACAGGGGGTAATGCAGACCAGGTCAGCCGATTCTTCCAAACCTTGTATGAAGGCTTGACCAGAGAGGAGAGAGCATGATTGGCTTATGACGATCCAGACACCATGTTTTCTCTGGTTCTCAACCTGTTCAATGATGCTCTCAACACGGATCACGAAGTGAAGATGGCACTGGTCACTCCTAGAGCTATACCAGTGAATTTCTTTGGCAGTGGGAAAACCTCCATCCAGACCTATGAGTTTTACAACCCATCGGCATTAGCTCGTCAATTAGCTTTCGGCCAGCTGCCGATTGCACTCTGTTATGCTGATGTGATAAAACCTAGGGAAACCATCACTAGCCTCCTTGAATGGATTCGAGTAGCCCAACTGCCATCAAGCGCCGATACAGATGTAGACTTGTCAGAGTGGGTTCCAGCCGCCTTCATCACTCAGGCGTACAAGCAATGGTGGGCAGAATGGAAGGAACATCTATTCTGCAGATCGGCTCTTACGTATCGCGGCATGATCGACCCCGAGTACAAAGTTCCCGATAACACTGTAAGTATCTTCGAACCGATGTCTCATTTTTATTTCCATCGGTGATTTACCTTTGTATCATCTTGCAGGTTGACAACACCCCTCCATCGGTCAGCAGGAGTGGCAAGCTGATTGACCTATTCCCATCAGGTCCAATCTCTTCAATCGGCAACAATGCTCCCACCCTGGCCGCCATCATGCATCGAGGTGTACGCCTCAAGAAAGTCACCACTAGGAGGACTCAGATATCTCCATCGGTAGCTGCTTCCACCTTGGCACAGGTGTTCAAGGTAATCGTCAAACCTTTTCATTCATACGGATTCTTATTTTACATCTGCCACACTTGTACTCATAAATCTTTTCCGTATCAGCAAACCAGTGCATCGGCAAGGACCAGAAGCAAAAGTGTCGATGCCCCCCAGTCCAGTCAACCGAAGAGAAAGGGTGCCAAGAACACCAGGGCACAAGCAAAGCGCCAAAGAGTAGCAACGCCTTCTTCTCCCACGGTATCTCCAATCCCGGTGGAATCTTCTCCTTCTTCTCCAGAAGCTCAGATGCAACAAGTACCATCTCCCCCTCCAATGCAAGAAGCACCACAAGTGGAAGAACCCCAACTAGAAGAGCCTCAACCAGAAGTACCTCAGCCAGAAGACACATCGGCTGATGTGCATGAGCAAACTACCGATCCAGCAGGTTCTATTATAGCATCGGTGGTCTCTTCCATCCCGACAAGTACTGCTCTTCCTCAAGGTGACACACTTTTATAAGATTACTACCGATGAACCTATTTTTCCTGCCTTATAACCACTTCTGTTAATTTTTCAGCTGACATAGTTCCATCGGCAACTCTGGCCGATCAACCCGTGGCTCCATCGGCATCTTCGAGTCAGAGGCGGGAGATCGCCCTGAAACAAGTAAGTTATCCAACCCCTGTTTGCATCATTCATCAATACTTGACCATAGAATAACTCATTTTATTTCTTTTTCAGGAGCAGGACTCTCCCGACAGCTTGTTCTCTTTCGCCATCGACATCTCCGAAGATGAGGGTGAAGAAGCAAGCTCTTCTCGGGCAGTTGTGATCACATCTGCAGAAGTCAGGGCAAAGTTGAAAGAATTATCGGCTCTCCTCCACCAAGACACGGCCCAGCTAGTCGATGATTCTGATCCGGCCAAGGCTTTATTCAAGACTATGAGAGGCCAAATCCCCGTCGATGCCGAAGAAATTCTCTTTCAAGCAGCACACCTGGAGAGCTGTCAACTGCAGTACCAGAGGGCTGCCCAGCGCCTTGCCGACAGAGCCGCTCAGACTCGTCTTTCCGAGGAGATGATGAAAGAAAAACTTCTTACCGAGGAAAAGCATAAGACCATCGGCACCCTGAAGTCCTCGGGAGACGCACTGAAGCACAAAATCTCCGATCTGTCGGCAAAAAGGGAAGCTCTGTTGGCAGAACTTAAACAAGTAGAGGATGCACTGTCCCAAGCCAGATAGGAAGAAAGCCAACTGCCGGAGACAATCAAGCTTCTTGAGCAAGAACGAAATGTCCATGGTCGCAAAGCATTGAAGCTGAAGAAGAAGTTGAAGCCAGTAGAAGGTTCTGCCGATGAAGACGTCAAAGAGATAGAAGCAGCCAACCAATTCCGCCTGCGTGCTATATCGGTCATCCAAGCGCTGCTAAACATATGAGCCCTTCATCGGCAACATACTCGCCTCTTTCTGCTTTCCAGTTTTCTTGATGTTTTAGTCTAGCCGATAGGACTGTTATCGCCATTTTTTGAAACACTAAGCTCGGCCCCAGACACAGTTCAATCCAGCCGATAGGAGTGTTATCGGCACTTAAACTTTTATGCATCGACCCATATGCTTGGGTAGTACTTCTTCAGATATTTGTCATTTAATGCTCTGGGAAATTCAACTCCTTCGAGAGTTTCTAGAATATAGGCATTACCAGGAGCCGATCGACTTATCCGATAGGGACCCTCCCAATTGGGAGACCACTTCCAAAATTTTGAACTTTTAGTCCCGATCGGCAAGATCAATTTCCATACCAAGTCTCCATCGGCAAATTCCTTAGCCTTTACCTTCTTATTGTTGACGGTCCTTAAGTATCAAATTTAATTATCAAATAAACAAAGAAAAGGATCCAAATGAAATCAACATCTAGACTTAGGGTTTTATCTGACAGAATTCCACGAGTTTTGGTGTTTGTCTATTTCTGCAGGGGGTTATCAGGAAATATGAAAGAAAGGCCCACACGTCGGGTTTACATAGAGATATTAACGTGCCACACAATTTTCTACCATCTAGAAGACTCCAGAAGCCACGGGAACGAACGGGAGGCCGATTGGGCCCGGGGGCAGGGCGCCCGCCCAAGTCCCTTGGGTGCCCGCCCAGCTACAGTAACCAATCAGCTTCAACTTCGCGGATCATGCTCCACCGACCTAATACTTCAAGGAAAACCACACGATCAATGTCGGTTTGATCCGACGGCCCAGATTCTTCTGAAAAGACTATATAACCAGACCCCCTGGCCCCTGGAGGAGGCACCCCTTGATCATTATTCATTATTCATAGACAGAGCAAAAGCTAGGGTTTAGAGATGGGAGCTCTCCTCTCTTCTCTAAACTAGAGTAGATCTAGATAGTAGCTAGATGGAGAGCGAAGGAGGATTAGAGGAGAGGCCGGTCTGTCGGTTCTTCCTCCGGTTGTACTTCGTCATGATCAAGCTCTAATCAAGCTTGCTCATGGGATGACTCTGGTAATCTACTTCTAATTCATTATGCAATTACTAATTATGTATGTTCTTGTTCACAACTCTTTTGAGTACTTTAATCTATAGGACGCTATAGGTGAGAGTTGTAGTATAGGTGTAAGCGAGGTGCTTAGATCTAGATTAATTGTGGATATCCCCTGTCTAGCTGGATCGTGTGGTAGGCCGCGTAGGTGACAGTTACGTTGGTCCTCTGTAGTCCACCTCTCGTTAGCAGGACGGGTAGGGTTTATCGGCCTATGGATAAGCATCCTTTGTGGTGTAATCTTATCACGTGGTTCGTCCCAGACATAGACATACCCCTTTGAAGTAGAGAAACCATAGTTATTCTCTCTATTCTGCTACCATCGCCCATATACTAGAATTGCTCTACTCTCTATTCACATATTATCACGCACTGTTATCTTACCTTTAATATTGTTCTTATTTGATTCTACCATCTTTCCTATTTACACTTATTTACTTATCTTGGTTAAGTTAGAGCGTAGATCAGTTCTCCCGTTTCCCTGTGGATACGATAAAACCTTTAACCGGGTAAAAGCTTCAACGGTATCCGTGCGCTTGCGGATTATCTGTGTGCGTATAAATACCATAGTACACTCTAGTGCCATGCTGGGGATGACAACCTAGTATTCAAGTGGTGTTAGCAAGTGTCAACAAGGATTTTTGGCGCCGTTGCCGGGGAAACGGTTGCTGAGTTGACTACGAACTAGCTTAATCATTTTCTAAAAAAAATATAAATAAAAAAATATATATATTTCCTTTTATCCTTTGCCTCATCTCTGCTAATCTTTCTTCTTCTCTAATCCTTGATCTGTGGTCTATCATGAATTCAAACATGTCTATCTATGAATTTCATAGACCTACGGGCACACATCTCGAACCACCAAAATCTTCAAAGCCTATCATAGCATCTAGTTTTGAGATAGACCCCGAATACATAGAACTTGTTCAAAAACAACCTTTCTCAGGAGAAGGTGAGGAAAACCCATACACACAACTAAGAGAGTTTTATAGAGTCTGTGACCTCCTTCGCATAAAAGGCATGTCCGATGAGACCCTTAAATGGAAGCTTTTTCCGTTCTCTTTAATGGGAAAAGCTAGACATTGGTATAAACTCAAAGTAGGGAGTGTTCATGGAGATTGGAAGGAGTTACATAGTAGTTTTCTTTCTAAATATTTTCCAATCTCCAAAGTGGTGGAACTTCGGCGTGAGATTATTTCTTTTAGACAATTGGAAGAAGAATCTCTTAGGAAATCATGGGACCGCTTTATTAACCTTACTCTCACTGGCCCAAAGCTTTCTATTCCAGAAGAAGTTCTTCTAATTCACTTTTTTGAGGGCCTTAGTGGGGAAAATAAGCAAACCTTGAATACAGCCTCTAGAGGATCCTTCTATCACCTACCTGCTAGTGAAGCTTGGAATTTGATTGATTTATTAAGCGGAAAGTCTCCTAGCTTTAATATCCCTGAGAAAGAGACAGAACCAGTTCCTAGACAAGAAGAAGAAGTTTCGAGAGCCAGATCATAACCACTTCAATTCCAAACTTTAGCTATCATTCCTAAACCATCAATACCCCAAAATTCTCCAAGGGAGGAAGGAATTCTGACCTTAAATCTTTCAGATGCTGATGGTTTAGACTTCTGGTTCCATAAGAGACCTTCAAGCAGGGATAATTCAAATCCTCGCAATAATGGTTCTCTTAGAGAATGTCCTGGTTCCTGTTATGAAGAAGTCGAGGATGACATATCAAGTGAAGGAGAGCTAAGCCATATTGAAAATTCTAACACCTCCCCTTTCATGATCACAAGTTCTAAATGGCTAGAATGTGTAGAATGGATGCATAAGGAAGAAGCCTTAATGGATTCTGACTTGGGCTCAATTTCAAATGGTGAGTTCTTGACTCCCTTTGAAGATGGGATTCATCAAACTATAGAAGAGGACATAAGTGAGACGAATCCAAGAGGAACTCTGAACATTCAGATTAGAGACGAAGATAACATTAATGAGCATGGAATTTATTTCATAGCCACTTTGTTTACTCCATGCTCATATGCAACATCTTCCCAATCTATTGGTCTCTCCAACATCACCACATTTGAGATCTCCAACCCCCTCTTCCTTTCTATTTATAAAAACTTTAAAAGGGCGGTTGTCGATGTATATGTCTATAATAAATATTGCAGATCTCGTTGAGTTAATCTTGATTTAGGTCAGCGTTGGAAGGGAAACCACTTCGCCGACATAAATTGATGGTTTCCCAAGGACAAGCTTGGTGTCCTAAAATAAGCACTGATGAGATCGTAACATGAGTTTTTAATTATTTGCAACATTACCTTGTGTATTGAGCATATAAGGATAATTGTAAAAATATTCCTTTGGGTATTCTTGTCACTAACCTTTCTAGGATTGGAGCAAGAAGATCGGATGAATGACAAGCACAAGGTATGTCCAACCGATCATCATACAACATTGAATTAAATTCATCCAAACTTGAATTTTGCAAAATTCAAGCTTGGGGGAGTACTTTACATAAAAACATCCTTTGCTATGTTGCTATGTTGGTTGTCCCTACCTTTGAGACATGCTCAATTTGTTAAATACTAATCACACTACTTCATCTCCACTTGAGTAGATCTCTATAAATGCTGTCATGCTACCTTTGTCTATTTTCTAGCAAGTGTTGGTTTGGAAGTACTCGACATACTTCCATTGGCATTTAAATTGAGCATGGTGCTTAGGTTAAATAGCCTTCCTTAATCTGATTAGACATGGAGTCTAGTTTGGTTATTGAACTAAAAACTGCTTGAGTAGATATTGGTATATTTTGTCGGACTAACCCCTGCAGGAAAACTTTCAATATCAACCTGGGAAGTCCTGAGATAAACTCACATTGGAGACAAGGAGAGGGACACATGAAGTTTAACAATTTACACAAGGAAGACATAGGTCATAAGAGATGATCCATGGAAGGTGCCACACACACGATACACAACCACTACGAATGGAAAGCTTCCACAAGGTGATACTATACCATCACTCTTCAATTAAGGTAACATCTTAAGATATCTGACTATCACTTTTATAAGCTTCTCCTTGGTTCTGACATTGACATAAATAAAGAGACAAACATGTATGATTTATAACTCTAAATTAACCAACCCAACTGATTCAACATGTTTAGTCCCTTAATCTATGATCCCACACTCCTAATCATATGAGCTAAAATGTTACACATTCAATCATTGAGAGATATAAAGAAAATGACATATACATAGATAGATTATCTTTCCATAAGGTTGAGCGATCTGATCTGACAAATATTATAAGTGCTACACTCATGAACTTTTCATCCATCAAATTTGTCTTGCTCACTATGCTTAAGGTTGGAGACGAACAAATACACTTTAGGTTCTGTTGGTGTTTTCCACCAACAGGACCCATGCACTTGATCTCTGCCTTGTCTCTATGAGCAGGTACACTTCGAGCAAAACACGGAGGAGTTTTATAACTCTCAGACTCTACCAAGTGAAGGACCTGGATCTACGAGCACAAACACACTGAGCAGGATACTGCCAATGCCGCACTTCTAACTGCTGGGCAAACGAAGAGGTGCAGACGTCAAGGTCCGCGCCTGAATCAAATGACGCACCTGAAAAATGAACACGGTGAGAAGTCTTGTTAAGAAGACTTAAAACATTGAACCCTCGCCGAAAGGTAAGATCAGTAGTTATCCATATTTATCATTTCTGCATTCCCTTTTCCCTTTAATTATTTACTTTCCTTAAATAGATTATTAGTTAATCATGCTATCTTGAAAAGAAAATAAAAATGTTAAAAAAATACTAAGCCCCATGTGAGTATATGAGTGGCATAAAACCCATAAGTACCTTCACTGTGGTGGCATAAAAATAAAATAAATATTTCTTTTCTGCTTTATAAAATAAAAATATAAAAATAGGGAGTAATATTTATTGAGGAAGCTCAATATGATGAAGGCTAGATATTTATGTTAACACTTAATTAGTTCCACAAGCTTTGTTGTCTATTTGAGCTCCACAAAATTTAAGAATCAAGAAGACTAGCAGACGGAGGACATTCTAATCGCTGTCAGAATGCTGCTGACGTTCAAATACACCTCTGCCACCTGCTAGCTACATCAAGAGAAATTACGTCAAAATTCAGCTTGGGGGAGAGCACCCCCATTTATCTCGCTAAATATTTCTACCTATCTTTATAATTATATTATGTTAGAATATTAAAATACATAAGCTATGAAAAACCAAATAAAGATTTTGTGCTTATATATATCTTTTGCTTAGTGTGTTTAATAAATAAATAAAGTGGCTATGCTAATCTGAATCTTAATAATAAAACTCTAGCATGGATATGATGAATAGTTGCTCTGCCTAATTTGCACATTTGAAGTTCTCTCTCAAGTTTAGACATAACTGTTATAATTTAAAGCTTGCTCTAGATCTAAACTTGTGGGATGAAAACTTGATCTGAAATCTAAGTTGTTAACAGATATGATATGGGAAGGTTGAGCTGCTGTTTATCTGTTCCTAGAGATGCTAGAATTCTGGAGAATTTTATCTTTGAAAAATCTTTAAAATATTGCATGATGAGTTCCTGTATGATGAGAGTTTAAATTCCTACCACAGCCATATATACATGCTTGCTAGACTTTGAGCCACACATTTATTATTTACTGCTTATGAGCATTGAGTGTGGTTAAGCTTTGTAGACCCTTAGGAGCTTGTCATGTGGTTAAATCAAGATTCACTTGCACGTTCACTCATATATGCTACTTCTACTCTGGAAGTACCATCCACATATATCCATCCATGTCCATCTCCAGAACCACCCAAAAATATTCTACTCCTAATCCGTTCTGTTTTCCCTTGTGAAATAAATGCTCAAGTTATCTTGCTACTACCACTTGCTATATTATCTCAAGAGATGAGTGCTCTAAAAAAAAGAAGAAAATAGAAGAAAAGAAAAGAAAAATAATAATAATAAACGAGGAAATAAAAAGGGGCAAGTGCCCGGAACCTCGAAAGAAAGAAAAAGTGAGACGAGAGGTAAAAATGGACAAGTGTCCGACAGTAGAATTAGGGGTACAAGATACCCACCTGAGAGGAAAGAAAAAGAAGAGCATCTCATTCTCCTCATAAAGTTTCAAAAAGCAAGGAAGGTATGTATCCCCTCAAAAGAGCAAAAGTAGAATTAGACTTTCACCATTGTTATCACCATCATCACCATACACCATTCATTCGCCACACATGCACATCTTGATTTGGCTTATTAATTTGTTTCTTTGGCATGGTTTGACTATACAATAAATGTCTTGTAAGTATGTATACTTTATCTCCCACCTATGAGCTCCAGATATTAAAGCCTTATTAGAGTAGGGTGAGAGAGAAGGCAATGTCACTATGCCTTATACCACAAATACCACATATCTTGAGAGAAGGCATATACCATCACTGCCTTGGTAAGGATCCAGAAATACCACAAAAGAGAGATTTAGAGAGTCATACAAGGAATCTCTGAGTTTTATTTGAAAATCTGCAAAAACTCCAGAGCTATAGCTGATCAAGAATAAGAGACATGACACTTGGCTAGACTGTTCTATCTTTTAACTACTCAAGACAGAAGTGACGGTTGCAAGTCCCATGGTGAAAGGTAAAGTAAGTAAGTTTTAGTTCTTGACAGTTTACTCTAACTCAGAGATGAGATCTTATTTAAAAGCATGTGTACCGTCAAATTTTTAAGATATTGCAACAACTTCTGATCCATTGCTGAGTCTATCCTTGCTTAGGGACGAGCAAGAGGTAAGCTTGGGGGAGTTTGTTGACGGTCCTTAAGTATCAAATTTAATTATCAAATAAACAAAGAAAAGGATCAAAATGAAATCAACATCTAGACTTAGGGTTTTATCTGACAGAATTCCACGAGTTTTGGTGTTTGTCTATTTCTGCAGGGGGTTATCAGGAAATATGAAAGAAAGGCCCACACGTCGGGTTTACATAGAGATATTAACATGCCGCGCAATTTTCTACCATCTAGAAGACTCCAGAAGCCACGGGAACGAACGGGAGGCCGATCGGGCCCGGGGGCAGGGCGCCCGCCCAAGTCCCTTGGGTGCCCGCCCAGCTACAGTAACCAATCAGCTTCAACTTCGCGGATCATGCTCCACCGACCTAATACTTCAAGGAAAACCACACGATCAATGTCGGTTTGATCCGACGGCCCAGATTCTTCTGAAAAGACTATATAACTAGACCCCCTGGCCCCTGGAGGAGGCACCCCTTGATAATTATTCATTATTCATAGACAGAGCAAAAGCTAGGGTTTAGAGATGAGAGCTCTCCTCTCTTCTCTAAACTAGAGTAGATCTAGATAGTAGCTAGATGGAGAGCGAAGGAGGATTAGAGGAGAGGCCGGTCTGTCGGTTCTTCCTCCGGTTGTACTTCGTCATGATCAAGCTCTAATCAAGCTTGCTCATGGGATGACTCTGGTAATCTACTTCTAATTCATTATGCAATTACTAATTATGTATGTTCTTGTTCACAACTCTTTTGAGTACTTTAATCTATAGGACGCTATAGGTGAGAGTTGTAGTATAGGTGTAAGCGAGGTGCTTAGATCTAGATTAATTGTGGATATCCCCTGTCTAGCTGGATCGTGTGGTAGGCCGCGTAGGTGACAGTTACGTTGGTCCTCTGTAGTCCACCTCTCGTTAGCAGGACGGGTAGGGTTTATCGGCCTATGGATAAGCATCCTTTGTGGTGTAATCTTATCACGTGGTTCGTCCCAGACATAGACATACCCCTTTGAAGTAGAGAAACCATAGTTATTCTCTCTATTCTGCTACCATCGCCCATATACTAGAATTGCTCTACTCTCTATTCACATATTATCACGCACTGTTATCTTACCTTTAATATTGTTCTTATTTGATTCTACCATCTTTCCTATTTACACTTATTTACTTATCTTGGTTAAGTTAGAGCGTAGATCAGTTCTCCCGTTTCCCTGTGGATACGATAAAACCTTTAACCGGGTAAAAGCTTCAACGGTATCCGTGCGCTTGCGGATTATCTGTGTGCGTATAAATACCATAGTACACTCTAGTGCCATGCTGGGGATGACAACCTAGTATTCAAGTGGTGTTAGCAAGTGTCAACAAGGATTTTTGGCGCCGTTGCCGGGGAAACGGTTGCTGAGTTGACTACGAACTAGCTTAATCATTTTCTAAAAAAAATATAAATAAAAAAAATATATATATTTCCTTTTATCCTTTGCCTCATCTCTGCTAATCTTTCTTCTTCTCTAATCCTTGATCTGTGGTCTATCATGAATTCAAACATGTCTATCTATGAATTTCATAGACCTACGGGCACACATCTCGAACCACCAAAATCTTCAAAGCCTATCATAGCATCTAGTTTTGAGATAGACCCCGAATACATAGAACTTGTTCAAAAACAACCTTTCTCAGGAGAAGGTGAGGAAAACCCATACACACAACTAAGAGAGTTTTATAGAGTCTGTGACCTCCTTCGCATAAAAGGCATGTCCGATGAGACCCTTAAATGGAAGCTTTTTCCGTTCTCTTTAATGGGAAAAGCTAGACATTGGTATAAACTCAAAGTAGGGAGTGTTCATGGAGATTGGAAGGAGTTACATAGTAGTTTTCTTTCTAAATATTTTCCAATCTCCAAAGTGGTGGAACTTCGGCGTGAGATTATTTCTTTTAGACAATTGGAAGAAGAATCTCTTAGGAAATCATGGGACCGCTTTATTAACCTTACTCTCACTGGCCCAAAGCTTTCTATTCCAGAAGAAGTTCTTCTAATTCACTTTTTTGAGGGCCTTAGTGGGGAAAATAAGCAAACCTTGAATACAGCCTCTAGAGGATCCTTCTATCACCTACCTGCTAGTGAAGCTTGGAATTTGATTGATTTATTAAGCGGAAAGTCTCCTAGCTTTAATATCCCTGAGAAAGAGACAGAACCAGTTCCTAGACAAGAAGAAGAAGTTTCGAGAGCCAGATCATAACCACTTCAATTCCAAACTTTAGCTATCATTCCTAAACCATCAATACCCCAAAATTCTCCAAGGGAGGAAGGAATTCTGACCTTAAATCTTTCAGATGCTGATGGTTTAGACTTCTGGTTCCATAAGAGACCTTCAAGCAGGGATAATTCAAATCCTCGCAATAATGGTTCTCTTAGAGAATGTCCTGGTTCCTGTTATGAAGAAGTCGAGGATGACATATCAAGTGAAGGAGAGCTAAGCCATATTGAAAATTCTAACACCTCCCCTTTCATGATCACAAGTTCTAAATGGCTAGAATGTGTAGAATGGATGCATAAGGAAGAAGCCTTAATGGATTCTGACTTGGGCTCAATTTCAAATGGTGAGTTCTTGACTCCCTTTGAAGATGGGATTCATCAAACTATAGAAGAGGACATAAGTGAGACGAATCCAAGAGGAACTCTGAACATTCAGATTAGAGACGAAGATAACATTAATGAGCATGGAATTTATTTCATAGCCACTTTGTTTACTCCATGCTCATATGCAACATCTTCCCAATCTATTGGTCTCTCCAACATCACCACATTTGAGATCTCCAACCCCCTCTTCCTTTCTATTTATAAAAACTTTAAAAGGGCGGTTGTCGATGTATATGTCTATAATAAATATTGCAGATCTCGTTGAGTTAATCTTGATTTAGGTCAGCGTTGGAAGGGAAACCACTTCGCCGACATAAATTGATGGTTTCCCAAGGACAAGCTTGGTGTCCTAAAATAAGCACTGATGAGATCGTAACATGAGTTTTTAATTATTTGCAACATTACCTTGTGTATTGAGCATATAAGGATAATTGTAAAAATATTCCTTTGGGTATTCTTGTCACTAACCTTTCTAGGATTGGAGCAAGAAGATCGGATGAATGACAAGCACAAGGTATGTCCAACCGATCATCATACAACATTGAATTAAATTCATCCAAACTTGAATTTTGCAAAATTCAAGCTTGGGGGAGTACTTTACATAAAAACATCCTTTGCTATGTTGCTATGTTGGTTGTCCCTACCTTTGAGACATGCTCAATTTGTTAAATACTAATCACACTACTTCATCTCCACTTGAGTAGATCTCTATAAATGCTGTCATGCTACCTTTGTCTATTTTCTAGCAAGTGTTGGTTTGGAAGTACTCGACATACTTCCATTGGCATTTAAATTGAGCATGGTGCTTAGGTTAAATAGCCTTCCTTAATCTGATTAGACATGGAGTCTAGTTTGGTTATTGAACTAAAAACTGCTTGAGTAGATATTGGTATATTTTGTCGGACTAACCCCTGCAGGAAAACTTTCAATATCAACCTGGGAAGTCCTGAGATAAACTCACATTGGAGACAAGGAGAGGGACACATGAAGTTTAACAATTTACACAAGGAAGACATAGGTCATAAGAGATGATCCATGGAAGGTGCCACACACACGATACACAACCACTACGAATGGAAAGCTTCCACAAGGTGATACTATACCATCACTCTTCAATTAAGGTAACATCTTAAGATATCTGACTATCACTTTTATAAGCTTCTCCTTGGTTCTGACATTGACATAAATAAAGAGACAAACATGTATGATTTATAACTCTAAATTAACCAACCCAACTGATTCAGCATGTTTAGTCCCTTAATCTATGATCCCACACTCCTAATCATATGAGCTAAAATGTTACACATTCAATCATTGAGAGATATAAAGAAAATGACATATACATAGATAGATTATCTTTCCATAAGGTTGAGCGATCTGATCTGACAAATATTATAAGTGCTACACTCATGAACTTTTCATCCATCAAATTTGTCTTGCTCACTATGCTTAAGGTTGGAGACGAACAAATACACTTTAGGTTCTGTTGGTGTTTTCCACCAACAGGACCCATGCACTTGATCTCTGCCTTGTCTCTATGAGCAGGTACACTTCGAGCAAAACACGGAGGAGTTTTATAACTCTCAGACTCTACCAAGTGAAGGACCTGGATCTACGAGCACAAACACACTGAGCAGGATACTGCCAATGCCGCACTTCTAACTGCTGGGCAAACGAAGAGGTGCAGACGTCAAGGTCCGCGCCTGAATCAAATGACGCACCTGAAAAATGAACACGGTGAGAAGTCTTGTTAAGAAGACTTAAAACATTGAACCCTCGCCGAAAGGTAAGATCAGTAGTTATCCATATTTATCATTTCTGCATTCCCTTTTCCCTTTAATTATTTACTTTCCTTAAATAGATTATTAGTTAATCATGCTATCTTGAAAAGAAAATAAAAATGTTAAAAAAATACTAAGCCCCATGTGAGTATATGAGTGGCATAAAACCCATAAGTACCTTCACTGTGGTGGCATAAAAATAAAATAAATATTTCTTTTCTGCTTTATAAAATAAAAATATAAAAATAGGGAGTAATATTTATTGAGGAAGCTCAATATGATGAAGGCTAGATATTTATGTTAACACTTAATTAGTTCCACAAGCTTTGTTGTCTATTTGAGCTCCACAAAATTTAAGAATCAAGAAGACTAGCAGACGGAGGACATTCTAATCGCTGTCAGAATGCTGCTGACGTTCAAATACACCTCTGCCACCTGCTAGCTACATCAAGAGAAATTACGTCAAAATTCAGCTTGGGGGAGAGCACCCCCATTTATCTCGCTAAATATTTCTACCTATCTTTATAATTATATTATGTTAGAATATTAAAATACATAAGCTATGAAAAACCAAATAAAGATTTTGTGCTTATATATATCTTTTGCTTAGTGTGTTTAATAAATAAATAAAGTGGCTATGCTAATCTGAATCTTAATAATAAAACTCTAGCATGGATATGATGAATAGTTGCTCTGCCTAATTTGCACATTTGAAGTTCTCTCTCAAGTTTAGACATAACTGTTATAATTTAAAGCTTGCTCTAGATCTAAACTTGTGGGATGAAAACTTGATCTGAAATCTAAGTTGTTAACAGATATGATATGGGAAGGTTGAGCTGCTGTTTATCTGTTCCTAGAGATGCTAGAATTCTGGAGAATTTTATCTTTGAAAAATCTTTAAAATATTGCATGATGAGTTCCTGTATGATGAGAGTTTAAATTCCTACCACAGCCATATATACATGCTTGCTAGACTTTGAGCCACACATTTATTATTTACTGCTTATGAGCATTGAGTGTGGTTAAGCTTTGTAGACCCTTAGGAGCTTGTCATGTGGTTAAATCAAGATTCACTTGCACGTTCACTCATATATGCTACTTCTACTCTGGAAGTACCATCCACATATATCCATCCATGTCCATCTCCAGAACCACCCAAAAATATTCTACTCCTAATCCGGGAGAGAATAGCCAAAAATATTTCTGTTTTCCCTTGTGAAATAAATGCTCAAGTTATCTTGCTACTACCACTTGCTATATTATCTCAAGAGATGAGTGCTCTAAAAAAAAAGAAGAAAATAGAAGAAAAGAAAAGAAAAATAATAATAATAAACGAGGAAATAAAAAGGGGCAAGTGCCCGGAACCTCGAAAGAAAGAAAAAGTGAGACGAGAGGTAAAAATGGACAAGTGTCCGACAGTAGAATTAGGGGTACAAGATACCCACCTGAGAGGAAAGAAAAAGAAGAGCATCTCATTCTCCTCATAAAGTTTCAAAAAGCAAGGAAGGTATGTATCCCCTCAAAAGAGCAAAAGTAGAATTAGACTTTCACCATTGTTATCACCATCATCACCATACACCATTCATTCGCCACACATGCACATCTTGATTTGGCTTATTAATTTGTTTCTTTGGCATGGTTTGACTATACAATAAATGTCTTGTAAGTATGTATACTTTATCTCCCACCTATGAGCTCCAGATATTAAAGCCTTATTAGAGTAGGGTGAGAGAGAAGGCAATGTCACTATGCCTTATACCACAAATACCACATATCTTGAGAGAAGGCATATACCATCACTGCCTTGGTAAGGATCCAGAAATACCACAAAAGAGAGATTTAGAGAGTCATACAAGGAATCTCTGAGTTTTATTTGAAAATCTGCAAAAACTCCAGAGCTATAGCTGATCAAGAATAAGAGACATGACACTTGGCTAGACTGTTCTATCTTTTAACTACTCAAGACAGAAGTGACGGTTCCAAGTCCCATGGTGAAAGGTAAAGTAAGTAAGTTTTAGTTCTTGACAGTTTACTCTAACTCAGAGATGAGATCTTATTTAAAAGCATGTGTACCGTCAAATTTTTAAGATATTGCAACAACTTCTGATCCATTGCTGAGTCTATCCTTGCTTAGGGACGAGCAAGAGGTAAGCTTGGGGGAGTTTGTTGACGGTCCTTAAGTATCAAATTTAATTATCAAATAAACAAAGAAAAGGATCAAAATGAAATCAACATCTAGACTTAGGGTTTTATCTGACAGAATTCCACGAGTTTTGGTGTTTGTCTATTTCTGCAGGGGGTTATCAGGAAATATGAAAGAAAGGCCCACACGTCGGGTTTACATAGAGATATTAACGTGCCGCGCAATTTTCTACCATCTAGAAGACTCCAGAAGCCACGGGAACGAACGGGAGGCCGATTGGGCCCGGGGGCAGGGCGCTCGCCCAAGTCCCTTGGGTGCCCGCCCAGCTACAGTAACCAATCAGCTTCAAGTTCGCGGATCATGCTCCACTGACCTAATACTTCAAGGAAAACCACACGATCAATGTCGGTTTGACCCGATGGCCCAGATTCTTCTGAAAAGACTATATAACTAGACCCCCTGGCCCCTGGAGGAGGCACCCCTTGATAATTATTCATTATTCATAGACAGAGCAAAAGCTAGGGTTTAGAGATGAGAGCTCTCCTCTCTTCTCTAAAATAGACTAGATCTAGATAGTAGCTAGATGGAGAGCGAAGGAGGATTAGAGGAGAGGCCGGTCTGTCGGTTCTTCCTCCGGTTGTACTTCGTCATGATCAAGCTCTAATCAAGCTTGCTCATGGGATGACTCTGGTAATCTACTTCTAATTCATTATGCAATTACTAATTATGTATGTTCTTGTTCACAACTCTTTTGAGTACTTTAATCTATAGGACGCTATAGGTGAGAGTTGTAGTATAGGTGTAAGCGAGGTGCTTAGATCTAGATTAATTGTGGATATCCCCTGTCTAGCTGGATCGTGTGGTAGGCCGCGTAGGTGACAGTTACGTTGGTCCTCTGTAGTCCACCTCTCGTTAGCAGGACGGGTAGGGTTTATCGGCCTATGGATAAGCATCCTTTGTGGTGTAATCTTATCACGTGGTTCGTCCCAGACATAGACATACCCCTTTGAAGTAGAGAAACCATAGTTATTCTCTCTATTCTGCTACCATCGCCCATATACTAGAATTGCTCTACTCTCTATTCCCATATTATCACGCACTGTTATCTTACCTTTAGTATTGTTCTTATTTGATTCTACCATCTTTCCTATTTACACTTATTTACTTATCTTGGTTAAGTTAGAGCGTAGATCAGTTCTCCCGTTTCCCTGTGGATACGATAAAACCTTTAACCGGGTAAAAGCTTCAACGGTATCCGTGCGCTTGCGGATTATCTGTGTGCGTATAAATACCATAGTACACTCTAGTGCCATGCTGGGGATGACAACCTAGTATTCAAGTGGTGTTAGCAAGTGTCAACACTTATCATACCATCTAGCCTTTAACCGATGTCCTGCTAGATCATTTAACTCATCGGTCATCAAAGTAGCATAATCATCGGCAGCCAATTGATCTTGAAAAGATAGTCGCCTAGATCCAGTCTTAATTTCCCAAGGTAACACTGCATCATGTCGATACACCAACTGATAAGGTGAAACCTTGGTTGATCCATGACAAGCCATTCGATAGGACCATAAAGCTTCATTTAACAATGTGTGCCACCGCTTAGGATTTTCTTTAATTTTTCGTTTGATAAGCTTGATAATTCCTTTGTTAGATGCCTCGGCCTGCCCAAAGCTTGAGCATAATAAGGAGAAGAGTTTAACACTTTAATTCCCATACCGATTGCGAATTCATCAAACTCCCCCGATGTGAACATAGTACCCTGATCGGTTGTAATTGTTTGAGGAATCCCAAATCGGTAGATAATGTGCTCCTTCACAAAATCAATCATATTGGCCAAGGTAACCTTTTTCAAAGGAATAGCCTCAACCCATTTGGTGAAATAATCGGTAGCAACCAAGATAAACTTATGCCCTTTGCTAGATGGCGGATAAATCTGACCGATTAAGTCAATAGCCCACCCCCGGAACGGCCAAGGTTTGATAATAGGATTCATGGCCGATGCGGGTGCTCTTTGAATGTTGCCAAATTTCTGACATCCTTGACATCCCTTAAAATATTTAAAGCAATCTTCAAGTATGGTCGGCCAATAATACCCGTTCCTCCTAATCATCCACTTCATCTTAAAAGCCGACTGATGTGCTCCACATACCCCTTCATGGATCTCTCCCATCAAACTCTTAGCTTCATCATCACCTAAGCATCGGAGAAGAATCCCATCAATAGTTCGATAATACAATTCATCTTCGAGGAGCACATACTTGGTGGCTTGAAACCGAACTCGTCTTTCGACTTTCTTAGATGGATCTTTCAAATAATCAACGATTTCTTTTCTCCAATCATCGGCACCAATTGCCGATATTACATTAATCATAGGCTGATATCCTGAGGCATGCTGAGCCAATCGATTGGCCTCTTCATTATGCAATTGAGGAACATACTCCAATCGGAAATCCTTGAATTCCTTCAACAATTGCATACTCCGTTCGTAATAAGTTATGAGAACTTCACTTCGGCATTCATAGCTTCCAGCCAATTGATTTATAACCAGCATAGAATCTCCGAAGACCTCAATAGCATCAACATGAACTTCCCTTAACAATTCCAATCCCTTTATTAAAGCTTGATACTCAGCCTGATTATTCGTCGACGTGGCAACAATCGGCAAGGAAAACTCATACTTCCTTCCCCGAGGGGAAATTAATACCATACCAATTCCTACCCCCCGGTCACATGTAGATCCATCAAAGAAAAGCGTCCAAGGTACAATTTCCAAAGCCTCCACTGTACCGCAATGTTGAGTTACAAAATCGGCCATAATCTACCCTTTAACTGCCTTAGCCAATTCATAACGCAGATCGAACTCCGACAGCGCCAAAATCCATTTACCGATCCTGCCACTCATAATCGGCATGGATAGCATGTACCAGACTACATCATCCTTGCAAATAACAGTGCATTCGGCCGATAACAAGTAATGCCTTAACTTGATACAAGAGAAATATAAGCACAAGCATAGTTTCTCAATAGCCGAATACCTGGTCTCAGCATCAATCAACCTCCTGCTTAAGTAATAAATTACACGCTCCTTCCCTTCAAACTCTTGAATTAAAGCCGAACCGATGACCATCCCATCGGTAGACAAATACAATCTGAAGGGCTTCCCTTGCTGAGGTGGAATTAGAACGGGACGATTTACTAAATAATTTTTGATTTCATCCAGAGCCAACTGTTGTTCCTTCCCCCAAACAAACTCTTGATCGGCCTTTAACTTAAGAAGAGGACTGAAAGCACGAATTTTACCAGACAAATTAGATATAAACCTTTTGATAAAATTTAACTTGCCGATCAAGGACTAGAGCTCGGTCTTGTTGGTAGGGGCCACTATCTTATTGATAGCATCAATAGATCTTCGACTGATCTCAATCCCCCTTTGGTGCACCATGAAACCAAGAAATTGCCCTGCCGATACACCAAACGCACACTTATTGGGATTCATTTTCAAACCATGCTTCCTTGTGCACTCCAACACCTTTCGTAAATCGGCAAGATGCTTTGTGAAGTCTCCAGACTTAACCACCACATCATCAATATAAATCTCCACCAGCTTGCTGATGAACTCATGAAATATAAAATTCATGGCCCTTTGATAAGTAGCATCAGCATTCTTTAAGCCAAAGGTCATGACTATCCATTCAAACAATCCAACATGACCAGGGCATCTGAACGCGGTCTTTGGAATATCCTCTTCAGCCATGAATATTTGATTGTATCCTGCATTGCCATCCATAAAGCTAATAATCCGATGCCCAGCCGCAGCATCAACTAGCAGATCGGCAACTGGCATTGGGTATCCATCCATCGGTGTAGCTTTGTTGAGATTCCTGAAATCAATGCAGACCCGAAGCTTCCCGTTCTTCTTGTAGACCGGAACAACATTGGAAATCCATTCGGCATACCGACACTGCCGAATAAACTTGGCTTCAATAAGCTTGGTTATCTCGGCCTTAATATCAGGGAGAATATTAGGATTAGATCGGCGAGCCGGCTGCTGATGTGGCCGAAATCCAGACTTGATAGGTAACCGATGTTCAACAATTGATCGGTCCAAACCAGGCATCTCGGTATAATCCCAAGCAAAGCAATCTTTATATTCCTTTAACAAATCAGTTAACTGTTGCTTACACTCAGGATCTAACTTAGCACTAATAAAAGTAGGTCTAGGTTTATCACCACTACCTATATCTACTTCTACTAGATCATCAGCCGATGTGAACCCCTGGCCTAACTTTCCATCATCGGCGAACCTATCCATTAAAAATCTTCATCAGAACCGACTGCTTGGATCGGTGGAATCTCATAATCGGCAACCTTGAGAAAATCCTTCTCCCAAACTTCTCCTGAAATACACCTAGTCTTTTCATAGGTGTCTGCCTCTGCCGATGCGATGACATAAGAAGAATCTCCTGGGACAATTTCAATCTTGTCACCTACCCACTGGACCAAGCATTGGTGCATTGTAGACGGGATGCAACAATTAGCATGAATCCAATCTCTTCCCAACAGTAAGTTGTAAGCACCCTTTCCACTGATCACAAAGAAGGTTGTCGGCAAGGTTTTACTGCCGATGGTCAACTCTACGCATATTGCCCCCTTGACCGGAGACACATTCCCTTCAAAGTCTTTAAGCATCATATCGGTCTTGGTTAAGTCCCGATCCCCTTTTCCAAGCTTCCGATACACTGCATATGGCATGCTATTAATAGCGGCTCCACCATCAATCAGAATCTTGGTCATTGGCTGACCATCCACTTTTCCTTTAACAAACAGAGCCTTGAGGTGCTGCCTTTCATCATTGGCAGGCTTCTCGAAGATAGCCGTCATCGGATCCAGAGCCAACTGAGCTATCTGGTCGGAAAACTCCACCTCATCATCACTATACGGCGCCAAGAATTCTATCGGCAACATAAATACCATGTTGACATCTGCCGATGGACCTTCCCCCTTGGGATCTGTCTGCTGCTGATCCCCAGACTGGCCAGAATTCTCGCCCTTGCTTAGCCCTTCTCGCCTTTCACGCTGCAGTCTTCTCTTTTGTGTTTTGGTCAACCCCTCTGGACACTAGGGCGGAAGTTGCTGCTGCCTTACCGATGGGCGACGATTTTCTCCTGACTCCATTCGATAAGTATTGGCATCTTGGTAGAAGATGAACTCATCGAGAACCCGTGCATTAGCCATCTCTTCGAGTTCTTCCTGGTTCCTGGGAAAATATTGAACACGATCGCCAAGCCTGTTGTGCACGCTGAGCCTGCCCCCCAGCCGATCGTGAACGGACGCTCTTCCTCTAATCGGCCCATTAGATCACCGATTGTCGTCGTGATAGCGCCGATTGGATCTATCATACCGATCATAACCGTTGCACTCAGGGCAATCTCTGATAGTGGGAAGCTTGATATTTTCCTCCCAACAATGAATGAAGAACGGGCAATTCCAGTGATCCCTATGCCGATTCCATTCTTGTCGACGTGTTTCCTCTTCCCAACGATAATCCACTTGCTGGCGCCGGTACCGATCTTCGCGTTGCTGCCAAGTTTCCCGAGGCCTTCTGTGAGTTATTACAATACCAGATCGGGGAGGCCTTCCCGAGTTAGCTCCCTCCTGGATCAAGCCTTTTCCTTTGGCATCGGCAGTAGTGATCTGATGCTGAGGATCCACCGATGCACTTCTTTCAGCTGCTTCCGACGTCAAGACTTTGGCCTTTCCCTTAGTATCCAACATGTTCGTTGGGAAAGGATGTTGATCAATCTTCATCGGCTTCTGGGTCTTGGAACTGTCAAATTTGATTCTTCCAGACTCTATAGCCGATTGCAGCTACTGTCTGAAAACCTTGCACTCATTAGTGTCGTGAGAAGTTGCATTGCGCCACTTGCAATATTTCATCCTTTTTAATTCTTTAGCCGATGGGATCACGTGATTAGGTGACAGTTTGATCTGACCTTCCTGAAGTAGAAAGTCAAGTATCCTATCGGCCTTAGTGGTGTCAAATGCGAACTTCTCTGGTTCTTTATGTCCAAAAGGACAAGACATCGGCTTTTTATTTTTCACCCATTCTGCCAAGCCGATGACTGGTTCTTCATCAGAGTCCGAGCTTGCCGCTTCATCCACAAATGATACCCTTTTATTCCATGCTCTCTTGGGTTCAAACGGCTTGGTGTCTTGATCAGAGATTCTCTGCACCAAATGACCTAAGCTTTCAAACTCTTGAGATGCATATTTGTCCCTTATGTGCGGCAACAAACCCTGGAAAGCCAAATCGGCTAGCTGCCGATCATCCAGAACCAGGCTATAGCATTTGTTCTTGACCTCCCGTATCCTCTGCACAAAACTCTCAACCGATTCATCATTGCGTTAATCATTTGTTCTGGACCCCAGAAAAGAAGTATTTGTGGAATTGTTTCTCCAAATTGACCCAAGTAATCACTGAGTTGGGAGGTAATGATATAAACCAGGTGAAAGCCGATCCAGACAACGATGACGAGAATAAGCGAACCCTTAACTCGTCCCTGTTACCAGCTTCCCCGCATTGAATGATGAACCTGTTGACGTGCTCCATGGTTGACGTGTCATCCTGCCCAGAAAACTTAGTAAAATCCGATACCTTGTACCGATTCGGAAGCGGGATCAAATCGTATGCGGGAGGATACGGTGTCCGATAAGAGTAAGTGTTGACTTTGGGTTTTATCCCAAATTGGTCTCTCATTACTTCAGCAATCTTGTCAGCCCAATATGCATCGGCATCTTGCCGATGAGGTGGCTGTGGATCCGGCACCTGCTGGTAAGCTTCCACGTGTCTGTGTGGCGCACGATCTGCATGAAACATTGGGTTAATCATTTGCCCCCCAATCTGCAGACCACCAAGCTGTTGCCCGCCGACCTGGTGCCCAAGATTCATTGGCTGGTTAGGCATCCCCTGATTCTGAAACCCGGGATAGATCTGGCCTTGCTGGAACCTGTTGACGGTGGATATACCATAGAAATCCACATACAAAACACCGTCAACATGCCTCGGTTGCAAGGGGAAACGACATGACATGAACATATTTTATCCATAACTAGTTCCACTTGTACTCTTAGCTTGTTTATGCAGGAACAACAAATTCAAGACATTATTTGACAAAGCCAACATCAGAATCATCAAGAGGAGATCGAGGGGACAACAGGTGACACCCTGGGCCCACAGGGAGGGGGTCGCCCGACCCCTCTTTGGTGGGACCCAGGTGTGCCACCTAGTCCACCGACATAAGGGACCCCTGTGGACACTGCTGGTGGGCCCAGAGGCCCAGAAGTGGGGTCGCCCGACCCCACATCAAAGGCGGTTCCAGGGTCGGTGGCCTCCCACCGACCTTCCCCACATGTCCCACATGTTGATTTGCCCCTGCCGTTGATCAAATGGCGGTTGTGAGGTCGGTTTGATCCAAGGGTGGAGAGAAGATGTCACGCGGATCGATGACGTGGCGATGGAGTAACCCCTACTCCATCTCCCTCTATAAAAGGCAGCCTCCATCCTTCATTTCAAGTGTGCAATTCCAAGGCCAAGTGCATTACAAGTTCCAAGCATACAAGTAGAGTAGTAGTTAGTCTAGAGTGGGAGTTAGAGTCGAGTCGAGCGAAGCTCGGGGTCTCCGGAGTCGTCTTCTGGAGAGTCTGGTATAGCTCTTGTACCTTTCTACTTTTGTAAGACTTTCCTTTTATTAATATATTATTCTTACTTTACTTTACTGAGTTCTTACTTAGTGCAAGTCTTTTAGTCTTGTTGTGCATTTACTTTAGTAATATAGTTGTCTTAGTGAAGTTAGTGACCTGTAACCACTCCTGTGTGTGCATCATCGTCCTATCTTGTATAGGAGCTCTAGCTAGCTGCAACTAGTTAGCGTTGTAGGATTAAGTGTGAGCGTGGTGCTCATACTTAAGATTACCTTTGATTACCGCTGGCTTGAACGGAAAGTAGGAGCGCACTCCCTAGTAGGTGACAGATCGTGGGCGACATTAGGTTCTCCTCACGTACAGGCTAGTTCTTAAAAGGTAAGGCGTCCATAAGCCCAATAGTCGCTTTCGGTAAGGGGTTAGGTGAAAAACCTTCTAAGCGTCTTACCAGCTCGGCTATCCCTCGCACACAGTTAGTAAGGCTCTAGCGTAGTTAAGACAATTATCTATTAAAGTAAGTCACAGAAGTCAAGTTAGATACATAGGAGTCCTTTACTCACTCGTTGTCCTCCCACCTAGCTAACTCTACCATTTACCTTTAGCATAGGACCTTGGATTCACCACTACCCTTCCTATTCGTTATTTACCACCCTTATTCACTAGTTGATACTAGATAACTCAAGGAATCTCATTCCCCTTTTTGTTAAACACACTTAGCCGCTTTCCCTTGGGAAAATATAAATTACGATACCTTGGAATACTCCTTGGTGAAGTGCTACAGCGGTACATTCTGTGCGCTTGCGGAATTATCCAATAGTAAATAGAGTTACCCTACCAGGGCACTTCTGGCGCCGTCGCCGATATCCGGTGGTTGCGTTAAGAAGTGTCAACAAGCATTTCTGGCGCCGTTGCCGGGGAGAGCGTCTGTCTAAGAGTTTTAACAAAAAGAGAATCCAGAGTTTGCTAGTTATCAAGTAGTGATAGGGATAACCCATCACTTGTCTTGTCTTCCTTTATTGTGAAGCCTGACAGTGTATGAGCGGTTTCCAATTGCCGTCAAACTTCGTTGAAGATCCTGAGCAACTGTTGAGGAGAACTAGACGTCATCAAGTTCCACCTCAAAGGTTCATCTCGAACCTGAATCCGTTAGAGGAAGGAGTATCTGCACCGGTTATCAAAGAAGCTATGGCCCAGAAGACCATCTCTGAGTACTCTGCGCCGTCGGCTGACAATGTCGCCACGGGTCCGCAGCTTAACTTGGGGGATGCGACTTTTGAGTTGAAGCCTGCGCTTATCAATATGGTGCAAGCTAATCCCTTCTGTGGAAAGCCACACGAGGATGCCAATGCTCATCTCCAACACTTCTTGGAGGTGTGCGGCACCTTCACCATCAAGAATGTCGCCGCAGACGCCATCCGTCTTCGCCTCTTCCCATTCTCGTTATTGGGGAAGGCGAAGCAATGGTTCTACGCCAACAAGGGTGAAGTGACCACGTGGGAGAGGTGCGCCAATGCATTTCTCAAGAAGTTCTTTCCGATGGGCAAGACCAGCGCCCTTCGTGGAAAGATTTCCAGCTTCCAACAGCAAGCAGATGAGACGATTCCCGAAGCATGGGAACATCTGCAGGAGTACATTCGCGCCTGTCCTCATCATGGGATAGAGGAGTGGCTCCTAATCCAAGGTTTCTACCATGGCCTGACCGGTTTGGCCCGTAGTCACCTTGATGCTGCCGCTGGAGGAGCATTCTTGCAACACAATGTCAAGGATGCCAAGGACCTCATTGAAAAGATGGTTATAAACCAAGGATGGAATGAGGAACGCCTCCAACCCAAGAGAAGAGGTGTCCATGCCTTGAATGAGGTGGACATGCTCTCTGCTAAGATGGACCTCTTAATGAAGAAGATGGAAGAAAGTTCCAAGCAAGAGACCATTCAACCTTACGCCACTGCACGGGCCATTGAATCTGATTCATGGTGCGAAGTGTGCGGAGGAGATGATCATTCGGGAAACAATTGTCCCGAAACAAAGGAGGAGGTGAGCTTCATCAACAACAACAACAATGGGTACCGGCCCCAACAACAGCAATGGAACTCGCGCCCCTTCTACCAAGGTAATCAAGGTAATGGTTACAATCAAAATTTCAATAATTCTTTTGGTAACCAACCTTCTCTTAGAGATCTTGTCTTAGGCCAATCTAAAATCAATGATAGCATTAACAAGAAAATGATGGCTAATGATAAGATCCTTGAAAACTTAAGTGAAAAGTTGGATAGCTTTAACTCTGCTATGAAAAATCAGTTGAGCTTTAACAAAATGCTAGAAACACAATTAGCTCAATTAGCAGCAGCTGTCCCATCCTTCGAGCAAGGTAAGATCCCAGGGAAACCTGAGGACCCAATTGAAGGAGTTAAACTAGTTACTACGAGGTTCGGTAAGCCTCCGGTACAATCCAACTGGAGCTATCTTCTGGATTCGCCCTTCATCATCAAGAAGGACGACCCAGGCCTGCCGACCATCACCTGTGAGATCGGACCGCAAATCTTCCACAACGCCTTCTGCGACCTTGGATCGGGTGTCAACATCATGGCCAAGGTAACTTATGATAATTTGCTAGGGGGGCCTTTGCACCCCACATTTGTTCGTTTGCAGATGGCAGATCAGACGATCAGGTTCCCTGAGGGGTTGGCAAGGGACATACTGGTAAAGGTCCAAGACGACTACGTCCCTGCCGACTTCATCATTTTGGATATGGGATCCAATAATGATGTCTCGATCATCTTGGGAAGGCCATTCCTCAACACGGTCAATGCAGTCATCTATGTGGGGTCCGGCCAGATTCACCTCCAATTCCCAGGATGGAAGGTAAAATGTCCATTCAATGGTTATAAAGCTAACATGCAGGTGAAGGACAAAGAACCTCCGACTAAGCCTCGCCACATCCGACGCCGAAGGGACAAGAGAGGTAAGTCGGCCAAAAGGGCCGAAAAGAAAGAAGAGGAACCCGCTGAACCAAAAATCAATACCAAGCAAGTATGGCGGGAGAAAGAGGTGCAATCAAGGTCCACGTCTCCGGGACCATCTGATGCACCCGAAGGATGAACAAGATGGAGAGGTCCTGCTCTACGGACCTAAAACATGGAGCCCTTGCTGATAAGGTAAATCAGTAGTTATCCCATATTTATTTTCTGCATTTCAATTTCTACTATTCACTTTTCAATTGCATTCTTACTTTGAATTTTGCATATCTTATTTCGACAAAATGTTTAGCCATAATAAATAAAATCTTGAGAATAACTTGTCATAAAAATTTGAGCTGCTGGAGCTCCCAAAGGGGGGTCGCCCGACCCCACCTTGGGGCCCACTTCACCACATTTCAACCTTGCTAGTCATAGAGGTTCCAACCCAGCACTTGGATGCTCTGGGAGCTCCAATGTGGGGGTCGGCCGACCCCCATATTGGCCCCACTTGCCTCCTGCTGGCCACCATTTGAATCACAATGGAGTCCTATGCTTGTAACACTAGCTAAAGTTTGAAAAAGAGTGGTCCCTTGATCCTTTACTTTAGTCATAAGATGCTCCTTTCATCTTTGATTCTTTTGGGACCACTCCACTAGCTTAAATTCTGCAAAGTGGTCACCTAGGCATGCTTGAGTGCTCCCATGGTCCAGAGGAATCACTTTAGACATGTCTCCACTTTTGCCATTCATCTTTTACCTTTCACAAAGCACTAAAACAGGGAATCTCAGAAACAATTTGAAAACTTTTGGTCCACACCTAGCCTTTACTTTTCCGGACAATCAATGACACAATGTTTAAAGTGGGGGAGGGGCTAGGATGGGGGTCGGCCGACCCCCATTTTGGACCATCTCTGCAAAATCTTGAAAGCATGCAGAATGGTTCCCTGTATAAAGCTAAACTCAAATTCAAAGTGCTTCTAGGGGGGGTCGGCCGACCCCTATATTGTGGGTCCACTACTTGCCCTTCTCCCCCTATAAATACCACAGCATTGTGAGCTCAACTCCACACCCAAAACCACCAGAACCATTTCGAGCTCACAATCCTTTCTCTTCTCTCTTTGTTACAAGCCATTTCTCAAGTTTAGTTTAGAAATAGTCATCAAAACAAAAACCCAAAAAGATTCCCCTTGCATAGTAGTAGTAGTAGGAGCTTGGTTTGCCTCACTTGTGTAGGAGGATGAAGAAGCATATCTTCGGCAAGTTCAAGAAAGCAAAGGGTGAGAGCTCTTCTCAAGGCTCTCACCATGCTCATGGAAGGAAGGAAGAAGAAGGTTACCATGGGATGGTACCCTACGAGCCTCCATCAAGGATGAGAGAGCCCGAGAGCGGCCTCATGTTAAGCCAAGAAGAGTTGCAAAAGTACTACATCATCCGAGAGGGTCTCTTCCTACACACTAGCATCATCGATCCGGACCTTTTGGCCCGCACAGGTATGGATGTTGAATCCGATAAGGTGTTTAGAGCAATTGGTTGGAGTAGTTTTTGGCAAGTGCCTGAATTTGGAAAAGAATTGCTTGCTAAGGAATTTCTATGCACCCTAAAACTCACAAATAATGGAATATCTTTTCGCATGTGTGAGCAAGAACATCAATTAAATTGGAGTTTGCTAAACACTGCTTTAGGGTGTGAACATGAATGTGAACTTGATCTAGATCATGCCACTAGAATGTTCGATAAAATTAGATTCTGGAAAGCAATTTCTGGCTCTAATGATTGTTCAAATCCTACTCCCATTGAAATCCATAATCCAACCT
This sequence comes from Sorghum bicolor, assembly GCF_000003195.3. Classification (NCBI taxonomy): domain Eukaryota; kingdom Viridiplantae; phylum Streptophyta; class Magnoliopsida; order Poales; family Poaceae; genus Sorghum; species Sorghum bicolor. The sequence goes on from NC_012872.2 coordinate 48,149,119, forward strand.
TGCGCTTTCTTCACTTCTGGATCATGTGCACTCTATATCCTGGCATGGGAACTGATACTTTAATTGATGATGAACTTAAAATTCTCTATGCCATGGTTAGTAAAATCAAGGTCTCCCCTGTGAAACTGCTAGTGAACTATTGGCTTAACTCTATTGAGTATGGGAAGCCCATCTATTTCACATCCTTTATTACTCGAATAGCCGATACTTTTGGATTACTTGAATCACATTATTTTGAAGACATTGGCTATGTTAGAGGAGTGGTAGATGAGAACTTCTTTATCAATGCTAACATGCTCATAAGAGATCCAAATGGTGAACTTAAAATGATTTATCCGGGCTATACAACTGAAATTCCTCTCCCATGTGCGAGGCGCCGGTTGTATGGGGTCCGCACACTTACCATTAGACTAGCCCGAGTGGCAAGTCCAGATGTTGCAGGGACACGCAGGGTGACAAGAAGGATGATGCAAGCCGCCCAGATGGAGCAAGGAGGATCCTCGCACCATGACGTTGAAGAGGGCGATGAAGCGATGTCAGTGGATGCTTCAGACTCCATGGGTCTACCTCCACAACGCACTCCACGCCCAAGGGACAGGGCTAGGCGTCACCAGCCCACAGGTATGGACAGTCTCATTAATGACATGGGCGAATTGCAGATTGGGCAAGAAGCAACATTGCAACTGGCGTTACAAAACGGCCAACATATCCGACGTGTGCGAGAGGAAGACGCACAACGCTGGGCTGGATGGTACCAGAATTTCCCGCCACCACAGTGAGCGAAGATCTAGCTTGGTGGAGATCCTCTCCCCCACTAAGGTAAGTATTCTATCCTATTTATTTTCATGCATTTTATCATTCTTACTTAAAAAAATATTTATTAGCATTTCCCTTTAGCATATATGCTTCATGTATGTTTATATCCCTCATGGAAATTATGACTAGTTGCTTGTTAATGTTTCTCTAGTGCCTAGTATACAACTTAGTATTTCTCTAAGTATGGATCACTTAGCTCACTTAAACTGCCATGAACCTAAAAACTTTGTGGGTTGCAAGTGCTAGAACTAAGTCTAAGTTGTTGTGGGACATGAGATAGTAAGGCAAGAGCTACTATAATATTTTTCTAAGCATGCATGATTATCAGAGATTTATTCTTAAAATGATCAAAACCTTAATTGTTCCTCAATGGTGATGAATTCCTACCACAGCCATATCTACTTTACATAATTGCAACCTTTCCACATAAGCTATTTGCTTTGTGTTGAGTGTCGTCAAGTCTTGTTGACCCTTGTTAAGAGACTTTTCATGCTCCTAAGATCAAGATCACGTACACACCACATATATATATGCTGCTTCTACACTGGAAGTACGCAACCACATGTATTTCGCATCCACTAAATAGGTTGCTCCATACTCTAAATGTTAGAACATCTCTCTAAGCATTATTTGGTAAATGAGACATCAAAAGGCTAGGCAAAATGAAATAAAAAGATGGACATATGCAAGTCCACAGAAAAAGAAAATTGAGCACATGAAAGCTCATATATATATATATAAAAAAAAAGCTAGCCATGTCTCAATACATAGAGAGTCTATCAAATAAAGGAGCAACCTAGTCCACCATATATCACACTTGCACATCTTGATCTGGGAGTATGACACTTCTCTTCAAGGATCCGAGCTTTGACTTCGCAATACATGCAAAGTAAGTATGCTATCTCCTTTCATCCCTACCTTGAACTCCACATAAGCCTTTTAGAAATAGGATGAAATAGAGAAGGCAACTCTTACCATATGCCTTGGTGAGGAATCATACACCATTTGAGTGACATGAGAGAACCATAAGAGGAACATTTAAGCTTTCTTTTGAAAATATCACAAAACCTCTGATATGAAACTTGCTAAGAATGAGAAAGTTAGTGCTCAAGTCAAACTGTTCTGTCTCTCAACCACCTAAGACAAAGGAAAAGCCATAAGCCCCATAAGGGACTAAGGTAATAGGGGTAAGTTTACATAGCTAAATTTTTCATGCAAAGAGAAGAACTTTGTTGTACACATGGTACTCTTGAAATGTGAACATAGTAACAATACCTGATCCACCGAGGCTAAGTTTGATTGTTTGCTCGGGACGAGCAAAGGTTAAGCTTGGGGGATCTTGTTGACGGTGGATATACCATAGAAATCCACATACAAAACACCGTCAACATGCCTCGGTTGCAAGGGGAAACGACATGACATGAACATATTTTATCCATAACTAGTTCCACTTGTACTCTTAGCTTGTTTATGCAGGAACAACAAATTCAAGACATTATTTGACAAAGCCAACATCAGAATCATCAAGAGGAGATCGAGGGGACAACAGGTGACACCCTGGGCCCACAGGGAGGGGGTCGCCCGACCCCTCTTTGGTGGGACCCAGGTGTGCCACCTAGTCCACCGACATAAGGGACCCCTGTGGACACTGCTGGTGGGCCCAGAGGCCCAGAAGTGGGGTCGCCCGACCCCACATCAAAGGCGGTTCCAGGGTCGGTGGCCTCCCACCGACCTTCCCCACATGTCCCACATGTTGATTTGCCCCTGCCGTTGATCAAATGGCGGTTGTGAGGTCGGTTTGATCCAAGGGTGGAGAGAAGATGTCACGCGGATCGATGACGTGGCGATGGAGTAACCCCTACTCCATCTCCCTCTATAAAAGGCAGCCTCCATCCTTCATTTCAAGTGTGCAATTCCAAGGCCAAGTGCATTACAAGTTCCAAGCATACAAGTAGAGTAGTAGTTAGTCTAGAGTGGGAGTTAGAGTCGAGTCGAGCGAAGCTCGGGGTCTCCGGAGTCGTCTTCTGGAGAGTCTGGTATAGCTCTTGTACCTTTCTACTTTTGTAAGACTTTCCTTTTATTAATATATTATTCTTACTTTACTTTACTGAGTTCTTACTTAGTGCAAGTCTTTTAGTCTTGTTGTGCATTTACTTTAGTAATATAGTTGTCTTAGTGAAGTTAGTGACCTGTAACCACTCCTGTGTGTGCATCATCGTCCTATCTTGTATAGGAGCTCTAGCTAGCTGCAACTAGTTAGCGTTGTAGGATTAAGTGTGAGCGTGGTGCTCATACTTAAGATTACCTTTGATTACCGCTGGCTTGAACGGAAAGTAGGAGCGCACTCCCTAGTAGGTGACAGATCGTGGGCGGCATTAGGTTCTCCTCACGTACAGGCTAGTTCTTAAAAGGTAAGGCGTCCATAAGCGCAATAGTCGCTTTCGGTAAGGGGTTAGGTGAAAAACCTTCTAAGCGTCTTACCAGCTCGGCTATCCCTCGCACACAGTTAGTAAGGCTCTAGCGTAGTTAAGACAATTATCTATTAAAGTAAGTCACAGAAGTCAAGTTAGATACATAGGAGTCCTTTACTCACTCGTTGTCCTCCCACCTAGCTAACTCTACCATTTACCTTTAGCATAGGACCTTGGATTCACCACTACCCTTCCTATTCGTTATTTACCACCCTTATTCACTAGTTGATACTAGATAACTCAAGGAATCTCATTCCCCTTTTTGTTAAACACACTTAGCCGCTTTCCCTTGGGAAAATATAAATTACGATACCTTGGAATACTCCTTGGTGAAGTGCTACAGCGGTACATTCTGTGCGCTTACGGAATTATCCAATAGTAAATAGAGTTACCCTACCAGGGCACTTCTGGCGCCGTCGCCGATATCCGGTGGTTGCGTTAAGAAGTGTCAACAGAACCCTGTAGCCTGATGACTCTGCTGGGGTGTTTGCAGAAAGACTTGCTGCCCATGCCATCCACTATTAGCATTCATCGGCATAGGTCCTGCCGATGACTGGTAATTAGGCATGATCATCGAATTGACATACCCTGGCTGAGTCACAAATCTTTGTTGCACCAGCATTGAGTCTGCCGATGCGTTAGGCACCTGGAACGTTGGAGCTTGAGAATTCCCAGTGTAAGGTCTTGCGGTAGTAGTCGTAGTATACTGGGGACTCTGATTCAACGGCATATTTGGAGGTGCCGATGCCATAGGGGTCTTGCCTCTCATGTCAGTTGCCTGAGACGTGTCAGGTGTCTTCAAGTATTCTGGGGGCATACCATAACCCCACCAGTTGGGAGGAGGGACCGGTCCTGACATTGCCGATGCCAATATATCTGTAGTGAGCCTAATCTGCTCATCTAAAGTCGGCGGATTGGTTGTCATCGGCGTAGATTGTGCATGGGTGACTCCCAATGTGCTTGGAGGAACGGTAGTCTGTGTTCCCACAGCGGCTGTAGTGGCCGATGGAGCTGTGACTACCGGCGACCCTGGCTGATGAAGAGAGGGACCCATGTAATCTGGTGGCAATTGTCCTTCTTTGAAGGTTCTGGCCACGACATTGAAAACCGTATTGGACAGCACACCAGCTTGGTTGATCAAAGCACGGTTGATAGCACTATCAACCATCTCTTGAAGTTTACCAGGATTGGCTTCAAAAGTAACCTGCCGAGGCATCGGCAGTGCATCCTTCTGGATCACTTCGCCGCTCCTGTTTATGCTGAAGGATCTCAGGCACTGCTGCTTGTAATCCTCCATGGCTTTAGCAATAGCTTGCTTCTGCTCATCCTTGAGATTGGCTTCCGTCACGGGGATGACGTTCTCCTGATCAAACTCAGAAGTCGACATATTTGATCTTGATCTTGAATCTGTCCCACCGGGCGTGCCAAAAGATGTGTTGATGCAAAAGCCGATCTGCAAACACAAAGGGCTAATACCCGATTTAAACGTTAAGGCGTGCCAGCCGATTTGACCTTACTATCGGCAAAGGTGGTAACTCGAATACTTTGGTCCCGACAACAGCGATGCGCCCGGATGCCACGGCCAAGAGGTATTCACGCGGAACTTGAGAACACGCCGAGCTTAAGTCGACGAATTCCTAAGAACTCGTAATAAAAGGGAAAAGGTATGACGAAGTCGTCGAAAAAGTAGATACTTGGAATATGAGTAAAAACGTGTGTTTGATTGATTGATTGATTACAAGGCCCTAGGGTCTACATTTATACCCTGCTCAAAGAGCTACAACCAGACACGACTAGAATTCGAATTCCAAATTTAAACAGAATCCGTGTACAAAACGATCTAAATAACTAAGGAAAACGTAAAACCATCCTCACGTGACAAACTAGAACACCCCCACAAGCCGATCGGCAACTTCCAGGTTCTCCCTCCGTATCATCGGCAGACTCCTTTGTCATAGCCATCGGCACAAACACATCATCACCTATGGACTTGGTCACGTTCAACCATCCTTCCATCGGTAACCATCTTCATCGGCAATTCACCCTGTAGATCAAGCACTGCCGTCTTATCTTGCCGACCTACACTTTACCAATCATGGACACGTGCCCAAAAACGGTGTCAACACAAGGGAAGGTAATTAGATAAAATTTCAGAATTTAAGATTTGAGTAGTGCACCAGGGATGCATGAATGATTCATGATGCATGCAAGTTCCATACGTCCTTACCATTCCTAGAAGAAAGCTCTAACGGTATAGTCGGTGGCATACATACGTGCACTCTTTATACATAACTACACGGTCTACACGTTTCGTTGTTAGTGTACATGCAGAAAATTTCATTTCAGCCCAACCCCACAAGAGTATATATGAAGAAATGAAAATCCAATCATCTACATTCAAGCTAGGTACTCCAATATATATTCCCGAACATATATCACAACACACTACCCATTTGGGAACACCCATATATACATCAAACATGTATATGTGGCTGCACCTACTACCCACAATTAAGTACCTTCATATATACATGTGTGCAACATGTAAATATTCCAGTAACCACAGCTAACACTCCCCTAGACCGACGGTTGGACGGTCATGCTCTCACAGCTCACACTTACCGTAGCGTAGAGGCATATAGATCTATACATTACCACTCAAGCAAGTGGCATCCATACAATTTCACGCCGTATGGACGACAAAAGAAAACAAACATTGCTTACCATGGCATAGAGGTATATGATCCATTCATTACCACGCCATATGGACGACGAAAGGAAAAATCCCCATGTTAGTAGTATTAAGCCACCTAAAAGTACTTAAGCGGGCATAAAGGGTATGACCACTGGCATGGTATATGTTATTAAAATATGTTTAAACAACCCTATGTATAGCCTAATTTGCCAATTAGTTTAGGAAAAACAAATTCATTTGTTTTTAAATACATCTATGATGGTTAAGTGCTTAATCTTGCTCCGATGCCAGCTGTAACAGAACCATCCAATTTATAAGAATTCAAGTGAATTAGCGACCACAAAGTAGTCAAGCCAATGGACTTGAACCCATATAAACCCGGTAGTCCGACGAAATCTCAAAAGACCTCGATTCAACCAACATACAACCAAGATCGTACATGATCAAGCATCGCCACCACAGATTACATACATTCATCACAGAACATAGTTTTACAGCACATCGGAGTTTAAACAAAGTTATTACAAACCAGTTTAGTAGCGGAAGCAAAGTAGTTTTGAAACCAACACACACACTCAGTTTAATTACATGCCAGATCCATAGTCAACCCAACAAAAGCACAACTGAAGGTAATAGAGGTGATCATGCCCATGATCTACTCATCGTCCGCAGCCGGATGATGACAGTTAGCACAGTAGCCGTGGTAAACGAAATCATCTGCAACAAGGGTAAATAAAACCCTGAGTACGAGAATGTACTTAGCTAGACTTACCCGTCATAAACCAGAAATAAAGTGACACCAAGGAGTATGCAAGGCTAATATTTGTGGACTGGTTTTACTCACATTTTGCATAAAAACTTTAGTTGTAAGTAACCCATTTATAACATCTCAGCAGCAGGTTCATTACTTAACAACTATCCACTAGATTAGCACCTGTTCTAAGCATACACTTTAGTATTTAAGCATCACAATAATAACCATTTCTGGATTATCACATAGCTATCAACATTCTCATCATAACCATTAAGTTCATTTAGTGAGTTCTACGTTGCCGTTGCTCGAGTCAAGTTCTCACTATCCGGGAGAGACGGTGATTCGAATCGATTCCTATCCAGCTGGAGGGGTATTCCTAGCACTCACCCGAGCATACTTCATGAGGGCAGCTCAGATCACCTTTAGCACAACTCCGGACCAAGTCGCGGGTCCGTGCGGCGCCGCACCCCCAGGGACCGCCAATCTGCCAGGGTCAGGACTCTAACCTGACACCTCGGTCTTACGCCATTGACTCCCCGCACATCCTTGCTACCAACCGGGGTGCGCACTTTAACCAGATCGGGGTATCCGGCCGGAGATGCACTCGTAGGTTTTGCGGTCGAAACGACTTATCCGGCCAGCTAAGTGTTAGGCATGCGTTCAACATGACACGAGGACGTACAGCAAATCGGTCCTTAACCGACACAGACGGGATAGGTTCACACCCAAGACCTACATGCCTTGTTGCTGCACTATCGTCATCCCGCCCGGTCTCAAATTCATTATTAGCACATGGTTATTTCCACGATAGCAATATAGCCAACCGTGATTCAGTATCCACCTATCTCTCGCAGATGACAGGAAATCACTCGGCTTCTACCGAGCTAAGCATGGCTAAGCGTCATTTCGATCCTGGACCTACTTAGGCATGGTATAAGGTGGACAAGGTAGTCATTATGCAGCAAGGGTGTCATATCAACGCCTAACACTTAATGCAACAATACATAACCATAGTCAATTGATAACTGGACATGATAACAAAAATAGTAGGAGGCTTATAATGCTCTGGGGCTTGCCTTCAACATAAGTAGAGGGACGGTGGTCAGGACACTCCGGTAGATCCTCATCCTCCTCAGCTCCTTGAGGTGGCTCCCCTTGCTGTTCCTCCGGCTCGGGCAGTTCGAACTCCAAGACCGTCACTCCTTTGGGTACACCTATGTATGCATGACAAGGCGATAAACATAGGGAATGCACATAGGATGCAATATGTCAAGATGCTGAGCCAAGGAACACATAGCAAGGTACAAACAGGAGTACAAGTTCTTAAAATTAAGTGAGTCACAGATTAACAAGTAAGTGCATACTTCTTCTCTGGTAGAGAGGCTAACTAGACAAGCTAATCAACCTTAGCTACTCCTACTTAGTCACTGGTTTCATGGACAGATTAACTAGTCACAAGATTCAGCTATAACTTAAGCATCAGTTGTCCAAACTAAGCAAGTAGATACTTTCTAGAAAGCCTAACAAATTATCTACAATTCACTTTCAGACATCGCAGGAAGGTTCCTAAGGAAAATAAGTTGAAACAGGCAAAGTGTGCTGGCTGTCCTGGAAAATCCAGAGAGCAAGCAGTTCGTAGCAGCTACTTGCAACAGCCACAACTCTTAAACTACTCAGCCAAATGTCATGAAATTTGGACACAAGGTAGATAAGTAAGTTAGCTAAAAGTTTGTTATAGACAAGTGTTCCAGAAAACTTCATCTCCAAGTTGTTCTTAACCAATTGCTATCAGCTACACAGAAATGCTCTAGGAAAGACATAATTAGCAAAATAATATTTTAACACATACTAAGAATGTAACATTGGTTCAAACCAAATGCACTAGTAGATGGAAAATGTCTAAGAAACACCAGAAAACATCATGGTAAGGGTTAAACTCATTTCTATCATCACCTTTTCTATTTATTTAATTATTAAGATGATTTAATGAGCATATATCACAAGTGCTCCAAAAATTCTAAGAAAATTACAGCAAGCTATTTAGACTACCACCAGTTCACCGTAAAAATTTCAGGGCACTTGCACATGCAGATTGTGAGATACAAAAATAACAAGCTAGCAATAGCATGAAATGCATAAATGTGAAACCCTATCCAAAAGTGTCAAACAACAGATTTCAGATTTTTCTTAGCTTTGTTTACACATGATTACATCACTCAGCAAGTTTCACCATAAAAGGAGTTATAATCTATTTACTAAAAATACCACAAGAAACCCCTATTTAAACAAGAAACATTTATAACTTCACTAACATCCATTCAAAAATCATGATAATTTTATCAGAGCCTACTCATGTCTTAAGTAACAACATCCTAAATTTGCATGGCCATCAGATTCACAGATCTCAAGATATAATTACCTCCTATTTAATCAAGATTAAATCATATCTACTTATTTCTGCCAAAACATGGCATGTTTTATATTTTTAATAAAAACTAGATTAACACAGGAATCTAGAAAAATTGAAATCACTTCATTTGGATCTGTATAACTCGAGTTATGAATTTTTCAAAAACAACACAGGATCTACTAAACGGTAAACCAGAGGTGTGAGAGAGAGAGGCGGACAGGTGGGGTCTGCTGACAGACGGGACCCACGCGACAGAGAGACAAAGACAGGGGAGAGCTCGTCGCCGGCGGAACTCGACGACGGCGAGGTCTCCGGGGAAACCAAGGGCATCTACGTGTTCCTCTTCTCAAGGCGAACTCGTTGACCTACTTTACTCGTGCTCTAGTGGCCTCTAAGGTGCTCGCCGTCGCGAATGGCGGAGCGGCGGTGCTGCGCGGCGTTACGCCAGCGAACCTAGGTAACGGCGACGCGGTAGAGGTTGCGGACAAGCAAGAGTGAAGGAAGGCGAAGCTATAGGAAGAAGAATCACAGCCAGAGGTGAACCAGAGAGGTCTGGCCACGTCGCCAGTGATCTCTACGAACTCCGGCGAGGTGGAGCTCGCGACGGAGTTGGCAATGCGGCCTCACCAGTGCTCGGCTAAGGGAAAGAAGTGGACGTCGAGGTAGAGAACGCCAAGGCGGAGCTCTGGGCAGACTGGCTTGGCCGGAGACGTGGTGGAGCGGCCGGGAAAGCTCGCCGAAGCACGGTGGAGCTCGCTGAGGATGAAGGCGGGCGCAATGTGGAGCACTGGAGGGGTGAATGGCGCGTCTGAGGCGTCCACTCGGTGCGTGGCGACTTGTGGACGTCGTTGGAGCTGACAGGAGGGGCCATCGACGGCGTACGGCCGACAGGTGGCCAGACACGCGGCGGCGAGCGAGTTCTGTCCAAACTGAATTGGGCGATTCAGTCGCCATGGCCAGTGACTGAAGCTTGATCTTTGCCAATGTTTTACTCGCAATTCCCTCGATGGTTTTGGCTCAGATTTGCTCCATTGGGTAGAGCTACACGAGATCTACAGTTTTGCTTACAGAATCGAAGTCTAACTCGACCTGGATTTCAAACTACAAGGCTCCCAAGAACCCTATGTCGAAACTGCCGAATTCCAGACAGCCAAATTCGGCTGTGGAAACAGCACTGATTTCTGGCTTGTGGGCCACTTTTGGTCTGGTTCTAAGCATTTTCATAAAAAGTCATCAACATAACTTTTGTAGCTTATGAAATTTAGTACAACTTTGTTTTAGATGTCATTTGCATGCATGGTCTCTAACACAATTTTCGTAAAACATCTTTGAAAAGAGGTCTAGGGGGTCAACTAGGTCAACCTAGGGCTAACCATGACTTGGGGGCATTTTTGGGCAAAACCTCCAATATAAACTTTGTTCAAAATGTTATTCTAAACATCATTAAAGTATTTTGGAAGACAATGTACACTTATTTGCAATGGTCACCCATTATTATCACTCATATCAAGTCACACAAGCAATTAAATCATACATGGTATACATAAGATGACATGTGATCATGATGGATGCTTATGAATGAGCATGATGATGCTTATGTTGATGCAATGCTCATGGTTGACATGCAAGCTAACACTAGGAGTGTTACAACCCTCCCCCCTTACAAAAATCTCATCCCGAGATTTGAAAGACGTACCATTTTTCATAGAATGAGGGATACGTTACTTGTAAATAGTCTTCCCTTTCCCAAGTGGCATCTCTTTCACTTTGACGGTTCCACAAAACTTTAAAAAGTTTAATCACTCTCCCCCGAGTAACTGTTTCCTTGACATCAAGGACTTGCACACGCTTCTCTTAATAAGATAGATCGGACTACAGCTTAAGACCTCCTGTTTCAACTCTTTCTTCGGGCACACGAAGACACTTCTTGAGTTGAGACACATGGAATATAGGGAAAATAGCTCTCATTTCCGGAGGTAGCTGTACCTTGTAAGCCACTTTGCCACTTTTCTCAATAATCTGGTAGGGACCCACATACCTAGGGGCGAGCTTCCTCTTTACACCGAAGCGATTCACTCCCTTCATGGGTGATACCTTTAGGTATAAAAAGTCACCTACCTCAATCTCAAGTGGTCTTCTTCTTCGGTCAACATAGCTTTTCTGTCTAGCTTGGGCGACTTCCATGTGTTTCTGGATAACAAGAACTTGCTTTTCGGCTTCTTTGACAAAGTCAATTCCGTAGTACCTCCTTTCACTAGGTTCGACCCAGTTTAGAGGAGTTCTACATTTGCGGCCATACAAGGCTTCGAAAGGAGCCATTTGAATGCTCTCTTGATAACTATTGTTGTAAGAGAATTCAGCTAAGGGTAGCCACTTCTCCCATGCACCCTTGGAAGAGATAACGCATGCCCTCAACATGTCTTCCAAGATTTGATTCACACGCTCAGTCTGACAAGAGGTTTGAGGATGGTAGGCTGAACTGCGAACCAACTTTGTACCAAGGAGTGAATGCAAATGCTCCCAAAAGCGGGCAGTGAACTGAGGACCTCTATCGGAAATAATAGTGCGGGGCACTCCGTGCAATTTAACAATCTGAGAGAAGTACAACTCAGCATAGTCGGATGGTCGGTAGGTAGAATGTACGGGAATGAAATGAGCTGACTTGGTCAAGCGGTCAACAATAACCCAAATAGAGTTGTGTCCTTTTTGAGTAGGGGGAAGTCCGACAATGAAATCCATGCTGATTTCTTCCCACTTCCAACCCGGAACCGACAAAGGTTGCAATAAACCTGCAGGCTTAAGGTGAACTGCCTTTACCTTGCAACAGGTATCACACCTAGCAACATAAGCTGCTATCTCTTTCTTCATCTTGGTCCACCAAAAACGAGGTTTGAACTCTTGGTACATTTTGCTACTACCAGGATGAATGGACAACTTGGAAGAATGAGCTTCATCTAAGATTTTGTTGCGTAGGTCACGGTCTTTGGGGACGACAAGTCGTTCATCAAACCACAGTACAGCTTTCTCATCTACCCTGAAATGCTTGGTGTCTTGCTCTTTCATTTTTCTCTTGATATGGAAGATACCAGGGTCAGTCTTTTGGAGCTCTATAATTTGACTTTCTAGCGAACAACTGACTATAATGTTGTGCAGGACCACAGGATGCAATAAATTGAACCCTTCCTCCAAGAGAGGTCCAACATGTTGCTTCCGGCTAAGAGCATCGGCTACAACATTGGCTTTGCCTAGATGATAGTGTACTTCCAGATTATAGTCTTTTATCAATTCCAACCATCTTCTTTGTCTCATGTTTAGTTCGGGCTGAGTGAAGATATATTTGAGGCTCTTATGGTCCGTATAAATGTGACACAGGTTACCCAATAGATAATGCCTCCAAAGTTTCAATGCATGCACAAGCACAACTGCTGCTAACTCTAGATCATGAGTCGGGTAATTAGCTTCATGCTTCCTCAGCTGCCGAGAGGCACAGGCGATGACTCGGCCTTCTTGCATAAGTACACAACCTAAGCCAGTGCCTGATGCGTCGCAAAAGACATCAAATGGCTTTTCAATGTCAGGCTGTGCCAAAACAGGAGCAGTGGTCAGTAGGTGACGTAAAGCAGTGAAAGCGACTTCACACTCTTGAGTCCATAAAAATTTCACATCTTTTTGCAGCAGCTTGGTCATAGGCTTGGCTATTTTGGAGAAGTCTGGAGTAAAGCGACGATAATATCTGGCTAGACCGAGAAAACTCCGAACCTCATGTACTAAAGTCGGGGCCTTCCAGTCTAGAACCCCCTGCACCTTTGAGGGGTCAATAGAAATACCGTCTTCAGATAAAATATGGTCTAGGAAAGGCACTTTCTTCAGCCAAAACTCACACTTGCTGAACTTAGCATAGAGCTGATGTTCTCGCAATCTAGTGAGCACAATCCGAAGGTGCTTCTCATGGTCTTGGGCATTTTCAGAATACACCAATATGTCATCGATGAACACTACCACAAACTTATCCAGCTCAGGCATGAACACCGAATTCATCAGGTACATGAAATGAGCAGGGGCATTAGTCAGACCAAAGGACATGACTAGATACTCATACAACCCATACCTAGTAGAGAAAGCCGTTTTAGGAATGTCTTCGGGTCAGATCTTGATTTGATGATACCCGGATCTCAGATCAATCTTTGAGAATATCTTAGCCTTAGCTAGTTGATCAAACAGGATATCAATGCGAGGCAGGGGATACTTGTTTTTGATAGTCACGGCATTCAGCGGACGATAGTCTACACACATACGTAGAGACTTGTCCTTCTTCTTGACAAAGAGAGCCGGACAACCCCATGGAGAAGAACTAGACCGAATAAGACCCTTCTCTAGGAGTTCTTGCAATTGCTTCTTCAATTCTGCCAATTCATTGGGTGGCATTCGATATGGCCTTCTAGAGATAGGTGCGGTACTCGGAATTAAATCAATTTTAAACTCTATGTCCCTGTCTGGTGGCAACCCAGGCAGATCCTCTATAAAGAAATCGGGAAACTCGCACACTACCGGAATCTCTGCCACAGTGAGTGGTCTGATAGCATTAGCAGCGTGACGGATGTCATCGTTTTTGGGAAGTTGGACTAAGAATGCTTCTTTACTATTAGGTTCCCTAAACATGACTACCCTCGTTGAGGTATCTAACAACACCCCATGCTTACTCATCCAATTCATTCCCAGAATAACATCTATCCCCAAGCCTGGCAAGATTACTAAATCTGCTGAATAAATACGCACTTCAATGGCAATATGTATATCCCTCACTTATTGATTTGTAGAGATTTGATTACCAGCAGCACTAATGCAAAATTTTCCATTGTCAAGATCAACTACATGCTGCCCATGCTTAGATGCGAATGCTTGACTCATAAATGAATGCGAAGCTCCAGAATCAAACAAGACAACTGCAGGGTGTTGATTAACAAGAAACATACCAGCGGTGACCACTTCACCTTTAGGGATTTCTTCAACAGTGGTATAGTGCACTCGGCCAGTACGGTTATTAACCCCAGCTGCAGAATTCCTCTTGGGATAAGGGCAATCCCTCGCCCAGTGACCAACTTGTTTGCAGTTAAAGCAGGGACGGTTATCAGGGGGAGTCTTGGGACCTCCTTGACCTGTAGCACCCCTAGGAAGAGCAACTATGAAGGACTTGCGAACTCCCGTCTTCACATTCGACTTCTTCTGCGGCAGCCTGTACCTTGTCACAGCATTGGGTGGGCGATAGGCCAGCTTGCTTCTCACCGGAGCCTTGGACTGCGAAGCACCTGCCTCATAGGCCCTCTTGCGGTTCTTGGACGCGGCATAAACAGCATTGGAGTTCTCCTGGGTCAACGCATCACTCACAAACTCATTGAAGGTGGTACTGTTGTTACCAGCTATGTTCTTGGACAGCTTGGGTCCCAGTCCCCTCTTGAAACTAGCAAGCTTTTTGACCTCAGTATCAACAAACTCAGGAGCATAGCGAGACAAGTTATTAAAAGCATGAAGATACTCAGTCAAACTTTTCGTTCCCTGAGTCAAGTTCATGAACTCGGTATGCTTGATAGTCATTAAGCCCTACAAAATATAGGTGTTCCTGAAAGCAGTTTTGAACTGATCCTAGGTTACAACAGCATTGGCAGGCAAGCTGGTCCTAATGGCTCCACCAGACACCGGCTTTGCCTTCCAACTGGTGTGCTGCATACTCCGCCTTTAATCACTACAAGAAATCTGGGCTTCTGTGACGATTACCAGATACAGAACACCTATCTGTCATAAACACAGGCTGTTTATGACGACTATTTAGTGGATGACAACTGTTTATGACCAAACTGTGTCTTCGTCATAAACAACGTCATAGCATCTAACTTGAGATTTATGACGATAGATTGTGACAATAGTTAATTGTCATAAAATATAAATCTATTATAATTATTTTTAAAATATCTTGTTATCCCACATGGCCATTGGTGCACACTATCTTATGTCCTAGGTGAATTATTTTCGTCCTAGTTAACTCCTAGTCCCACATAGGATTGGAGGAAGAAAATTTTAAAAGAAAACACTAAAATGTTGGTATTTGTGATTATAGATTGTAACAATAATTGATCATTATAAATATAAATATATTATAATTATTTTTAAAATATTATCTTATCCTATTTAGTCGTTGATGCACACTACCATATGGCCTAGTTATAGCCCCTTGTAGGATTGGATTAAAAAATTCAAAAAAACACCAAAATGTTGGCTACTACAGGGGATGAACCCGAGACCTACGACATTTAGTCCTCAGCCAGCTGCGCTAACCAGTGAAGACCAGTCCATTTTGTTTCTAGGGGATAGTGTTCGACATGTTTTGGACTCTGGAATTTGGATGTTGGCAAAAAGAGATCCGAAATTTGGCATCTCAGTCTGGAGTCTGCTGACCACATTCGCACGCATTAGACTGCAGGTAAGCCGCTGGCTGCAGATCCACGCCCTTCTGCAGGACCATACCACCGGCCAAAATCGCATCCCTTTCTCCATAGTGGACACCGCCGGCTGGAGATTCACACCCCCGGTTTTTTAGTTTTGTTTTTAGTTTTGTTTATTCATTTAATAGGTTTTCCAATATGTATTCTTTGTTTATTCATGACTTTTGTAGCTCGGACAATCTAGGGTCCGGTCAAAGTGTTTTTTTCTAAAAAATCCAATGTTTGACTTGGTCAAACTAGCCAATAAAAGGTCTCAAATGAAAAACCTTTTGAATACAAAGAAGTTAGACCTCACCAAGGTCTACCTTTGATATATAGTACATTTTTGCATTTGGAAAAGTTCTAGTAAACTCTAGTCATATTTTGAATACAAGGTACTAAATGACCTCAAATGAAAATCTTTTGAATACAAGGTAGTTAGAGCTCATCAAGATACACATTCCGTACATAAGACATTTTTGCATTTGAGAAAGTGTTTGTAAACTCTAGCCACAGTCTTGAATCACACATAGACTTTATGAACTATATGCACGACCTGTGGATTTACAACTTCATTTTCGTAACGCTTTATCAAATGCAAAAATGTCTTATGTATCAAATATAGATATTGATGAGTGGAACAAACTTGCTATTCATGACTTTTCGATTTGGGGCCGTCTAAGGACCCAAAAACGTACGTGTAGCCGTGAAAATTTGAAATTTCAAAATTTGATTGATCCAAACCCTCTCAGATGAAAAGTTGATGATTACACGAAATGTGTGTCTTGATGATCTGGACAAACTTTGTATGCATGACTTTTGTATCTGGGACCATCTAGGGTCCGGTCAAGTGTTTTTTCTGAAAAATCCAATGTTTGACTTGGTCAAACTAGGTTAAACTAGCCAATAAAAGACCTCAAATGAAAAACTTTTTTAAGCGTGCGCTAGGGGGATGTGGGCACTGTTCTGGCACTCTATCTCTCTACAGTTGTAAAGGTACGAATTTGTGCTTTGAGGGATTTTTTCCAGTTACTTTTTTAAGCGTGCGCTAGGGGGCAACGACCATCAGAGCCATGGACATGGCCACGATTCGTGCAGGTTGCAGGCTATAGGGGACTAGCGCTTGGAGGGGCTGCCGCTGGCCCCTGCCTGCTGCCTTGCAAGTCTGCTAGGCAAGGACTAGGCTGAGCCTCTCCGAGTGCTGAATGCAAATGAATAGAGGATTATGATTGGGAACAGTCAATGAAGATGTGCTTAGATTCTGCCTCACTTGTTTTATTTGCCAAACGGAATGGGTGACCTGCTTCATGTGTTGAACTGCAGTTCTATTGTTTAATATTTGTTGCCCTTCAACCATTTTAGCATTAGTTCATATTATATTTAATCTTTTGAGTTATGGGTGTAGTAAATTTGCATGTCCATCAGTGTAATGCTTTGATGTTTTTCAATTGCTAGTGGGTCCATCAGTAACGCTTTGATTCTTTCATCTGCTAGCAAGTCCATCTGTGCCCATGATTAGATAGCTAGAATACAGGATACTGTCCAAAGGCGATAACTTTATCATGAGCAGTTAAGTTATAATAAACTGGGTTTGCCAATTTAAGTTATATGCAAAATTACTTGAGCATTTGATCTACTGCTGGCATGATTTCCTTGTCACATTGATTATAGTTGATCTAGTACTGGCATTTAGAATACATGCGTACTGAATGGCAATTGCTTGTTTCAGAATGATTTTATAGCTATTTAATGCAATTGGTTATGTGGTTAATCATATGTCATGATTTTTAAATGGGCTAGCCAATAATTTTGGTTTGGCCTAATGATGGGCCTCAATGGAAAAAAAGATGTGATATTGTAGTTGGGCCAAAAAAACATTTGGGCCAACTATAATTGAAAAAAAAAGAGAAAAGACCATGATATATGGGCCAAATGTGAATTGCCATGTCATTTGCCACATCACCTGCCTTGTCATCTTCCATGTCATCATACATGTGTTATTTTGTTCAATTTGTTATGACAGTTTAGTCTCGTCATTACATCAATGACAAAAAAACTATCGTCATTGTATCAATGACGAAGTCCTCTGGTTGTCACAGAAGCTGATTAGTGACCCACCTTCTTTGACGATAGTTACTTCGTTACCATAGGCAGACAGTGACAGAAAACAGGCTATTATCGTCATAATCTGATTGTCACAGAAGCCCAGAATTCTTGTAGTGAATTCTTCAGTCACCCTCAACAAGCGGAACTTCTGCTCGAGAGTGTTAAGCCATTCATCAGCTTCCAGAGGTTCAGCGGCCTCCTTGAAAAGCGGTGGCTTTGTGTCTTGGAAATCCTTGAAGTTGCTATACTGATTTGCTTCTCCGCCTTGGTGGGCATGGCGACCACCCCGGTTCTGCTGTGCCATAGTCTGCATAGCTTCATTTAGCATCCGCTGGCCCTCCACAAGAGTTGCCAGGAGCTCAGCAGGCGTAGGTGGGGGAGGAGGAGGTGGTGGCGGCACCTCATTATTACCGGAGCGAGTATTGCGAGCCATCTGCACAAGGCATACCAAGTGACCGTTTAGGATAACACATATAATTGCCATGAATCTCGATTGCTGCTGTACGGAATTTAAAAAAGTAAATTCACATAATACAAGGCACAATAATCCATGTACAACAAGGGAACATCATCCACGACACTGGTTATTCTTGCGATCATTCACAACCACATTTCACAAGGATTAAAGGCATTGCTGAAAATTATTTAAGCTCAACATAAACATGGAGCATCACAAATAAGTGCATAGGGTTACATAGAGTCACTGCCACAACTTAAGTCTTACAAGAAGTGCACCATGGCCAAATACATAGAGTTTCAGCTGACATTTAGATTACATGTCCATTACATAAAGAGATGGAAATTGATACATGAGTATGGAAACCATCGCTAGGCTACATATCTTTCTCAGATTCTCCATTAGAAATTATGCCATCATCCTGATCTTCCTCACTGGGGTCCTCTTCATGATTAATGGGGACAGGGTGTGGAATGGGATTGATGATATTGTTTAGGCGATGGACATCTAACTGCAGCTCAGCAATCCTAGTGATCAGCTCTTCCTCTCTAATCTCAGCATGGAACAAAGCTCTAACCCTAGCAGCTTCTCTATTTTTAGCCAAGCGCATAGCCTCATCTCGCTCTCTAGTCATTTGCATCATGCGAGCTTGTGCCTCATTGCGCTCTCTAACTGCATTTTCAACTTGGTTGCGGCGGGCTTGAAAAGCGGTGTGATAGTTTTGAATTTCAGCTTGTGCATCGCTAAAGGCCTTGCGGTGCTTGCGCACGCGCTTGCGCAGTTTGCGCTGCCCAACTTGAGCTTGCTGGAGCGCTAGCATGGCTTCTATGTAGGTGTCTTGGCGTACATAGTACAGCTTAAGCACCGCCAGCATGGCACTCATAGCAGGGCTAGAGCTATATCCTAGTATGGTTTCTCTCATCTCCAGGGGCTCAGTTCCTATCTGGGACACAAAAGTGTCAGTTACACTCACTCTAGGAAATGATCCAGCTGGGCCATTAATTAGCTCATCCCCATAGTCTTGGCATATTTCCAACAACACTTCTAAAGCTGCTACTTGGGCACCCTCCCAAGGAGTTTGACCATCGGACTCTACTATCCAACCTAGCCAGTGTGGGTTGTTTGGACAAGGAGGAACTGTAATTTGGACATCTACCCAAGGTAAAGATCCTGCATGCTCGGCCTCTGTCCAAGTGTACTGAGGTAGTTCCTCATATCCCACTGAACTTAGCACCCTCCACAACAAGGTACGGGTGCCAAACATGTCCAGAAAAGTCTCACTTGCATGTGGGGCTGCCATCTGTAGGAAAGATCACAACTTGAGTAAGGGAGATTAATTACAAGGGAAGCTAATTAGATAAAATTTCAGAATTTCAGATTTGAGTAGTGCACTAGGGATACATGAATGATTCATGATGCATGCACGTTCCATACGTCCTTACCATTCCTAGAAGAAAGCTCTAATGGTATAGTCGGTGGCATACATACGTGCACTCTTTATACGTAACTACACGGTCTACACGTTTCGTTGTTAGTGTACATGCAGAAAATTTCATTTCAGCCCAACCCCACAAGAGTATATATGAAGAAATGAAAATCCAATCATCTACATTCAAGCTAGGTACTCCAATATATATTCCCAAACATATATCACAACACACTACCCATTTGGGAACACCCATATATACATCAAACATGTATATGTGGCTGCACCTACTCCCACAATTAAGTACCTTCATATATACATGTGTGCAACATGTAAATATTCCAGTAACCACAGTTAACACTCCCCTAGACCGACGGTTGGACGGTCATGCTCTCACAGCTCACACTTACCGTAGCGTAGAGGCATATAGATCTATACATTACCACTCAAGCAAGTGGCATCCATACAATTTCACGCCGTATGGACGACGAAAGGAAACAAACATTGCTTACCATGGCGTAGAGGTATATGATCCATTCATTACCACTTAAGCAAGTGGCATCCATATTATTGCATGCCATATGGACGACGAAAGGAAAAACCCACATGTTAGTAGTATTAAGCCACCTAAAAGTCCTTAAGCGGGCATAAAGGGTATGACCACTGGCATGGTATATGTTATTAAAATATTTTTAAACAACCCTATGTATAGCCTAAATTGCCAATTAGTTTAGGAAAAACAAATTCATTTGTTTTTAAATACATCTATGATGGTTAAATGCTTAATCTTGCTCCGATGCCAGCTGTAACAGAACCGTCCAATTTATAAGAATTCAAGTGAATTAGCGACCACAAAGTAGTCAAGCCAATGGACTTGAACCCATATAAACCCGGTAGTCCGACGAAATCTCAAAAGACCTCGATTCAACCAACATACAACCAAGATCGTACATGATCAAGCATCGCCACCACAGATTACATACATTCATCACAGAACATAGTTTTACAGCACATCGGAGTTTAAACAAAGTTATTACAAACCAGTTTAGTAGCGGAAGCAAAGTAGTTTTGAAACCAACACAAACACTCAGTTTAATTACATGCCAGATCCATAGTCAACCCAACAAAAGCACAACTGAAGGTAATAGAGGTGATCATGCCCATGATCTACTCATCGTCCGCAGCCGGATGATGACAGTTAGCACAGTAGCCATGGTAAACGACATCATCTGCAACAAGGGTAAATAAAACCCGGAGTACGAGAATGTACTCAGCTAGACTTACCCATCATAAACCAGAAATAAAGTGACACCAAGGAGTATGCAAGGCTAATATTTGTGGACTGGTTTGACTCACATTTTGCATAAAAGCTTTAGTTGTAAGTAACCCGTTTATAACATCTCAGCAGCAGGTTCATTACTTAACAACTATCCACTAGATTAGCACCTGTTCTAAGCATACACTTGAGTATTTAAGCATCACAATAATAACCATATCCGGATTATCACATAGCTATCAACATTCTCATCATAACCATTAAGTTCATTTAGTGAGTTCTACGTTGCCGCTGCTCGAGTCAAGTTCTCACTACACGGGAGAGACGGCGATTCGAATCGATTCCTATCCAGCTGGAGGGGTATTCCTAGCACTCACCCGAGCATACTTCATGAGGGCAGCTCAGATCACCTTTAGCACAACTCCGGACCAAGTCGCGGGTCCGTGCGGCGCCGCACCCCCAGGGACCGCCAATCTGCCAGGGTCAGGACTCTAACCTGACACCTCGGTCTTACGCCATTGACTCCCCGCACATCCTTGCTACCAACCGGGGTGCTCACTTTAACCAGATCGGGGTATCCGGCCGGAGATGCACTCGTAGGCTTCGCGGTCGAAACGACTTATTCGGCCAGCTAAGTGTTAGGCATGCGTTCAACATGACACGAGGACGTACAGCGAATCGGTCCTTAACCGACACAGACGGGATAGGTTCACAACCAAGACCTCCATGCCTTGTTGCTGCACTATCGTCATCCCGCCCGGTCTCAAATTTATTATTAGCACATGGTTATTTCCACGATAGCAATATAGCCAACCGTGATTCAGTATCCACCTATCTCTCGCAGATGACAGGAAATCACTCGGCTTCTACCGAGCTAAGCATGGCTAAGCATCATTTCGATCCTGGACCTACTTAGGCAAGGTATAAGGTGGACAAGGTAGTCATTATGCAGCAAGGGTGTCATATCAACGCCTAACACTTAATGCAACAATACATAACCATAGTCAATTGATAGCTGGACATGATAACAAAAATAGTAGGAGGCTTATAATGCTCCGGGGCTTGCCTTCAACATAAGTAGAGGGACAGTGGTCAGGACACTCCGGTAGATCCTCCTCCTCCTCAGCTCCTTGAGGTGGCTACCCTTGCTGTTCCTCCAGCTCGGGCAGTTCGAACTCCAAGACCGTCACTCCTTTGGGTACACCTATGTATGCATGACAAGGCGATAAACATATGGAATGCACATAGGATGCAATATGTCAAGATGCTGAGCCAAGAAACACATAGCAAGGTACAAACAGGAGTACAAGTTCTTAAAATTAAGTGAGTCACAGATTAACAAGTAAGTGCATACTTCTTCTCTGGTAGAGAGGCTAACTAGACAAGCTAATCAACCTTAGCTACTCCTACTTAGTCACTGGTTTCATGGACAGATTAACTAGTCACAAGATTCAGCTATAACTTAAGCATCAGTTGTCCAAACTAAGCAAGTAGATACTTTCTAGAAAGCCTAACAAATTGTCTACAATTCACTTTCAGACATCGCAGGAAGGTTCCGTTGAAACAGGCAAAGTGTGCTGGCTGTCCTGGAAAATCCAGAGAGCAAGCAGTTCGTAGCAGCTACTTGCAACAGCCACAACTCTTAAACTACTCAGCCAAATGTCATGAAATTTGGACACAAGGTAGATAAGTAAGTTAGCTAAAAGTTTGTTATAGACAAGTGTTCCAGAAAACTTCATCTCCAAGTTGTTCTTAACCAATTGCTATCAGCTACACAGAAATGCTCTAGGAAAGACATAATTAGCAAAATAATATTTTAACACATACTAAGAATGTAACATTGGTTCAAACCAAATGCACTAGTAGATGGAACATGTCTAAGAAACACCAGAAAACATCATGGTAAGGGTTAAACTCATTTCTATCATCACCTTTTCTATTTATTTAATTATTAAGATGATTTAATGAGCATATATCACAAGTGCTCCAAAAATTCTAAGAAAATTATAGCAAGCTATTTAGACTACCACCAGTTCACTGTAAAAATTTCAGGGCACTTGCACATGAAGATTGTGAGATACAAAAATAACAAGCTAGCAATAGCATGAAAGGCATAAATGTGAAACCCTATCCAAAAGTGTCAAACAACAGATTTCAGTTTTTTCTTAGCTTTGTTTACACATGATTACGTCACTCAGCAAGTTTCACCATAAAATGAGTTATAATCTATTTACTAAATTTGCATGGCCATCAGATTCACATATCTCAAGATATAATTACCTCCTATTTAATCAAGATTAAATCATATCTACTTATTTCTGCAAAAACATGGCATGTTTTATATTTTTAATAAAAACTAGATTAACACAGGAATCTAGCAAAATTGAAATTACTTCATTTGGATCTGTATAACTTGAGTTATGAATTTTTCAAAAACAACACAGGATCTACTCAACAGTGAACCAGAGGTGTGAGAGAGAGAGAGGCTGACAGGTGGAGTCTGCTGACAGACGGGACCCACGCGACAGAGAGACAGAGACAGGGGAGAGCTCGTCGCCGGCGGAACTCGACAACGGCGAGGTCTTCGGGGAAATCAAGGGCATCTACGTTTTCCTCTCCTCAAGGCGAACTCGTTGACCTACTTTACTCGCGCTCTACTGGCCTCTAAGGTGCTCGCCGTCGCGAATGGCGGAGCGGCGACGCGGCGCGGCGTTACGCCGGCGACGCGGTAGAGGTAGCGGACGAGCAAGAGTGAAGGAAGGCGAAGCTATAGGAAGAAGAATCACGGCCAGAGGTGAACCAGAGAGGTCTGGCCACGTCGCCGGTGATCTCTACGAACTCCGGCGAGGTGGAGCTCGCGACGGAGTTGGCAATGCGGCCTCACCAGTGCTCGGCTAAGGGAGAGAAGTGGACGTCGAGGTAGAGGACGCCAAGGCGGAGCTCTGGGCGGGCTGGCTTGGCCGGAGACGCGGTGGAGCGGCCGGGAAAGCTCGCCGAAGCACGGTGGAGCTCGCCGAGGACGAAGGCGGGCGCAATGTGGAGCACTGGAGGGGTGAATGGCGCGTCTGAGGCGTCCACTCAGTGCATGGCGACTTGTGGACGTCGTTGGAGATGACAGGAGGGGCCATCGACGGCGTACGGGTGACAGGTGGTCGGACACGCGGCAGCGGGCGAGTTCTGTCCAAACTGAATCGGGTGATTCAGTCGCCATGGCCAGTGACTGAAGCTCGATCTTTGCCAACGTTTTACTCGCGATTCCCTTGATGGTTTTGGCTCAGATTTGCTCCATTGGGTAGAGCTACACGAGATCTACAGTTTTGCTTACAGAACCAAAGTCTAACTCGGCCTGGATTTCAAACTACAAGGCTCCCAGTGCCGAATTCCAGACTTAGCCAAATTCGGCTAAGTGTGGAAACAACACTGATTTCTTGCTTGTGAGCCACTTTTGGTCTGGTTCCAAGCATTTTTATAAAAAGTCATCAACATAACTTTTGTAGCTTATGCAGTTTACTACAACATTGTTTTAGATGTCATTTGCATGCAAGGTCTCTAACACTAGTTTAATAAAACATCTTTGAAAAGAGGTCTAGGGGGTCAACTAGGTCAACCTAGGGCTAACCATGACTTGGGGGCATTTTTGGGAAAAAACCTCCAATATAAACTTTGTTCAAAATGTTATTCTAAACATCATTAAAGTATTTTGGAAGACAATGTACACTTATTTGCATTGGTCACCCATTATTATCACTCATATCAAGTCACACAAGCAATTCAATCATACATGGTATACATAAGATGACATGTGATCATGATGGATGCTTATGAATGAGCATGATGATGCTTATGTTGATGCAATGCTCATGGTTGACATGCAAGCTAACACTAGGAGTGTTACACCGGGGGCAGGGCGCCCGCCCTCCCCCCTTGGGCGCGTGCCCTGGTCAGGCAACCAATCATGTTCAACTTCGCGGATCATGCTCCACCGACCTAAAGGATCAAGGAAAACCGTGCGATTAATGTCGGTTTGATCCGACGGCCCACATTCACTTGGAAGGACTATATAAGCAGACCCCCTGGCCCCTGGAGGAGAGGACCTTTGAACCCTAATTCATTATCCATCTCGGGAGAAGAAGCCTCTCATCAAGCCCTAGAGCCACCACATCAATAGATCTCTAGTTTAGCATAGCTACATAGGATTAGAACTAGAAGGAGTCAATCTTCAATTGGTTTCCAGATCTGTCAACAAGATTCTTGTTAATTCCTCTATTGTTCTTCATTTGTTCATCATTGTACTTCAATATTATGAATATGACTTTGTTCTACTTCAATATATTGATTATGACTTTGCTCTACTTGTTATTATTTGCAATTATATTGTTCTTAGTTTATCATGGTTATATGCTTGGCTTAGTTAGATTGGATTTATATACATGTTTAGGATCGTATAGCGTTTATCCATGTGTACAGTGGGTAAATGATAAGTATTGTGTAGGCGTGGTGCCTATACCGTATTTATCTACGATTGTACCCTATATGCCGGATCACGGGGTAGTTCGTGGTAGTGACAGCTCCATTGATTCTTATATAGTCCCCCTCTCGTGTATAGGGCTGGCAGAGCAACATTATTATAGGGGAGTGATTGCTATGTTTCTCATCTTCCTTGATAATATCACTATACATGGCCGTAGTCCTGTCTTGCAATGATTGCCAAGTATAATTGCACTAACTATGATATGCTAGACTTTATAGTTAAGAATAACTTAGGAAATATTTTTGTAGTTCGTCCTAATTCCATGCTAATGACTTGCTAGAATATCTATTGAGGTGCTTATCATATTTATATGTGGCTAAGTTATGCTGATCAGATTAATTATCTTTGTCACCATTTATACTTTATCTATCTTTTATATGACATTTATCCCTGTATGAAAGAGATAGATAAATGCTCTCAATTATACTTGCAATGATAGATACTCAATTCTATATTCCATTCCATAATCAACATTGATGATTAGCAATCCCTTCCCAGTGGTAAAAATATAAATAACGATACCTGGAATACTTCCCGGTTAAAATGCTTCATCGGTATTAATCTGTGCGCTTGCAGATCTCATTTATTATTCATTTAGAAGAGCAATTGCATATTTCAATACCGCGTCTCTCATGTCATGCTGGGGATGACAACTTGGCTTAAGTGGTATGAGAGATAGGTTCGGCATTTTTGGCGCCGTTATCAGAATTAGAAAACTAAGTCTACTTTTGGTAATGACGTTAAGAATGCCCAACAAGCATTTTTGGCACCGTTGCCGGGGAAGGTTGATTACTAATAAGGAATGAATATGGAATTTCGAGTCATCATTCGCATCACTAATATGATTGAGATTATCAATTCTCTCATACAGTTTTACCCCGTTATTTTTCTATTTTATTTTATGCAGGGTAATGTATGAATAGAAGACATCTTCCAGGAAATTTTGTTGACAATCCCGAAGCATTATTCAGAAAAACAAGAGCCAAGCTCAAGAAGAGATCGTCAACACTTCAGCACGAAGCTTCATCCAATCAAGTAGATCACCGAAGTTTCACCCGAAACTTGTCTTCAGAATTCGAAGCCATGGCGAACAAATCGATCCGTGAGTTCTCAGCTCCCACTACGGACAACATCCGTACTGGACCTGCTGCAGAGATCGACGGCAACTTTGAGTTGAAGCCTGGACTTATCAAAATGGAGCAATCCAATTAGTTCTGTGGGAAGGCACACGAAGATGCTAGTGCTCATCTCCAACACTTTCTGGAGATTTGCAGCACATTTACCATATCAGGAGTCTCCAGAGATGCTATACTACTTCGCCTCTTCCCATTCTCACTATTGGGGAGAGCGAAGCAGTGGTTCTATGCTACAAAGGAGAAGAATACTATGTGGGCACTCTGCTCCACGAACTTTCTGGCTAAGTTCTTTCCCATGGGCAAGACCAATGCTCTCCGTGGGAAAATTACAAGTTTTCAGCAACAAGATGATGAATCCGTTCCAAAAGTATGGGAGCGCTTCCAAGACTACATCCTAAAATGTCCCCATCATGGAATGGTGAGTGTTGACGGTCCTTAAGTATCAAATTTAATTATCAAATAAACAAAGAAAAGGATCCAAATGAAATCAACATCTAGACTTAGGGTTTTATCTGACAGAATTCCACGAGTTTTGGTGTTTGTTTATTTCTGCAGGGGGTTATCAGGAAATACGGAAGAAAGGCCCACACGTCGGGATTACATAGAGATATTAATGTGCCGCGCAATTATCTTACATCTAGAAGACTCCAGAAGCCACGAGACCGAAGCGGAGGCGAAACGGGGCCAGAGGCAGGGCGCCCGCCCTGTTCCCCTGGGCCCTCGCCCACCTCCTGAGTCCAATCAGGACTCTGCTTCGTGGGAGATCTCCACCGACCTAAAGGATGAATCTAAACCATACAATCTATGTCGGTTTGATCCAACGGCCCATATTCACTTGAAGGGACTATAAAACCAGACCCCTTGGCCCCTGGAGGAGAGAGCCTCTCAACCCTAATTCATTGTTCCTCAAGGGAGAAGAAGCCTCTGATCAAGATTAGAGCCACCACATCAATTAGATATCTAGATTAGCATAGCTACATAGGATTAGAACTAGAAGGAGTCAATCTTCGATTGGTTTCCGGATCTGTCAAGAGGATTCTTGGTAATTCTCTAATTGTGCTTCTAATTGTTCTTCTAATTATCTTTGTTCTTCAATATTATGAATATGACTTTGTTCTACTTCAATATATTGCTTATGACTTTGCTCTACTTACTTATATTCAAGATTATATTGTTCTTAGTTTATCATAGTTATGTACTTGGCTTAGTTAGATTGGATCTATATACATGCTTAGGATCGTATAGCGTTTATCCATCGGATCCATGGGTAAATGATAGATATTGTGTAGGCGTGGTGCTTATACCGTATTTATCTACGATTGTACCCAATATGCCAGATCGTGGGGTGGTTCGTGATAGTGACAGCTTCATTGATTCTTATATAGTCCCCCTCTCGTGTATTGGGCTGGCAGAGCAACATTATTACAGGGGAGTGATTGCTATGTTTCTCATTTACCTTGCTAATATCACTATGCATGGGCGTAGTCTTGTCTCGCAATGATTGCTAAGTATGCTTGCACTAATTATGATAATGCTAGACTATATAGTTGGAATAACTTAGGGAATATTCTTGTAGTTCGTTCTAATACCATGCTAATGACTTTCTAGAGTATCTAATTGAGGTGCTTATCATATTTATTATGTGGCTAGATCAGATTAATTATCTTTGTCACTATTATTATCTCATATATCTTTTATGTGACACTTATCCCTGTATGAAGAGTTAGATATAATGTTCTCAATTATACATGCAATGATAGATGCTCAATCTCATATTCTATTCTGTAATCAATATTGATGATTATTAATCCCTTCCCAGTGGTAAAAATATAAATAACGATACCTGGAATACTTCCCGGTTAAAATGCTGCATCGATATTAATCTGTGCGCTTGCAGATCCCATTCATTATTTATTTAGAAGAGCAATTGCATATTTCAATACCGCGTCTCTTATATCATGCTGGGGATGACAACTTGGCTTAAGTGGTGTGAGGGATAGGTTTGGCATTTTTGGCACCGTTACTAGATTTAGAGAACTTAGTCTACTTTTGGTAATGATGTTAAGAATACCCAACAGTGAGCTGGCTATTGATGCAAACATTTTATCATGGGCTCGGCAATAGTGCCCGAGAGACCATGGATGCTGCAGCTAGAGGAGCATTCCTCTCACTCACCATACCACAAGCCACAGCTCTTGTGGAGAAGATGGCGTCCAACCAAGGCTGGAATGAAGAAAGGAACCAGACACGCAAGAGAGGTGGAGGTATGCACCAGCTCAAGGAAGTAAACATGTTGTCTGCCAAGCTAGACCTGTTCATGAAGAAGTGTTGGGTATTTTAAACGCAAACAGAAAAATCCGCAAGCGCACGGATACCGATGTAGCTTTCACCCGGGAGTATTCCAGAGTATCGGTTTTCCACAGGGAACGTGAGTGTACTAATTAAGATTCAAGATCGCCCAAGGATAACTATATAACTATTTTTGGTGGGAAGAGAGGAAGTTCCCCAGAGTTCTCTAGTTGATCTAAGATTCAAGAATTACTTCAAAGATTATTTATTTCGGGACATCAGAACACTAACCACAGAAAGAGATGAGAAGGGGGCTAGGAAGCTCTGACTACGGTCCTACAAACACCGATCCGAACGAGGTGTAATACATCGACCGTTAGGGCTGTCACTACCCTAGGGCTACCACAACAATCCACAGGATTGGGTGCAATTCCAGGTAATTGCAAGACTAAACACCACGTCTAATCTATTAATTACTACTCTAGCGTTATAAAGACTAGAGCACTTGATTCAAGCGGGAATCCAATAAATAACTTGAATGTAAATAAAAGTAATTAAAGAACTCAGGAATTATGAATTGAAGAACTTGGAGAACGATGAAGAACGAACCATTTGCTGCAAAAGTACAATGTTGAGGAAGATCCAACAGATCCGGCTCCTCCTCCACTCTCCTGTTCTCTCTCCCTATTTTCTAGATTACAACTAGAACTAACTAGAACTAGAACTAGAGGAACTAGAACTAGATGAACTAGAACTAGAACTAGATGAACTAGAGGGATCCTCTCTACTTGGATGAAGAATTGAAACCCTAGCTTTGATTCTGTAGAAGAGGTATGCTCTCCAGGGGCTAGGGGGCCTTGCTTATATAGTCTTTTCAGATGAATCTGGGCCGTCGGATCAAACCGACATTAATTGCACAGTTTTCCTTGGTCCCTTAGGTCGGTGGAGCACGATCCGCGAAAAGGACTCTGATTGGGCACCAAAGGAGGGCGGGCGCCCTAGTCTCTAGGGCGGGCGCCCTGGGCCAGGCCCCGTTCTGCCTCTGCTTCGTTCCCGTGGCTTCTGGGGTCTTCTAGATGATAGAAAATTATGCGGTACGTTAATATCTCTATGTAAACCTGACATGTGGGCCTTTCTTCCGTATTTCCTGATAACCCCCTGCAGAAATAGACAAACACCAAAACTCATTGAATTCTGTCAGACAAAACCCTAAGTCTGGGTGTTGGTTGCATATAAGTCCTTTTTCATGATTAGTTGACGGTAAAATGTGAGCATTAAGGACCGTCAACAAGCTCCCCCAAGATTAACCTTTGCTCATCCCTCAGCAAAGATGGACTCAAGAGTTTCTGCAGTGGTTTCATGCCTTAAAGATACACATGCGTTCAAACAAGATCTCATCTCTGGGTTAGGGTAAACTGTTAAGATTTAAACTTACTTATTTTACCTTCCTCCATGGGGCTTGTAACCGTCACTTGTGTCTTGAGCAGTTAAAAGGTAGAACGGTCTAGTCAAGCGCCATGTCTCTTGTTCTTCGATTAACTATAGCTCTGGAGTTTTTGCAGATTTTCAAATAAAACTCAGAGATTCCTTGTATGACTCTCTCTAGTCTCTCTTTTGTGGTATTTCTGGATCCTTAACAAGGCAGTAATGGTGTATGCCTTCTCTCAAAGGATGTAGTATTTTTGGTATGAGGCATAGTAACATTGCCTTTTCTCTCACCCTACTCTAATAAGGTTTTGATATCTGGAGCTCATAGGTGGGAGACAGCTAATACATACTTACAAGACATTTATTGCATAGTCAAACCATGGATCCAAAGAAACAAGTCAATAAGTCAAATCAAGATGTGCATGTGTGGCGAATGAATGGTGATAATGGTGAAAATAATGGTGAAAGTCTAATTCTACTTTTGCTCTTTTAAGGGGGTACATACCTTCCTTGCACTTGAGGCTTTTGAGGGGAATGAGATGCTCTATATTTTATTTTTCTTTTCTCTCAGGTGGGTATCTTCTACCCCTAATTCTACTGTCGGACACTTTTCCATTTTTACCTCTCGTCTCACTTTTTCTTTTTTTTTCGAGGTTTCGGGCACTTGCCCCTTTTTATTTCCTCGTATTCACTTTTTTTTTCAGAGCACTCACCCTCCTGGAATATTGTAGCAAGTGGTAGTAACCAAAATATCTCGAGCATTTGTTTCACGGGGAATAACAGGGATAGGATAATATTTTTGGCTATTCTCTCCTAGATAGGAGTAGAATAATTTTGGGTGAATCTGGATATGGAAATGAGTGGATCTATGTGCATGCGTACTTCCGGAGTAGAAGCAGCATATATGAGTGAACGTGTAAGTGAATCTTGATTTTAACCGCATGACAAGCTCCTAACGGTCTACATAGCTTGACCACACTCAATGCTCATAAGCAGTAAAAAGTAAATGTATGGTTCATAGTCTAATAAGCATGTATATATGGTTGTGGTAGGATTTTAAACTCTCATCATACATGAACTCATCATGCAACATTTTAAAGATTTTCAAAGATAAAATTCTCCAGAATTCTAGCATCTCTAGGAACAGATAAACAGTAGCTCAACCTTCCCATATCATATCCGTTAACGACTTAGACTTTAGATCAAGTACTCTTCCCACAAGTTCAGGTTTAGAGCAAATCTTAATTAACAGTCATGCCTAAACTTGAGAGAGATTTTAATTTTGAGAACTAGTCATGGCAGAGTAACTATTCATCATTTCCATGTGAGAGCTTATCATGAGGGTTCATAGCAAACTCTATTTATTTATTTATTTAGCAAACTAAGCAAGATATATATATAAGCACAAAATCACTTAGCTAGATAAATGGGGATGCTCTCCCCCAAGCTGGATTTTGACATAATTTCTTCTGATGTAGCTAGCAGGTGGCGGAGTTGTACTTGAATGTCGGCAGCACCGTGACGGTGATTAGGATGTCCTCTGTCCGCTAGTCTTCTTTGATCCTTGAATTCTATGGAGCTCAAATAGACAACAAAGCTTTGTGGAACTGGTTAAGTGTAGCACAAAATCTCTTAGCCATTATCATGTTGAGCTTCCTCTAATAAATATTACTCTCTTTGGTACGATCATAAATTTATTTTTATATTTTTATTTTTATAGGACAGGAATATATTTATTTTGATTTTTACGCCACCACAGTGAATATACTTGTGGGTTTTATGCCATGAGCATACTCACATGGGGCTTACTATTTTTAACATTTTTATTTTCTTTTCAAGATAGTATGAACATGATTAACTAAGCAAACTATTTTAAATAATTGAAAGCAAAAAGGGTAACTACCAAGTTTACCTCTTGGCAAGGCGTTCGGTGTTTTTAAGTTCTCTGAACGGGACTCTCCGTTTTCTCAGTCGTCCTGGAATTCGCTGGATGGCGTAGTCGGTGGTTCCGGCAGCGCCTCCTGTTCGTGTATAACTATGTTCTCTCTCCATACCTGACTCGGTGCTACGGTCTCCTCAGGACAGTTCTGTTCAATTTGTATGTCTTCAGACCTTACTACTTCTCCTTTGTAGTCTCCCCATCCGTCCTTGATGATTTGCCTCCTCTGGTTGCGGTTGTGTCGTCTTCTTCTTGTCTTGACATGCTTAGAGTCTTCAACTATATAGTTAAGGTTAGTAAAATAGCGGCGTACCTTCTCAGAGGGGAAGTGCATGTGGACTTCTCTGGTTTCAAATGTAGATGATTTTGCTTTAACGGTGCTGAGGAACGGTCTCCCAAGGATGATAGGTGGATCGTACTCGTCTTCTCCCATGTCAATAACCTGAAAATCTTTTGGAATGTCTGATCTTCCATCTGGAGCTGAATGTATGTCGATTTTAGGGGCATGGTTCCGAACAGGAGCTGATAGGTGACTGCGGCCATTATGTTGACGTCTGACCCAGTGTCGCAAAGCGTCTTCTGAAATTTGTATCCATTAATGGAGCATTGGATGCTTGGCATACCTGGGTCATCCTTTTTGGTCAGAAACGGTGACTTAAGTCGATGATCTTGACCTCCTTGAACTGCAGTGACCATCTTAGCTGACTCGGTCCACATTTGCTTGTTCATGTTCCTCTTGTTGGTCCTCTTCCTTGGTTCATGTCGGGATTGCTCTGAGATTTGTGTAGTCTTGTTCTTGAAGGAAAACGTTGTTGACGGTTCTTAAGTATCAATTTTAATTATCAAATAAACAAGAGAAAGGACCAATATGCAACCAGCACATAGAATTAGGGTTTGATCTGACAGAATTCCACGAGTTTTGTTGTTTATCTATTTCTGCAGGGGGTTATCAGGAAATAAGGAAGAAAGGCCCATATGTCAGGATTACATAGAGATATCAACGCACCGCGCAATTTTACATCATCTAGAAGACTCCAGAAGCCACGAGACCGAAGCGGAGGCGAAGCTGGGCCAGGCCCAGGGCGCCCGCCCTGGAAGCCTGGGCGCCCGCCCCCCTTCTGGAGCCAATTCAGGACTCCTTCACTCGGGATATTCCACCGACCTATTGGATCAAGAAAAACATAGTACCACCTCGGCTATCGACCCAAAAACGCATAGAAGGGGAGGACTATATAAGCGAGGCCCCCCTGGCCCCTGGAAGACATGAAGAAATTATCATAGAGACTGAGGGGTGCCCTCGAAGGAAAACCTCTTCTCTAATTAATATTTCTTTTTAGGCTTAGCAATCAATGTAAGGTAGAAATAGATCTTCTAGTTTCTACTAGATTGAGAGAGATAGAGTGGAGGTGTAGAGTGGAGGAAGCCCGGCCTGTCGGTGTCTACTCCAAGCTTGTACCTGCGGGATCAAGTTCTCCTAACCCGAAGCTTGCTCCTAGGATTCTTCAGTAATTCGACTTCTAAATTCTAGTAAGTTCTTGTTTTATTGTTCTTATGGTTTATGAGTTTACTTTAATCTCTTCGCGTAGAGTTTAGAGTAATCATTGCTGGCGTAAACGTGGTGTTTAGGCTGGGGTACTCATAGATATTCCCTGACTAGCTGGACCGTGGTAGTAGTGAGGAACGTGACATTTCCGAGCTACCTTTGTAGATCACATCTCGTTAGCAGGAAGGATAGGGTTTATAGGTGCGGGTCGAACATCCTTTGTGGTGTCTAGATTCCGTTAGCCTCCCCATTAGAACAGTAGATCATCCTTACCAAGGTTAGAAGGAGACTACGGTTGTAGTCTTCTCTATTTATCACTCACATCGAAAGACATTCTTTGTGCCTAAAGGTTAGTAGTAATAGACCGGTTAGTCAGATGCACTCTTTCTCCTAGTGGTAAAAAAATAAATACGATACTCTGGATAATTTCCCGGGTGAAATGCTCACCGATATCCGTGCACTTGCGGATCAATTCCTTATTGCGTTCCCAAATATCAACAAGCATTTCTGGCGCCGTTGCCGGGGAGAAAGACGGTTGCTGAGATAACCTGTGTCTTGCTATTAGCTTGTATCTATACTTTTATCTTTTCGTATCTTTTATATTCTTTATTTATTTTCTTTATTCTTACCTTATGGAAAACCAAAATTCTAAATCGATCGATGAGTCTGCAATCCCTTTAGCAACTGACCTTTTACCATGGGAATCATCACAGCCTATCCAAACACCCCAGTATAAGTTAAGTTCTAGGCTGATTGCCATGATTCAAAACCTATCTTTTTCGGGAAAGGAAGACGAAAACCCTTACCTTCATATTAGAGATTTTGAGCAAACATGTGATTGTCTTCGCATTGAAGGCATTTCTGATAAGTCTTTACGTTGGAAGCTTTTTCCTTTTTCTCTAAGGGGAGAAGCTAGACAATGGTACAGTCAGAAGGTAAGTCAACAACAAGGTGAATGGGGAGTCTTACGAGCCAACTTTTGTCTAGATTTCTATTCCCTTGACCGTATAGCCGACCTTAGACTCGAAGTCCTATCTTTTAAACAAAAAGATAATGAAACTTTGGGAAAATCCTGGAAACGTTTTTCTGATCTTTTAGAATCTGGTCCAAACCTTAATCTTGAAGACCCTGTTCTTTTATTTCACTTTTTTCGAGGTCTTCATAAAAATCACAAACAAATGCTACACACAATGTCTAGAGGTTCTTTCTTTCGCATCCCTGCTGATGAAGCTAGAGTGATCCTAGATAGAATCCTAGAAGCTGAGATGGATAATACCCTTCATGATGAAACCTATGAAGCCGAAGTAGACACTCTGCCAAATTTTTCATCTACTTTAGCTATCCCAAGTTCTGAGCCACAAGAGGAAGAAATTCCACTACCGGACTTCATGCTGGATATAGAATCCGATCTTTTTGCCGATTTTGGAAATATTTCAAACTACCATTCTATTGACAAACCCCAAAACGGCCAGTTTAGCATTTATTTACCAAGTGAATATCAATTGAGAGAGCTTATCTCAGTGATGAGTAGCGAATGGTTGGAGGAATCAGAGCTTTCCTCTGATGTGATCCGTTTGGACACACCCTCTATAACTATACGCTGTGCTTATAACTCTGATCGATTTAATGCTCTTTATAATCCTGTTGTGGGGATCAACATTATGTCTGAATCTTTTGCACTTAAACTATTTAAAAATCTTGTCTTAACCCCCACAACAAAGGTCATAAAGGAATCTTCGGGACGATTAGTCCCCAGTCTTGGAATTATTAATGTCCTACCTCTTACGGTAGAAGGCTCCATGGTTCATTTGAACTTCTATATCTTTGATACATGGGACTTCGACTTATTGATACGACAACCTTTTAGAAGACTCCTTTATGAAGGTCATACTGGAAAGCTACACATTTCTTTTGGATGAACTTTTCAATTCCCAATGATAATTTCACACTCCTTAAATAATAAGGCCGAGTCATATCTTTTGCCTGATCCTATGGAGGAGGTAAAGGCTGCATCTCTAGAGCTTTTAGATGAACCAGACTTAGAAGACGAAACTCCTTTCTTCACAGAAGAAGAAGACGAACCTTCCGAGCCTGAACCCTTAGATGAGTTTGCAGAAACACCTAGACCCCCTATAGAGCTTAAAACTTTACCACCCGGTCTTACCTATGCTTTCCTAAACAATAATCCAGAGTTCCCTGTATCATTAGCGATAAACTCAATCAGGATCAAACTCTGCGATTAATGACCGTTCTTGAGAAACATCACTCAGTTTTCGGCTACTCACTCCAAGATCTTACAGGAATCAGTCCTATGATTTGTACCCATCGTATTCCAACAGATCCTTCTGTTTCACCCTCTCGAGAACCCCAATGTAGACTTAATAATACTATGAGAGGTAGTTAAAAAGGAAGTTATAAAGTTGCTGCATGCAGGGATTATATATCCTGTGCCGCACAGTGAGTGGGTAAGCCCAGTACAAGTTGTGCCTAAAAAGGGAGGCATGACAGTTATTATGAATGAAAAGAATGAGCTAATTCCGCAACGCACCGTCATAGGATGGCGGATGTGCATAGACTATAGAAAATTAAACAAAGCCACGAGAAAGGATCACTTTCCTTTACCTTTCATAGATGAGATGCTAGAGCGGTTAGCAAACCATTCATTCTTTTGTTTCTTAGATGGATATTCAGGATATCACCAAATCCCGATCCATCCCGATGATCAAAGCAAAACCACCTTTACATGCCCATATGGAACTTATGCTTACCGTAGAATGTCTTTTGGGTTATGTAATGCACCAGCTTCTTTTCAAAGATGCATGATGTCTATATTTTCTGATATGATTGAAGAGATTATGGAAGTTTTCATGGATGATTTCTCTGTTTATGGAAAAACTTTTGATAGTTGTCTTGAAAACTTAGACAAGGTTTTGCAAAGATGTGAAGAAAAGCACTTAATCCTTAATTGGGAAAAATGTCATTTTATGGTTAGAGAAGGAATAGTGCTAGGACACTTAGTGTCTGAAAGAGGGATCGAGGTAGACAAAGCTAAAATTGAAGTAATTGAACAGCTACCTCCACCTGTGAATATAAAAGGAATTCGAAGCTTTCTTGGCCATGCTGGTTTTTATCGTAGATTCATAAAAGATTTTTCATTTATTGCTAGATCACTTACTCTTTTGCTAGCCAAGGATGCTCCTTTCGAATTTGATGATGCATGTCTAACATCTTTCAATTTATTAAAGAAAGCACTCATCTCTGCACCAATCATTCAACCCCCTGATTGGTCGTTGCCTTTTGAAATTATGTGTGATGCTAGTGATTATGCTGTGGGGGCAGTATTGGGACAAACTAAAGATAAGAAGCATCATGCAATTGCTTATGCCAGTAAAACTTTGACAGGAGCTCAACTTAATTATGCAACCACTGAAAAAGACCTTCTGGCTGTTGTCTTTGCCATTGATAAATTTAGATCTTATTTAGTTGGAGCTAAAATAATTGTTTACACTGATCATGCTGCATTAAAATATTTGCTCACTAAAAAAGATGCTAAACCTCGCCTGATTAGATGGATCTTATTACTCCAAGAATTTGACTTAGAAATAAAAGATAAAAAAGGAGTAGAAAATTCTGTTGCTGATCACTTGTCTAGAATGTATTTTAAGAGTCCACAGGAAACCCCCATCAATGATTCACTCCGGGACGACATGCTCTACGGGATTAACAGGTCTGACCCTTGGTATGCAGATATTATTAATTTTATGGTTTCAGGGTATGTACCACCAAGAGCAAACAAGAAGAAGCTTACTCAAGAAAGTCGTTCACATATATGGGATGAGCCATACCTCTTCCGAGTATGCTCTGATGGCTTACTCAGGAGATGTGTGACCACTGAGGAAGGATGGAAGATCATCGACAGATGTCATTCATCACCATATGGAGGTCATTATGGAGCATTCCGTACACATTCAAAGATCTGGCAGTGTGGATTCTATTGGCCTACAATGTATGAAGACACGAAGCAATATATCAGAAGATGTGGGCCATGTCAAAGGCACGGAAACATAAATACAAGGGATGCAATGCCACTCACCAACAACCTTCAGATTGAGCTCTTTGATGTCTGGGGAATAGACTACATGGGTCCATTTCCTCCATCAAAGAAGTGCGAGTACATCTTGATGGCGGTTGACTATGTCTCCAAGTGGGTAGAAGCATTACCTTGCAAGCATGCCGACAACGTCAGTTCAAAGAGGATGTTTGAAGAAATTATATTTCCAAGATTTGGAGTTCCCAGAGTAGTGATAAGTGATGGAGGAGCACACTTCATCGACAAACGTTTCAAGCAATATCTATCAAGACATGGAATCCGTCACAATGTCGCTACCCCTTATCATCCTCAGACAAGTGGCCAAGCAGAGACTTCCAACAAACAAATCAAGAATATTCTTCAGAAGACAGTAAATGAAATGGGAACGGCGTGGAAAGACAAGTTACCCGATGCACTCTGGGCATACCGGACAGCATATAAGACCCCAATCGGAATGTCTCTATACCAATTGGTGTACGGGAAGACTTGCCATCTACCTGTTGAACTAGAGTTCAAAGCACACTGGGCCATAAAGAGATGGAATATGGACCTAGATGTTGCTGGAGATTATAGAAGAATGCAATTATCAGAATTGGAAGAATGGCGAGAGAAGGCATATCACAATTCAAAGATCTACAAAGAAAGAGTCAAACGGTGGCATGACAAGAGAATCAAGAAGAAGGAGTTCACACCCGGAGATAAGGTTTTACTTTTTAATTCCAGGGTGAAGCTTTTCGGGCATGGAAAACTACGGAGCAAATGGGAAGGACCATTCAAGGTAATCAATTCATCATCCCACGGAGCTATCACACTTCAAAATAACGAAGGTACGTCATTCAAGGTAAATGGTCAACGTCTTAAATTATTTTTAGAGCCCAATGAGGAATTTGAAGAAATAGACGTAGTCCATTTTTACCTTCCCATAGAGAATTAGAGCGTGACACTTTTGGTCTGATGGTTTTGGGTCATATATATATTTTCTAAATAATTTCGCATCTAGAAACACGCTCGGAAAAGTGGGCCCACAGAGGGGCCAGAGAGAGGGCGGGCGCCCTGCCCCTGTTCCCCCTCGGTCCCGACTTTCTCTGTTATGGAAAATGCACTTATGGTAATTCGAATAATCCCTCGGATGGAAAGTTTTCGCACGCACGTCGACGGGAGCAACCCGAACAACCCATAGAGGCATCCTTTTGACCCCTATATAAACAGACCCCTGACCTCAGTTTTCAAACACTAAGCCATCAAGCTTTCTCTCCTTCAATTAGAGCTTGATTAGCTCGTCTTTAATTAAAATTTTATTTCCTTGCTACTCCAATGGCCGAGAAGTACCACGATGATTGGGAAGTCGTCCCCTTCAACCTCAACATGGAGCCAGTGGGAGACCCCGATGCCCGTGCTCTCGTCCCGGCCAACACAGAGCGTCAGCTAGAAGCCATACCGCCAACGCAGCTCCGCCCAATCTTACCATGCTCAACCAGTTCTCACCACACCACCACAACCCCTACTCCTCAAAGGATCATCATCTAAGACGAAGACCACTATCAAGGTGCCAATCGGCACAAGAGTCCTTCCACCTAGACCCAATGAGAGGGTCGTTGGAGTCAAGACCAACCGAAGCGGTGAGATCAGCAGTGTTCGCTACACTACGGAGGAGGAAAGGCCTTACTTTGAAGGGATTAGAGCAGCCAAAGTCCGTTTCATCCCTCCAAAGGCAGCCCCGAAGCACGCTCTCAATGCTTTTGAGACACCTTCCAAGCGTCGCAAGACTATAATGGATATTGATGAGGAAGTTCGCATGCTAGATAGAATTATCATAGACCTCCAGTCCTCGATTAGTTCCCTCACTAGGCAGCTCTCTAACCACAACACCATTATACTAGGCCTTAGGCAGGATCTTGCCAGTGCCAACAAGAAGATCAAGGAATTAGAGCGCCGCTAAGTTATCTAGATTAGACCTTGAGGCAATACATCTTATCTATCTTTAAATTCGGTTTAAGTTTGCTATTATCAGTTTGTTATTATCAGTTTGTTATCAGTTTGCTATCAGTCTTTTTGTCATAAATGCCTCAAGATCAATAAAGTGTATTACTATTATGTTTTGTGTGTCTCTACTTTATTTTTGTGCAAGAAAGCAGAAAACAAGTATGGGGGAGATCCCTCAACATGCCAAACACACTCCGACTACACCACTCCATGATTCAGGTACACACTCTGCACACTTTACTTTACACATATTTTGGATTATGCAGATTACTGTTTCCGACATGATAAATTAAAAAGATTAAAATATTTCTAATCATGATTAATCTCAATCTGTGATATTTCCTGAAAACTTGCAATTATTATAAAATCATTTTAAAACCCTGTGTTACTCAAGTCAATATGGAATATGTGATGGTAGAGTATGAGTTTCTTATTCTTGATATCATTGTTGCTTGGAGAATTTATTTCAAAATATTCAAATTTCTAGCTACCATCCTCAGTGTTTTATATGCCTGATAAGACTGAAAATATTAATTATGATTATAAAAGCTATCTGCTCTGTATTGAGTTTGTTCAAAATGAGTTAGACCCTTGTTGAGAGATTTTTCATGCTCCCAAGATTAAGACATTATTTCAGTAAGATTCACTCTTCCGAAGTATTATTGCATTAGAGGCATGGGCTATGCAAAAATAGAAATATTTTGAGGAAATAAAAAGGAGCAAGTGCTCGACAACCTCACAGAAAAACTGGACAAGTGTCCGGCAGTAGAATTAGGGGTACCTCGGTATCCACTTAAAAAAAAAGAAGGAAAAAAAAATATGATAGCCCATGGTCCCTCTAATAAGCAATATGCCAGCAAGAGTTGACAAAGTTTTTAAAGTCTTTGATCTAAGAGTATGACATTCCCCTCCTCGGATCCCGTTTTGATCAGGCAATAAATGCAAAGTGAGTATGCTTAAGAATTTTTGCAAAATAAAACAACCTCAGTGAGATATATATACAAAAGATAATGAGTGATCTGAGAGAACCTATGAGGATAAAAAGGTATGCTAACTTTCTTTTAAAAATATACAAAAACTCCAAGTGACAGGATTGAGAAGAAAGGATCTTTACTCTAATTAATATTTCTTTTTAGGCTTAGCAATCAATGTAAGGTAGAAATAGATCTTCTAGTTTCTACTAGATTGAGAGAGATAGAGTGGAGGTGTAGAGTGGAGGAAGCCCGGCCTGTCGGTGTCTACTCCAAGCTTGTACCTGCGGGATCAAGTTCTCCTAACCCGAAGCTTGCTCCTAGGATTCTTCAGTAATTCGACTTCTAAATTCTAGTAAGTTCTTGTTTTATTGTTCTTATGGTTTATGAGTTTACTTTAATCTCTTCGCGTAGAGTTTAGAGTAATCATTGCTGGCGTAAACGTGGTGTTTAGGCTGGGGTACTCATAGATATTCCCTGACTAGCTGGACCGTGGTAGTAGTGAGGAACGTGACATTTCCGAGCTACCTTTGTAGATCACATCTCGTTAGCAGGAAGGATAGGGTTTATAGGTGCGGGTCGAACATCCTTTGTGGTGTCTAGATTCCGTTAGCCTCCCCATTAGAACAGTAGATCATCCTTACCAAGGTTAGAAGGAGACTACGGTTGCAGTCTTCTCTATTTATCACTCACATCGAAAGACATTCTTTGTGCCTAAAGGTTAGTAGTAATAGACCGGTTAGTCAGATGCACTCTTTCTCCTAGTGGTAAAAAAATAAATACGATACTCTGGATAATTTCCCGGGTGAAATGCTCACCGATATCCGTGCGCTTGTGGATCAATTCCTTATTGCGTTCCCAAATATCAACAAACGTCTCCTTCCTCCCCTTGATGTAGAAACTGATCTTGGTAGCACTAGCGTAGATGACAACTCCCGAGGTGTTCAGGAATGGCCTCCCTAAGATGACGGGTGCCCTTTCATCAGAACCGGTCTCTATCACAACGAAGTCTGCTAGGGCGTACAAGGTACCAACTCGGACGCAGAGGTTCTTCAATATTCCCTTTGGGAAACTTAGCGTACGATCTGCAAGCTGCAAACATATAGTTGTTTCTAATAAAGGATGTGTAAAGAATTTTTCATAGAGTACCCTGAGCATAATGTTGACGCTGGAGCCAAAGTCGCAGAGTGCTTCTGGGAAGTCCACCATGCCAATGGAGATCGGGATGATGGGGCGTCCTGGATCGCCTCTCTTGACCGGCAGAAGGTCAGTAATTACTTCCACAACGGGGTTACTGTTGACACTAGCTAACACCACTTAGATACTAGGTTGTCATCCTCAGCATGGTGCCAGAGTGTACAAAGGTATTTATAAATGTAAAGGCTCTCTAGAAAATAATCTATTCTATCCGCAAGCGCACAGATAAAACACCTCATTGTAGCATTTCATGAGGATAAGTATTCTAGGTATCGTTATTTATAATTTTGCTTAAGAGAACAAGGGGTGAAATTAAGATAAAGACTAAATCTATCAAGGCATAGACTAGAGATAAACTTGCAAGAACATGATTACTAATGAGAAACTCGTCACATAGTCACTTACTTTGGCAGGGGGTAAACCATAAAGATAATGATAATGAATTATAAGTTCATGGGTAAATAACACAGCGATTAGAAAATAGACTACTCCTCATATATGTAGGTGACGTCAGATTAGCTAGAGAATGGATTCTAAGTTATCTACTATCTATTAAGTCACAATCTACTCTAGTTATCTACAAGATCATGTATAGCATAAAAGACTCTTCATTCATGTATAAGGAACATTGCTAAAGTAAATCAGAACATCGTAAGACTTACTCCGCAATACAAATTCTGCCTGTCCTATCAACGGAGGGTAGACTATATAAGAATCAACGAAGCTGTCACTATCGCGAACTACCACACAACCCGGCCAATAGGATACATTTGCAGGTAAATAACATCTAAGCACCACGCCCACATGTGATCTACCACTTAACTCCCTCGAGTCAAGAGCTAAGCGCTTTGCAAACTTATACATAAACTCGTTATCAATCATAACTATTTCAAATATAGAACTAGAGCAAACTAAGAGCATAATAAATAGAGACATAATGTAATTAGAACAAAGTATTAGAGAAAGATATGAATAATACCAATCTTTATTACCGAAGATCCGAATCCAGAGCGTAGTGCTCTACTTCTCTAATTGCTATCTAATCAAACCTCTAAACTTGAAGGATTAGGGAGTAGCTAATTCTAATTCTCTGTGGGAGAGAAGCTCTAAACCCTAACTTTGATGGCTACCTCTGATAATGATTTCTCCTCTTCTCTTCTCTCCCCCACGGGTGGAGAGGCCTTGGTTATATAGTCCTTTCAAGTGGATTTGGGCCGTTGGATCAAACCGACATTGATCGCACGGTTTTCCTTGATCCTTTAGGTCGGTGGAACACGATCCAAGAGTTTGGTTCGGATTGGACTCCTGGCCAGGGCGGGTGCCCAAGGGGGGAGGGCGGGCGCCCTGCCCCTGAGCCCGCCCGGTCTCCCGTTCGTTCCCGTGGCTTCTGGACTCTTCTAGATTGAGGATAATTGCGCGGCACATAATTATCTCATTGTAAACATGACATGTGGGCCTTCTCTCCATATTTTCTGATAACCCCCTGCAGAAATAGATAAACACCAAAGCTCGTGGAATTCTATCAGATAAAACCCTAATTCTAGATGTTTGGTGCATATTGATCCTTTTCTATGTTTAGTTGATGGTTAAATTTAGTACTTAAGGACCGTCAACAAACTCCCCCAAGCTTACCCTTTGCTCGTCCCTGAGCAAACAGCTAAACTCAGATGGATCAGGAGTTGCTTTGATATTTTCTTTCCTGACAGGCACACATGCTTTCACATAAAAATTCTTCTAGATTAGAGTGAAGGGTTAAGGGGCTTAGTACCTGCACTTAAGTCTTAAGTAAGCGAAAGACAAAATAATTAAATCAAGCACAATTCCTCCTGTCTATACTTCACCTTTGTTCCAGAGTTTTTGTTATAAATTTTCAAAATAAAACTCAGAGTTCCCAGCAATGATTCTCTCAAGTCTCTCTATATGTGGTATTTGTGGATCCTTACCAAAATGTCACTTACCTATACCTAATGGAATATTTAAGTGGAGAGAATAGGAGTGAAAAACAGCTCATACATATGTTGTCTAATCGAGCCATGGATCCAAAGGAACTCAGCATATAATTAAATCAAGATGTGCATGTGTGGTGGAGTAAATGATAGTGATGGTAAAAATGTATAAGTGATAATAAAACTTACTTCTCATTGCTCCTCATATTGCTATCTCTCCTCCTCTTTTGATCTTTTCTTTGGGAGAACATGGGCTATCTTTTTCTTTTCTCTTTTTTTTCAGGTGGGTAGTAGATACCCCTAATTCTAGTGTCGGACACTTGTCCATTTTTTCCGCTCAAGTGGGCATCTTTGTACCCCTAATTCTACTCCGGACACTTGTCCATTTTTACCTCTCATCTCACTCTTTTTCTTTCTTTTCCGAGGTTCCAGGCACTTGTCCCTTTTTTATTTTCTCGCATATTTTTGCATAAACCATGCCTCTTCTGCATTAAATCTTTTTAGAGAGAGAGAGAACAACAATATTCGGGACAGAAGTG
The DNA here is from genome assembly GCF_000003195.3 of Sorghum bicolor. Lineage (NCBI taxonomy): Eukaryota > Viridiplantae > Streptophyta > Magnoliopsida > Poales > Poaceae > Sorghum > Sorghum bicolor. The sequence continues at coordinate 48,193,598 of NC_012872.2, forward strand.
ATAATATTTTTAGCAATTTTAATGAATGGTGGTGGATGGTGTAGTAGATGTGTGCAAGTGAATATCTTAATTTAACCACATAAAAAGCTCCTAAGGGTCTACACAGCTCGATCAAACTTAATGTGAATATAAGTAAAAGATGTTATAGCAAGTATGGTTGTGGTAGGTAGTTTGTAATGCTAGGAACTCATCATGTGATTTGTAAGTTTTCAAAATAAATCTCCAGAACTTAGTGTAGTAGGAACAAGATAAACAGCAGCTCAAACTTTATATTATGTCCTTCTCTTACCTAGACTTTAGTTTTATGCTTCCCATAAATAGTAATTTCAGTTTTAGTAATTCCTGGAAGAACTCTAATATAAAAGCTAGGTACTTGAAAGTAAGCAAACAGAGCAACTGTTCATCATTTCCATCATGTATTTTTTTGGTCTTTTATTTTTTCTAGAGATTAAACTTAACAGAAAAAATAAAGCACACTTATCTACACACTCTTTTTATTTTGTTTTCATGTTTATAGAATGCAGTAAATTAAAGAAAGAAAATATTTATTGGGTTTTCTAAGTTTTCTCTTTAAGTAAAATACAAAAATATTAAAGAATAAATAAGAAGAGCAAATAAAAACTTACTTGATAAATCGGGGAGAAACTCCCCCAAGCTGGATGTTGCTGTCGGTCTTACCCAATGTTCCAGAACTGCATCATGGTGGTGATGTTGTCGTTCATTGTTGTGGTATCTTGCCTCAGTTCTTGTACGGCAGTGGCGTGGTCCTGGTTCCATTTTTGTTGCTGTTCGAGGAGTCGTCCATGTTCTACTTGTGTGTTCTGGATGTCGAGGAGAGTGTTATCGGTACGGGTGAAGAAAGCGCCGGCCTCTTGGTAGTAGTCATTCGTCAAAGCATAGGAGGCGTCGGAGTATCGTCCTGCATCGAATTGGGGCGGAGGTCTAGATCCTGAAGCTCCATAAGGATTAGTGGAGTACCTGCCCATTTGGAAAGGCGGGTTTGTCCGCTGGTGATCTTGGCTCTCCGGCCATGTCTCCTGTGTTGGCTCTTATGGTTGAGCATGTCGAACCCATGGGTCTCGAAGGACTCAGGGGTTGTAGTCGCGATAATGCAGGTGCACTGCTTCTTCCGGCTCGGGATCAGCTCCATACCAGGTGCGTTCTTGATGGGTGGTCATCCTTTCAGATGCCACTCGCTGTGGAGCTCTCTAGTTCACCGGTGTCACTGCAATCTCAATCAAAAAATTTTGAACAACGTAGAGGCCAAGGTTCGGGTTAGGTAACCGAATCTTGCCTTTATTATCATATAGCATATACATTATATTCCCCTCTTTCTTTAACATCCGAGCTAGTCTAAATGTGTCATAGCCATGATAAATTCTTAACTCATCTATGAATTCCAATGACGAGTTTTCTAGTAAATGAAGATTAGAGGCTAGACGAGTGATAAGTGAAGTACATCCTACTGGTCCCTGAAGACTAGGTATACTAAGCCAATGAGAAACCAAAAGTGTAACAGGTGAAGTGGGTACTTTATTAGTAGCAGCATATAAAAGTTGTAAATCTTCTACTCTTACTTTCCTAATATCATCACGATAGAAAAGATTGTACCCAAGCCATTTGTGGAACATCCTAAGAGTGGGGTGTTCCATGTCACTAGTTCGGGCTTGACTATAAAAATTATCTCTAGATATTTCTCTCTAGAACTGGTGTCTCTCAAAATTGGGTAGGTCGGAGTCAATGTTGAGGATGCATCTTGAAGAGAAACCAAGATGGTCGCTCAGTTCTCTCCAAGACAACATAATCTCCTGTTTGAACATCCGAAAAACAATTCCCCCTCATAATATTGTAAAGTGCAAAGAAATTCAAGGGTGAGAAGACGAGAACCCAGCTCAGTTATGTTCCAAAAATTTGTCTAACCTAACATCTGGAAAATTAAGTCAAATTTAGTGTCCATACCTGTTTCTTGTAGCAGGATGGGATCAAGAGTAGGGGTGTGAATGAAATCTTTGTTCTTCAGCTGCTAGTAAACTTCCTTCTCCCTTCGGGTCTTCAGTCCAAGGTCTCCTATCTTGAGAAGGACCTTGACTTGCTGATCAGATGAAGATGACGGAGCTTGTGTAGGCGTTGGGTCGACGCTCATCTCTGATGGGTGTGAGGAGTGTCGGGATGAACTCCTTGTACCTATGTTCTTGAGAGCCTTCCCTGCGTTCTTCACCTTCTTGAACATCCTGTAAACAAAAGTTGGCAAAAACACAACTAGTGGAAAATGTGAGAGAAAATGTTAGTGGTTAGCTGTCCGGAATGTCAGTAGTCTAGGGGTTAGTTGTTCAAGACAAGTTTTTATTTTGGCAGAACCTCCCCTTAAACAACTTTTACTTCCGCTTGGACAGCAGGATCACTACTTACTAGGTGAAGCTCACTCTCTTACTCAAAAACTACCAACTCTTTCCCACTCTTCTCTTTCTCTCTACTCTCTTCTCACTTCACTACAAGAGCTCCTTCTCTAGAAACTGAAACTCGCGTGGTTTTCTTGGAGGCTTGTGTGATGGAGATGGAGGCACGAGGTGGCAATTTATAGGAGGAAGAGGGGGCAGGACGGGCGCCCTCTATAGGTGGGCGGGCCCCCACCTTTGGTGCCCATCCTGGCTGCCCTTTCTCCACTTCCTTCTTTGCTTAACTCTTACGCAAAATATTGGATCATGGGTGGTGGTTGGCCGGTGGAAAAGTGCTGGTGAGTGGAGTTATGTTGGTGGATCAAATAATGTGATGGGATGTATGTGAGGTGTGTTGTATGACATGTGGGACCCAAGGAGTGTGAGTCATGCTTCTAGAAGATTGCTATAATTAAATATAATGCAGGAAAATCTATGAGAATTGAAACTTATTGAAATGATAATGAAAATATTTTTGTGCCTCCACAATAATTTAATAAATATGGGTTGTTACACACCATAAATATTATTTATATGGGGCTTTTTATTATTATAATAATGCTATGAATAAATATGACTAATGCAAGAATTAATTATGCAAGAATTAATGATGCGGATAAATACCGATTTACCTCCCGGTGAGGGTTTGGGATTTTTAGGTCCCCCAAGCTGGACCTCCAAATCTTTTAATCTTCTGAATTACCTTCTTCCGGAGATGGTGTTTCCAGTGGTTCTTCTTCATGAACTTCCTTCACTGTAGGGTCTCTCTCTGGTTTGGGTTTGAATGTGAAGTGTTCTTCTTGTCCGTTTATGTTGAACTTGATTTCTCCTTTCCCGACATCAATGTGGGCATTGACAGTGCTCAGAAATGGCCTTCCAAGGATAATGGACACTTTTGAGTCAGGACTCATGTCTAGTACCACGAAGTCTACTAGCACCAGGAAATCTCTGATCTTGACTGGAATGTTTTCGGCGATGCCCAACGGGTGTCGAACCGATTGATCTGCTAGTAGTAGGCACATTGATGTTGGTTCTAGGGTCGTATGCTCAAGCTTCTCGTAGACTGATGCTGGCATCACACTGACACTTGCTCCGAGATCACAAAGTGCATTGTTGAAGTGTTGGTTTCCGATCGAGCAATCAATAGTGGGGCATCCTGGATCCTTCTTCTTCCTTGGTGGTATATTGAGGATGGCCGCACTACATTCTTCTGTCAGCTTGATAACCTTAGTGGTGGGCAGTGGTCTCTTCTTGTTAAGAATATCTCTGATGTACTTTGCATATGTAGGTACCTGTATGGCATCAAGTAGAGGTATGTTGACATATAATTTCTGAATGACCTCTACAAACTTACCAAACTGCTCATCCGACTGCAGTCCTCTGTTTCTTCTGGGAAATGGCAAATAGTTGGTGTCGTAAAAATCTTTCCTCATTTCTCCAGTTCTTGGTGGTTGCAGCAGATCTTCTGCTTCAACTAGGCTTTCTTCTTCTATCACTGCTGGTTGAACTGGTGCTGATGTTCTTTGTTTCTTTTTTGGGTATGGGTGATCTTTGGTGGCTTTGCCTGCTCTAGTAGTTATGTTCTTTACCTGCTCAATGTTAGTAGCAACAGGCAGTGCAGCAGCTAGCTTTATTAATTTAAGCTCTACCCTTTTATTAAGAGTGTTTTGCTCATCAAAGGCAGTTAATAGAAAATCCATTTTATTGTGTATATCTTTTAGAGATGATTCATTTGTGTCTAGCCTTTGTTTAACTTCATCATTAATTTTGGTTTGTTGAGCAATTATCTCTTTTAATGAAGTTTGCTTGAAAGTGTTACCTGAATTCATACCTTTGCTATTGGGTTGACTCAAAGTAGTTTGATATTTGTATGTTGTCTCAATGGCCCTTTGATCTTCTTTGTACTTGGCCCTCTGGTTGTCGGTGTTTTTCCCCCGGGGGGTCACACCAACGAGTAAATTTGTATGCGTGCTCCCTTTCCCGGATGGTGATGCAAGAAGACACAGAGATTTATCCTGGTTCGGCAAGAGAAGGCCCTACGTCCAGCGGGGGGAGAGAGTTTGTATTATCTTGCACCTAAGTGCTTGTACAGGGGCGAATACAAGCGTGGAATGGAGTGTGGAGCTCTACTACGTATGAGTGTGGTCTTGTGTCGTCCTCCCGTTCTATTCCTGAGTCTCTCCTTTTATAGCTCCAAGGAGAGACCCAGGGTACATGCGTAGATGTTAGAGTAGGGGTCGATAGCCGCATGGAGCGCTGACCTACTCGACGCTTCCGTACGGCATGGCCTCGAGCCGTCCCATCTTGATAGCCCGGTGATGATTACGCGTGCTCCTGCGTTCGGCCCTGCCCGCCGCCTCGCGCTGGTTCTGAGGTCGCATGCTTGTACGGTATGGCGGCGGATCCGGCGGGGTAGCTGTGGTGTTGTCAGTCGACGCCCAACTTGTCCCTAGGAAGGAACCCTGTTCGGTCGAGGGTCGGACGCCGTGTAATATGCTGATATCTGGAGTGCTGACCTTGGATGTCTCGAGGGGGTCCCGATTAGACGTTCCATCCTTGTTTCCTGCGTCCTGACACGCCCTGGTTCGTTCGGTGGGAAGGCTGCAAAAAGAACGATGGAACAGAAGCCTGTTCCCTATCACGCCTTCCGTGACCCGTGTGTTAGGTGGGGAAGCGTCAGGTGCATTAAACGCCCTGGCTCTCGTGCGCGTGTCAGGCGGCGGACAGTGTCCTTGCGCTCGACGCCTCTCGGTTCGCTCGAGCCCGCTTCCGCATTCGACGGCAGCTGTCGCTCGACCCCTGACCGATTCGCTCGACGCTATTTCCGTCTTCGAGGTTGCGGACGTCGAAGGCTGCGTATACGCATGGCCGATGGCCGCGCGTGCGTACGGATGGCCTGGTTATACGCATTGGTGAGGGTACCCCTTGTTGATACCCTCGACAGTAGCCCCCGAGTCTTCATTCGAGCGCTGGCGCTCGAGTGGAGACTTTCGTTTTTACGGTCGAGCTTCCACGGGGGCGCGCGAGCGACCCTGCGGGGATAGCCCCCGAGCCCTCGAGGGAGTATTCAACTTCTTCGAGGGTTATTTTGCCAAATTTACGGAAACGCTGTCAACACCCGTGGTGGAAGGTTCTGTTCGGCTTTGCCTTACGTGGAGGTTTCGACGTACTCTCGATAGAGCGAGCGTCTTCCACCCCAGATTGAGTTCCTAGCGGGTAGTCCAAGTGAGAACCTGTGCCCCTTTCGAGGGGGTCAGCTGTAGCCCGGAGGCGTCCTCATAAAGCGGGGTCGACGTGGTCGGGGATACCGGTCTCATTCGATAGAGTCCAGCGGCTCGATGCCTCCCTTCGGGGGGATTCCTCTCGACTGTCTCGACCCTACCTTGGACATCGCCAGCGAGTCCTCGAGGCGGGCCTCGATTTTCGACCGCTCGCTGGGGATCCCTGACTCTTGGTGCTCGAGATCGGCTGTCGAACCCTTTCGACGGGCCAGCCATCGACCTCTCGAGACTATCCTGGGCGCATACCTTGGCTTACAAAGTAAGGAAACTGCCGTGCCGGTTCGTCTTTCTGCCCGTTGGGCGCACCTTTTGAGGTAAGTGACGTTGCGACACTGTATCGGCGGGGAATTCGGAGTGTCCGGCCTGTGTGGAGAGAAAGGACCGTTAGACGGCGCATTTATGGGAGGGAGTTACCTTATTTCTCGGATCTGTCCGTTGGCGGACCGCTGCCTATAAATACGTCGTGGCGTCGCCGCCGTTCCTCTCCCTTCCGCCTTCTCGCTTTTATTCTCTCGTTGCCTTTGCTTTCTCGCCGTCTCACGCGCACAAGCCTCCTCGAGCTGTAGTGAATCTACCGTCCCTCCAGCCGAGATGCCTATAAGGCTCGTCGCCGCCGACGACTGGCGCCCGTCGTCGATGACGGAGCGCCGGTTGTTAGAGCTTGAGAAAGAGGGACTGCTGCGCCGCCGTACCTCGCTATCGTCGCCAGAGTGGATCGCGCCGCCGGCGAGTCACAGGAGGCCTCAGCCGCCCGAGGGCTACGTGGTGTCGTTCGCCAAGTTCCACCGCCACGGTTTGGGCGCGCCCCCGAGCCGCTTCATGCGGGCCCTCTGCTTCCATTATGGGGTGGAGCTCCAGCACTTCTCTCCGAATGCCATCACCGTAGCGGCGGTCTTCGCCGCCGTATGTGAGGGCTACTTGGGGATGATGCCGCACTGGGAGCTGTGGCTCCACCTCTACAGGGGCGAGCTTTTCCATGCCCCCACCGGAACCACGGGCGTAAGGAAGCCCGTGCGGGCGGGATGCCTCAATCTGGTGCAGAAGACGGGGAAGACGGACAGGCCGCGAGAGTACATCCCGGTAGGGTTATCGACCAACCACGCCGGCTGGGACTCCCAGTGGTTTTATCTACGGAACGATGACAACCTCCTGCCTTCCTACTCGGGCCGTCTGATCATGGAGCGTCCAGCGGATTGGACATACGGCGTCGTCCAAGCTCATCAATCTCGACTCGTCCCCCTCCTCGACGCCCTGAAGAAGCTTCGCCAGGAGGGTTTGACCGCCGCTCTCGTCCTCTCGGCCGTCCATCACCGGAGAGTTCTCCCTTTGATGTCTCGACCGTTGAGGATGGACGAGATGGGCCCTGGTGTCTCATCTCGAGACCTTGAGGCGTGTCGGATGTCCAACGAGGCTCCGGCGGACGACGAAGTCGCGGCCCGAGTCAGGGCTGCAATTGCCGGTGATTTTCAGCCGGAGCATGTTAACGGCTTCCCCATGAGACCTGACGCAGGCTCGATCGATCTGGTACGCTTTCTTCTTGCGCGCAGCCTCGATTCTGGGTTTCCTTTCTCCCCTCTCTTTTTTCTAAGTCTACCTTAGTTTTGGCAGGGTCGGATTGATGTCCGGTCCTCGAGGCCTCCGGTAAAGGAGGACGAGGTCGATCGTGACAAACGGCGCCAATCTGCCGAAAAGCTAAAGTCTGCGAAGGACTCTGCAAAGAAGGGGGAGAAGAAGAAAAACCTCGACCGCCAAGCATTAGAGGCGTGTCGAGCCAAATCCAGGCAGAGGGACGAGCCTGAGGAAGAATCCCCTAACGATGATGACGATGATGACGAGGACAGCGACGACTCCGAGGGGATGGCGTCGCGCCTCGATCGGATTCTCGAGGGCCCGCCTCGAGGTGACGTCGACGCCCCCCGGACGGAGGCGCCAGAGGAGGGTCCGAGCGGATCTCGTCGCCCCCGGGCCGACACCCCTCCCGCGCCCAAGGCGGGCCAAGACGCACCGCGCCCTCCCCCGGTGCCCAGGGAGAGCAGTCTGGCTAGGCCCCAGGCGTCGGGGCCACTAACTCGTGGTCGCGCCGCGGCCTCTGAGAAAGGAGATGCCGGCCGTAGGAGCGCCAGTCCCGGCGCCCGCCAGGCGGGGACCGACGCGCCTAAGCCAGTGCCTGCCCTCGAGGGGCCTGGAGCCCCGACGCGGGGTGGCTCGAAGCCCACTGGTCGGGGTGGCGGAAGGCGAGCTGTTCTCCCTGTGGGGTAAGCCTTTTTGATGTTGCGGTTTTTGTCTTCCCATTCTTCCACCTTTCCTCATATGCCAATCTTTTCTCAGGCTGAAGCGGACCCTTGAGCAGGCCCAACCGTCCATGGCAAAGAAGCTCAGAACGGGTGCCGCCTCCAAGGAACCAGGTTCGTAGTTTATTTCTGGGCGTTGCGATGTTCCTGTGTCGGTTATCATAACGTCTGACCCTTACCCTTTGTTTCGTAGGCTCCTCCAGCTCCCAACCTCCAGCCGGCGTCGAGAGGGCTCCGTCTCGTCCCGCGCCTACTCCGTTGCTGCCGACTCGTGATGAGGCGCCCCAGACGCAAGCGTCCGAGGGAGCCCCCGAGCCCCCCCGATTGGGGGTCGAGGGGGAACCCATCACCATCAGCGTTACGTCCGATGGTAACGAAGCGTCTGGGGGCGCTCGCCCTATGGAGGAGGAAGCGTCGACCCCCAACGTCGCGGGATCGACTCCCTGGCCCGCCGGCCTCCGCACCCTCGAGGAGCAGAAGAAGAAGAGGGAGGAGGATGAATAGCGGGAGCGCGAGGCGGCGCGGCGGCCACAGGAGCATGAGGCACAGCAACAGTAGCAACAACAACAGCAGCAACAGCAACAGCAACAGCAGCAGCAGCAACAGCAACAACCGCAGGAGCAACCACAGCAGCAGCAGCGGCAACCACCGCAGCAGCAACTGCAGCAGCGGCAGGCGGGCCAAGAGGAGGGACCGCTCGAGCCTCCGCCCCAAGGTTCGGCCCAGCCAGTGCTACCGGAGCCGCAAGAGCTCGGCGAGGAGGAGGACCTGCCGGTGTACGGCCCCCCAACCCCGGCGTGGCTCCTCCCGGGGGCACCGGCTGCGATCCGGGCAGAGCCGAGGCGAGCGGACGAAGTGGTGGCGCTCGCCTGCCTGAAGCGCACGCCTCCCGACGCCGAGTCCGATATCAAGAGGACAATTTACGGCATGGACGGGATCGCTCCAGGGTTCCTCCGGGAACGTCGGGCGTGGGAGGACCGCTTTCCTTCCGAGGAGGATGAAATTGGGGCATCGGGGACCAAGGATGGAACCTAGAAGACGGTGGACGACGACGGACGGTTCCCATGCCTCGTCGACCTGTTCCTGCGCCATGGGGGCTCCCTCGAGACCGTCGAGGGCCTCATCCGCGGCGTTAAGGCGCGGGCTGACCGGGAGATGGAGCACTGGTGCCCCGACCGCATCCGTATCCGGGCCTCCCACGACCCGTCTGAGCCCGACATCTTCCTCGACGATCGGAAGGAAGCGGAGAAGTGGGAACACGTCGAGGAGCTCCGCCTTTGGATGAAGCATGTGGTGGGGCTCCTCTCGGACGTTATCAACAACGGGCTCGGCCCGGCTTATTTTGTAAGTGTTTCTCAAACTCCAATCCTCATGGTGCTTTCAGGTTTCTGTATTCTAATCCATCCGACTCTTGATTCGCAGGATATGAAAGAGACCTCCCGCATCAAGTCCAGCTTCATACACGCCACGAGGGGCGGTTGGGAGCAGCTCCCCCTCCTCAAGGATCAACTCCTCGAGTCGCAGGAAAAGCTCCTTAAAGCTTACAAAGATCTCATAGCGCTCGAGGAGGAGAAGAAGGCGAGGGAGGCTGCCTTGGCTGAGGCCCGAGAGGCCTCGAAGAAGGCGGAGGAGGAGACGATGCAGCTACGGGAGCGGGCTCTTACGGTCGAGGAAGCCGCGTCCAGAGCCCGGGAGGAGGCCCTGTCCTACAAGAGCGTTATCGCGGATCTGGACAAGGAGAAGGGCCTCCTTAAATCCGACCTGGACTCTCTCCAAGAGTCCTTCCGAAAGATGAAGGTGGAGCATGTGAACGGCGAGGTCGCCAGGGGCGCCGCGGAGGAAGCCAAGAAGAAGGCCCTCGAAGATCTCGAGGCGGAGCGGGCTCGATCCCGCAGTCTCTCTAACGACGTCGAGCGTCTGAAGGGAGAATTGCTGGAGAAGAGTGGGGCCATTGCTCAAGCTGGCAAGGCGATCGAGGATCTCCGCGTTGCCAACACCGAGCTGGCACGCTCCAACAAAGAGATCGAGGGGGCCAACACCAGGCTGGTCGGCGAGAACACGGCCCTCGAGGAGACCGTACGCGGTATGTTTCCTCTATCAGATTTCTTTTTCCGAGGTGTGCTTAGTTTTTCCTAAGGTCTCTTTGTATTGGCTTTTACAGGGCTCAAGGACGAGCTCCTGGCCGCCCAAGCCGAGGCTCGCAACGCCAAGGCTCAGCTCGAGGCGGAGGTTGCTTTGAACCGTCGAGTACGGACGGCGATAAGTGATCTCTCGACCTCTTGGGAGGTCGAGCCTATGGATGAGTCGAGGGAGGACGCTCGAGGCGACGCCCTGGTCGACCAGTTGTGCTACATAGGCGCGACGCTGCGAGATCGGGTGCTGGACGCCCTCCACATCGGGGTGAAGCGGGCGATGGCGGTTGTCTGCTCGGGCTTCTCCTACGACATGGAGGTGGTGTCCCATGGCTTCGTCACCGACATCTCCAAGACCGACGCGGAGAACGAGGAGAGGCTCCATGCCTTGATCGACGACGCGGAGGCTCCTGGGGAAAGGTTGGCCAAGCTTTTCGAGCCTAAGGTGCTCCCTCCTGAGGCTAGCTCGGGCGGAGGCGAGGGCGGTGAGGATCGTGCCGTGGACTAAGGCCTGCGAGCCTGCTCAGGGCGCCTGAGGCCCCTTGTACAATACTTTGTGAATTCTGTGGTTAACTGATGCTGTATCACTTTCGTAATTGTCAGATGCTTATTTTGTCTTTCCGCTTGATGCTTTCGTCTCTCTTTGCGCCTACGTTTGTATCCCTTGCTCGATTTTTCGTAAAAGACCACCTCGATCACTTCAATGGTGGGGAAGCGAGTAGAGTTTCCGTAGCCCGGGGGCGTAGGAGTTCTCCAGCTCGTTGTCCCTCGGCCTTTGAGGGGCTCGAGGTGCCTTAGCAACTTGAACCGTGCAAGGTTTACTACGTAAGAAAAGAAAACTTCTCGGTTTTTTCGATACTCGGGGGGGGGTCGACCTGTCCGTCACTCCTAGGCGTCCTGGGGTCTTCTCGCGCCGCAGGGGCTCGACCACCCGCAGCAGCATTCCGTGTCTCGTCAGTGGTTTCTACCGCCCCGTCGATGTGATAGCGTTCCCTCGTAGGGTCATAGCTGTCTGTCCCGGAGTCGGAGTCCGGTTCGGCGGCGTAGAAACACCCACGTCCTTCCTCCAGCAATCGTTGCCTGAGGGAGGTGATCGAGTATCGTCCGGGGCCTAGACGACGGAGGCCTCGTACTCGGGAAAGGTCCAGCAGCTCGGGCGCCGACCGCCGCGCTTCAGAGCTACGTGGAAGGACCATTGGTCTTTCTACGTATGTCCGGGCGTTTGGGCATATCGCCCTGGCGAGCGACGCCGCGGCGTTGTCCAATCCGAACAGCAGTGCCGCTCTTGGAGAGAACAACCCGTGTGGAAGTAGCCTAGCTGCGGTGGGGGAGAGCGCGCGAGACGCGTCCCCTCCCGTCGTCGCGCGGTGCTGAGTTGTCGCGCTTGTTGCTCCGTCAAACGGTGCTGCCGACTTGTGGCCTACGTCCTGCCGCGCACGATTTGTTGGTCGTGCTGAAGCAGAGGGGCCGCGGCGGTGCTGTCCGCGCCTCTTCTTAGGCGGGGAGGCGTGGTGGTGAGGGCGTCTCGGGGCCTTCAACCGTGCTGGCGTAACGCGGGCTCCTCCTGGTCCTTTGACTGAGAGCAAGATCATGTCGTAGCCGGAGCCCGTAGACATGAACTCGAGGCTCCCGAACCAAATCACCGTGGGGCGCGAAAACGGCGAGGCAAGAGTAGCCATCCGGAAAGGAGTGGGAAATTGATGAAAATCACGCAGGACCCCTACCTGGCGCGCCAACTGTCGGTGTTTTTCCCCCGGGGGGTCACACCAACGAGTAAATTTGTATGCGTGCTCCCTTTCCCGGATGGTGATGCAAGAAGACACAGAGATTTATCCTGGTTCGGCAAGAGAAGGCCCTACGTCCAGCGGGGGAGAGAGTTTGTATTATCTTGCACCTAAGTGCTTGTACAGGGGCGAATACAAGCGTGGAATGGAGTGTGGAGCTCTACTACGTATGAGTGTGGTCTTGTGTCGTCCTCCCGTTCTATTCCTGAGTCTCTCCTTTTATAGCTCCAAGGAGAGACCCAGGGTACATGCGTAGATGTTAGAGTAGGGGTCGATAGCCGCATGGAGCGCTGACCTACTCGAGGCTTCCGTACGGCATGGCCTCGAGCCGTCCCATCTTGATAGCCCGGTGATGATTACGCGTGCTCCTGCGTTCGGCCCTGCCCGCCGCCTCGCGCTGGTTCTGAGGTCGCATGCTTGTACGGTATGGCGGCGGATCCGGCGGGGTAGCTGTGGTGTTGTTAGTCGACACCCAACTTGTCCCTAGGAAGGAACCCTGTTCGGTCTAGGGTCGGACGCCGTGTAATATGCTGATATCTGGAGTGCTGACCTTGGATGTCTCGAGGGGGTCCCGATTAGACGTTCCATCCTTGTTTCCTGCGTCCTGACACGCCCTGGTTCGTTCGGTGGGAAGGCTGCAAAAAGAACGATGGGACAGAAGCCTGTTCCCTATCACGCCTTCCGTGACCCGTGTGTTAGGTGGGGAAGCGTCAGGTGCATTAAACGCCCTGGCTCTCGTGCGCGTGTCAGGCGGCGGACAGTGTCCTTGCGCTCGACGCCTCTCGGTTCGCTCGAGCCCGCTTCCGCATTCGACGGCAGCTGTCGCTCGACCCCTGACCGATTCGCTCGACGCTATTTCCGTCTTCGAGGTTGCGGACGTCGAAGGCTGCGTATACGCATGGCCGTCGATGGCCGCGCGTGCGTACGGATGGCCTGGTTATACGCATTGGTGAGGGTACCCCTTGTTGATACCCTCGACACTGGTCAATCCAATGAAGCAAATTTTCCATCTTGGTTGATAATGCTTTTACTTCTTCTGGTATTTCTTCAGTTTGATGACATTGTTGAGCTTCATCTTGGAAACAGCTTTGGTTTTCTGCTATCTTATCTAAGAGTATCTCTGCTTTTCCAATTGTAAGCTCCAAGAATGATCCTTTAGCAGATGCATCTAGGCACTCACGAGCCTTCTGGGTTAATCCATGGTAGAAGGTCTGCATAAGTAACCATGTGGCCATTCCATGGTGAGGACAATCTGATATGTATCCTTGAAAATGCTCCCATGCTTCTGAAATGGTTTCTGTCTTCTGTTGTTGGAAACTGACAATATTTCCTCTTAAGGCAGTTGTTTTGCCTATAGGGAAAAACTTTGATAGAAAGGCATCTGACAAGTTCGTCGAGTTGTTGATGTTATCTTGATGAGTGTAGAACCACTTCCTCGCTTTTCCTTCTAGTGAGAATGGAAAAAGGCGAAGCAGTATGACGTCTTTGTCGACTCCATTGATGTGGATTGTGCTTCCAATTTCTAAGAAATTCTGCAAGTGTGCACTAGCATCTTCATGTGCCTTTCCACTGAATTGTGTAGCTTGCACCAAATTGATGAGGCTTGACTTGAGCTCGAACTCGGGTGCTCCTTCTTCTACTGCAAGTCTTGGACCAGTTCGAATGTTCTCAAGACTTGGAGCAGAGAATTCTTGTAGGGTCTTCTGTGCCATAGCTTCAGTAATTGGTAGCTAGCTTCTTCTTTCTTTCTTGATTGCTTTGGTTCTGATGATGAAGAGTTGAATGTACCCAAAGTCAATCCTGATATACCCTGTATAAAAATATAAACATAGAAAAACAACAGGGTGAACCTGCCAAAGCAGAGGTGCCTTGTTATGATTTCTCACTTAGTAGCTGTTTTATGCAATTATTTCTCTATAGTCTAGTCTAATATTTTATGTGAATAACCTTGACTGATTTCCTAACTTTCCTTACCGTTCCTATGTGTTACCCTTTTGTTTCTCCGGCAACGGCGCCAGAAATGCTTGTTAACACTAGCTAACACCACTTAGATACTAGGTTGTCATCCCCAGCATGGTGCCAGAGTGTACAAAGGTATTTATAAATGTAAAGGCTCTCTAAAAAATAATCTATTCTATCTGCAAGCGCATAGATAAAACACCTCATTGTAGCATTTCACCAGGATAAGTATTCCAGGTATCGTTATTTATAATTTTGCTTAAGAGAACAAGGGGTGAAATTAAGATAAAGACTAAATCTATCAAGGCATAGACTAGAGATAAACTTGCAAGAACATGATTACTAATGAAAAACTCGTCACACAGTCACTTACTTTGCCAGGGGGTAAACCATAAAGATTAAGATAATGAATTATAAGTTCATGGGTAAATAACACAGCGATTAGTAGACTACTCCTCTTATATGTAGGTGACGTCGGATTAGCTAGAGAATGGATTCTAAGTTATCTACTATCTATTAAGTCACAATCTACTCTAGTTATCTACAAGATCATGTATAGCATAAAAGACTCTTCATTCATGTATAAGGAACATTGCTAAAGTAAATCAGAACATCGTAAGACTTACTCCGCAATACAAATTCTGCCTGTCCTATCAACGGAGGGTAGACTATATAAGAATCAACGAAGCTGTCACTATCACGAACTACCACACAACCCGACCAATAGGATACATTTGCAGGTAAATAACATCTAAGCACCACGCCCACATGTGATCTACCACTTAACTCCCTCGAGTCAAGAGCTAAGCGCTTTGCAAACTTATACATAAACTCGTTATCAATCATAACTATATCAAATATAGAACTAGAGCAAACTAAGAGCATAATAAATAGAGACATAATGTAATTAGAACAAATTATTAGAGAAAGATATGAATAATACCAATCTTTATTACCGAAGATCCGAATCCAGAGCGTAGTGCTCTACTTCTCTAATTGCTATCTAATCAAACCTCTAAACTTGAAGGATTAGGGAGTAGCTAATTCTAATTCTCTGTGGGAGAGAAGCTCTAAACCCTAACTTTGATCGCTACCTCTGATAATGATTTCTCCTCTTGTCTTCTCTCCCCAGGGTTGGAGAGGCCTTGGTTATATAGTCCTTTCAAGTGGATTTGGGCCATTGGATCAAACCGACATTGATCGCACGGTTTTCCTTGATCCTTTAGGTCGGTGGAACACGATCCAAGAGTTTGATTCGGATTGGACTCCTGGCCAGGGCGGGCACCCAAGGGGGGAGGGCGGGCGCCCTGCCCCCGAGCCCGTCCGATCTCCCGTTCATTCCCATGGCTTCTGGACTCTTCTAGATTGAGGAAAATTGCGCGGCACGTAATTATCTCGTTGTAAACATGACATGTGGGCCTTCTCTTTATATTTTCTGATAACCCCCTACAGAAATAGATAAACACCAAAGCTCGTGGAATTCTGTCAGATAAAACCCTAATTCTAGATGTTTGGTGCATATTGATCCTTTTCCATGTTTAGTTGATGGTTAAATTTAGTACTTAAGGACCGTCAACAGTTACTCCAGTAGTTACTTGTATCAAACAAGTCTACAAGATTTGCAGATTCTAATCCTTCCGGTTGTGATGGTATACTGGGGTTAGTAGCAGGAACAACAGCAGCTATTTGATTTAACTGAGATTTAATCATTTTATTAAAGCTAATTTGATTCTTGATGGCAGTAGAGAAATTATCCATTCTATTATTTATATTTTCTAACATTTTATCATTAGATGCTAATTTCTTAGACAGGTTATCCATTAGCTTTCCTTGATTAGACACTAACTCTCTCAGAGGTAGAAAATTATTATTCATATTGTAAGAATTATTACCTTGATAATTACCTGAGTAGTTAGGCCTCTATTGATTCCAACCTTGATTTTGTTGAGGACGGTTTTAGTAGTAGTTGTTGTTGATGATGTAGTTTACATCCTCAAGCATCTCAGGGCAGTGATTGCCTGAGTGTCCAGTATCTCCAGTGTGTTTGTGCTCGTAAATCCAGGTTCTTCACTTGGTGGAGTCTGGGAGTTGTAAAACTCCTTCATATTTTGCTCGAAGTGTACCTGCTCATAGAGACAAGGCAGAGATCAAGTGCATGGGCCCTATTGGTGGAAAACACCAACAGAACCAAAAGTCTAATTGTTCTTCTCTAACCTTAAGCATAGTGAGCAAGACAAAGTTGATGGATAATAAGATCATGAGTATAGCATTTAAAACATTTGTCAGATCAGATCGCTCAACCTAATGGAAAGATAATCTATCTATATTTATGTTGTTTTTTATATATCTTCCAAAGATTGAGTGTGCAACATTTTAGTTCATATGATTAGGAGTGTGGGATCACGAAGGTGGAAGGACTAAACATATTGAATCGATTGGGTTGGTTAATCTAGAGTTGTAAATCATACATGTTTGTCTCTTTTATTTATGTGAACGCCAGAACCAAGGAGAAGCTTATAAAAGAGATAGTCAAGTACCTTAAGATGTTACCTTACTTGAAGAGTGATGGTACAGTATCACCTTGTGGAAGCTTTCCTTTCTTAGCAGTTGTGCATCGTGTTTGTGGCACCCTCCATGGATCATCTCTTGTGAGCTATGCCTTCCTTGTGTAAATTGTTAACCTTCATGTGTCTCTCTCTTTGTCTCCAATGTGGGTTTATCTCAGGACTTCCCAGGTCGATATTGAAAGTTTTCCTACAGGGGTTAGTCCAACAAAATATCCAATATCTACTATAGCATACTATCGGCTCAAAAATCAACCTAGACACCATGTCTAATTTGATTTAAGAGGGCATTTTAACCTAAGCACCTTGCTTAATTTAAAATACCTTGGAAGTAAGATCATCATTCCTAAACTAAGCACCATGCTTAATTAAGAGATAAATGAAACTACTCCAAACCTAGACATATAATAAAGCAAATAAAGGTAGCATGAGAGCATTTATAGAGATCTACTCAAGTGGAGATGAAGTAGTGTGATTAGTATTTAACAAATTGAGCATGTCTCAAAGGTAGGGACAACAAACATAGCAACATGGCAAAGGATGTTTTTATGTGAAGTACTCCCCCAAGCTTGAATTTTGCAAAATTCAAGTTTGGATGAATTTAATTCAATGTTGTATGATGATTAGTTGGACATACCTTGTGCTTGTCATTCATCCGATCTTCTTGCTCCAATCCTAGAAAGGTTAGTGACAAGAATACCCGAAGGGATATTTTTACAATTATCCTTATATGCTTAATACACAAGGTAATGTTGCAAATAATTAAAAGCTCATGTTACGATCTGATCAGTGCTTATTTTAGGACACAAAGCTTGTCCTTGGGAAACCATCAATTTATGTCGGCGAAGTGGTTTCCCCTCCAACGCTGACCTATATCAAGATCAACTCAACAAGATCTGCAATATTTATTATAGACATATGCATCGACAACCGCCCTTTTAAAGTTTTATAAATAGAAAGGAAGAGGGGGTTGGAGATCTCGAATGTGGTGATGTTGGAGAGACCAAAAGATTGGGAAGATGTTGCATATGAGCATGGAGTAAACGAAGTGGCTATGAAATAAATTCCATGCTCATTAATGTTTGGAGTGAAATCCATGTGGTGTGGTGAAAATGGTAAGGTGAGTGTGGTAAAAAAGGAAAAGAAAAAGGATACACGGACGACTTGGTTCGAAACTAGCGCAGCTACCGTTCCCCGGCAACGGCGCCAGAAAGCTTGTTGGGTATTTTAAACGCAAACAGAAAAATCCGCAAGCGCAAGGATACCGATGTAGCTTTCACCCGGGAGTATTCCAGAGTATCGATTTTCCACAGGGAACGTGAGTGTATTAATTAAGATTCAAGATCGCCAAAGGATAACTATATAACTATTTTTGGTGGGAAGAGAGGAAGTTTCCTCAGAGTTCTCTAGTTGATCTAAGATTCAAGAATTACTTCAAAGATTATTAATTTCGGGACATCAGAACACTAATCACAGAAAGAGATGAGAAGGGGGCTAGGAAGCTCTGACTACGGTCCTACAAACACCGATCCGAACGAGGTGGAATACATCGACCATTAGGGCTGTCACTACCCTAGGGCTACCACAACAATCCACAGGATTGGGTGAAATTTCAGGTAATTGCAAGACTAAACACCACGTCGAATCTATTAATTACTACTCTAGCGTTATAAAGACTAGGGCACTTGATGCAAGCGGGAATCCAATAAATAACTTGAATGTAAATAAAAGTAATTAAAGAACTCAGGAATTATGAATTGAAGAACTTGGAGAACGAACCAGTTGCTGGAAAAGTACAATGTTGAGGAAGATCCGACAGATCCGGCTCCTCCTCCGCTCTCCTCTTCTCTCTCCCTATTTTCTAGATTACAACTAGAACTAACTAGAACTAGAACTAGATGAACTAGAACTAGATGAACTAGAACTAGATGAACTAGAGGGATCCTCTCTACTTGGATGAAGAATTGAAACCCTAGCTTTGATTCTGTAGAAGAGGTATGCTCTCCAGGGGCCAGGGGGCCTTGCTTATATAGACTTTTCAAATGAATCTGGGCCGTCGGATCAAACCGACATTAATCGCACGGTTTTCCTTGATCCCTTAGGTCGATGGAGCACGATCCACGAAAAGGACTCTGATTGGGCACCAAAGGGGGGCGGGCGCCCTGGGCCAGGCCCCTGTAACACCCGATTTTAAGAACAAAATCAGATATGCACCATATGTGAGTTTTAGAAGACAAGCCTCACATATAGCTACAAATAAGGGGTAATATCAAAGGACAACGCATAAATTACATAGCGTACATAGAAAATCAGAAACAACCTTAGGCAGCAAACCACGGAATATAACTCCAAACTTTGGGTGTTAACTTCACTCTACAGGATCCAACTGACTGGTTGATCACAAGTCCAATACTTCTCCTGAAGTGTGGGGGAGATATCAAGAGTGAGTCCAAGACGAACTCCGCAAGTATAACAACTAGATTGTATAGATCCCACAATCTCATGATCAATGTAACATAAATAATATAGAGCATTAAACAATAATCAATGAGTTTCTTAACACAAGATTCATCACCCTTAATGTAAGAGTTCCCAAGGCCGCTCGTGACCGTGAGCACGGCTAGTATACCAGTTTTTAACACTCTGCAGAGGTTGTACATCTTTACCCATGAGTCATGATTTACCCTTTCGCCTGAGGTGATCAGCCTCGTAACCCACTACCAAGGTTGGTCGGCAGGGATCACTATGAAGTCTTTCAAAGGTTCGTCTAACAAGTTAGGGCCGCTTGGTTTCGGTAGTCAGTCCATGTGATTCTACCCCGCAGGGGATCCACGGTCTGCTATCCTCCATTTGCGCCACACGGGTAACCTCTAACAAGCTAGAAAAGTTACTCATACTTGACTAAAGCCAGAGCCATTATAGCCCTCATGGTTGCACTTTCATCCCGGTTATCACTTACGAATAAATCCTCAAGTTGTTAACAAGTCATTATTATCATTTGTTGCTTTATATCAATCTAGTCACAAGATCATGGTCATAGAATTAAAACCCAAATGCTATACTTGCCTTGATCCAATTGCTCCTGCTGGTCCTGCTAAAATTACTTGCTTCCAAGGCTCTGATCTTGATCACCGAAGTAATGCCCACAGACTAGGCTCGATCACCAAACATCAACACACAAGCAATCGAAGACAAACATACACGAAGCAAACAAGATTACAATTAGAACAGTACACCACCAGTAAATAAATTTAAATAAAAGTTTTTCAAAATCATCTACACGCTGCTACGATCATGTCAACGAGAAATTCACGGAAAACGGAGTTACAACGCGAAAGTTACGCTTTTAACGGGATTTCAACAGCAGTTTACAGACTTGTAAAAAACTAGGGAATCTAACAGTGGTGAATCTAGCCAACAAAGGTACCAACGCGAAGCTTATGAAATTATAAAACTAACGCAACTTGAACGGATCGAATCGGAGCTAAAACGGAGAAGATATGAATTTTCTAACATTTTCTTTAGAAAAAGTAATTAATTAAATAGGGTCACGAAATTAAAATGTTTCAAATTGGTGAAACAAGGTTACTAACATGTAGAGCTCGCAAAGACGAACCTAACGCAATTTGAACGGGTCAAATCGGAGTTAAAATGAAGTTTTTATGAGCTAAATGAAATCAGTGGCAAAACTGTAAATATTGAAAACGTATTTTGAATCAAGTCGTGGCGGTTTACGTTTTCAAAACAGAAAAGCGTATTTCCTAAAAACGCTAAGGACGGCGGGTTATAAAATGAAGTTTCTCAGGGTCTCTTTAGAAAAAGTGCCAGGCCGAAAGGGTAAGTTCTAATCTCGTCCTTTGGTTATCGATCCAACGGTGCAGGTTGAATCGAGGGGGAGGGAGTGGCCGGCGGCGAGCTCCCATGGCGGCGCCATGGCCGGACTCGGGCGAACCTCGCCGGAGTTCATGTTTCTAGCACTAGGGTGCACCAAAACAATATCCGAGAGCATGATAAGCAAGAGGAGATCGAGACGAACTCACCTAGGGCACGAAATCACGGTAAAGAAGACCCGAGGATGGCCGGCGTCGTGATTGGCGGGCGGTGAACTTCTACACAAGTTCGACGTCATGGGGTGAGCAAAAGAGAGCATGAAAATGAGGGATAAAGGCTCGGGGGTGTTCGCTACCACGAAGGGAAACCCAACGTCCAAGCCTTGGCGGTTCCAGGGCAACGTGGAGCTTGGTCCACGGCGGCGGGATGCTCCGGTCGAGGGGGATCCGAAATCGGTGGCAAGCCAAGGCTTCGGGGGCTCTTGCGTCACGTGGATGGGGAGAAAGGGATGCGAGGTAGCCGCACGGGCTCGGGCGCGGCACAGAACAGAGCGAGGCACGGGGGGGAGGAAATCGTGGGAGCGGGGGGGGGCGGCTTGCGGTTGAGCAGAATCGGGAGAGAGGGAGCAGGGGCTAGCGGTTGGAGATGATGGAACTGATAGATGGGCCCCATCTGTCGGCGGGAGGGAGAGGGAGAGGGAGTTGGCCAGCTGGGCCTCGGCCCAGGAAAAGAAGAAGGGGGCGCAGGGTTTGGGCCCTGCAGGCCGAAAGGAGAAAGGGGGAGAAGGGAAGAAAGATTTTCCTTTTTCCTTTTTCAAACCAAATTTCCAAATATATTTTCAAATTGAGATTTTGTACAAATTTACATTTTGTTGTTAAAACAATCATCTCAATAAAAATGCACCAGCATATATGCAACAACAATGTTATTCTAAACTTATATTAAATTTTAATTTCTCTAAAATTATTATTATTATTTTTCTTATATTTTGATGCTCACAAAATTGACACAATAAATCAAATTTCAACTATTTTAAAAACAAGCAAATTTTAGGGTGTTACAATTCTACCCCCTTAAAATGAATCTCGTCCTCGAGATTCGAAAGAGGCTCAGATTTCCAAAAGGAAAACAGGATAAAGATCTTAATAACTCTTTCAACTTCTCAACTTGCATACCAAACTTAAACACTTGCCTCAAGGTCACACCTCGTGAGCAACATTTCCATTGAATAACTATTATTCATAATTGACCAAGGTCCATCTTGACTAATAATTTCCTTTAACTTACAATCCAAGAGACATGGAAACTTACTATGTATTTGCCTCCTCAGGTAGGAGTGGACCACCGTGATACTCAATTCTTTTCCCTGACGGTGCTGTTAAGAGCATTTTGTACTGGGTACCATAGATCACTCCTTTGTGTGCACACAACCATCCATTACCAAGGACCAAGGGAATACTAAGTGACTCTAGCACAATGAGGTTTACAGTGAAGTTTTCCTTGTTTATGACCAGATTGATATTTGAGCACACCTGATCTGCTTGTATTTCTCCCACTGGGGTTTGAACTAGCAAAGGCTTCCTCGTTGGACACTTCACCCTCTCGATTGTCTTTACGAGATCAATGGAAATGAAAGAATGCGAAGCACTCGGGTCAAACAGAGCAAAAACTTGCACTGAGTCTACTTGAATATAGCCACCAACCACTTTGGTAGCTCCATGAATGTTTTGTCTATCCACATTGCTCAGTCTTCCATTGATATAGTCTCGTTGCACCCTACTTCCATGAGCAGGCTTCCTACGGCTTTTCCTTTTCTCTTTCGCCGTTGTGGATTCTGATTTGATTCACTTCCAACTTGCTCTTCAGTATCATTGTTTTGATAATACTCAGTTTCATCATACTCATAACATTCTTCAAAGGTAGGATCATCATTCTCTTCCCACGTATCAG
Source organism: Sorghum bicolor (assembly GCF_000003195.3). Classification (NCBI taxonomy): domain Eukaryota; kingdom Viridiplantae; phylum Streptophyta; class Magnoliopsida; order Poales; family Poaceae; genus Sorghum; species Sorghum bicolor. The sequence continues at coordinate 48,215,825 of NC_012872.2, forward strand.
TAAGAGGCATCATATAGGGCTCATGATCCATGAGATACTACACTCCCTGTCATCAAGTGACCAACGTCAATGACACAAGAAGGAGAGATGATCATATTCATAGAATATCTCACGAGACAACTCTCACTTCAAGATAAGTTGAAAATGCATCAACCCGTGATATCAAGGTACTACCCCCCTTAATAAAGGTTGACTAGGAGGCACAAGGAAGGTAGCTTGCACTTTTTCTTGACAAGTTATCTTGCATTGAGACCCTTTTGACATCCCAAGGAACTTATGTGCAAGGAAGAAACAAATATCCTGATTTTCCTCACGATATGAAAATCAGCAGTGCAGTAAATTGGACATAACTCTTGTTCTGTTAATCCAATAGGGTTATAGCTTATACCGTTAGAAATCTTAGAGAATTTGCTACAACCTTTCTATAGAACACTTTTCCAAATTCTATAGTTATATTTGTCCAAAATAGCAGGCAACCAAAACTGGTCCAGATTCTTGACAGGACATCTGTATCGTCTTGTGATTTTTGTAACTTCCAAACCATAATATCTATGAGGGTGATTCTTGTGGTCGGAGAAATATATTGAAGTCTACTATTATCCAGAATTTTCTCATGATTTTTAGTCATCCAAGAACAGAGACATAAACCGATAAAGATGGGATACTCTAGAAAGGCAGGATAAGGTAACAAGAGAGAAACCAAAACCCAACTATTTATGTCATTAATCCTTATGCCTTAGACATGTAAACTAAATGAAATTGTGAAGAAACTCACAAGATCATTACACTCATTACAAAGATCCAAATCAAACATAAACATAAAGACAATTCAACCAAGCAGTAAAGGTTCACAAGGCACACAAACTTGACTTTCGCTACTAGCGTTTTTATTACACAAGGGCACAAACTCCTATATCTTAAACTCAGTGTGGCTACTTTCATGATGCATCTATTGATTCCTGTGTGGACAAGAGTTTACTTAGTGTCCTTCCTGTCGGCAGAGATAACACTTTTTCTTAGTTGGATCCTTCGTGATATGATTTTCCACTGAGGTGTTGCTCGGTGTGTTATCAGCTCGCTGACTCTGAAGGTTTGTCTCTGGCTGGCTAGCTTTCTTCCTAACTTGGTTGATCCTTCGAGGTTGAAACTCTTTATAAGTGATGGTCCATCCATCTATGCATACCTCATGAGCAGTGGGGTTAGCTTGAGAAGTTTCTTCATCTCCAAGGTTTGGATTTTCATGGCCAGAGTTCAAAGCTAAATGTGACAACTTAGGATTTGAATGTTGTTCATTTCCCAATGTTGGCTCTAGAGATTTTGCCTTCCTCTTCTTATCCTCATTAGTCACACAATTTGGTTTTACCTTAACTTCCTGTTTAGATGACATATTCCGAAGACAAGGAAGACCATAATGCCTACAACAATGGCATTGATCCTGATATCTCGATGTACTACTACCAACACCACTATGGGCTCTCACATTTTTCCAAGCTTCTGCTACTTGTCTCTTAACTGGTCCTGAGATGCGCTATTGAGAGTTCCCAATCCGAGTCATTCCTTCCACTACTTGCTTTTGCATGGCTAGAAGCTTCTCTTTGTTAAATGCTTTTATGGGTGGCGAAGCGAGGTCCTTTTGTCCATTCATGCCAAAGGTCTCTTCATTATGAGTCATCTAAATAGACAAGGAGGTTGGATTTAGAATAGAGACAAAGTTTTATAATAGAATAGGGTAGGGGTAAGCATAATTTTTAGCAATTATCAAGGTTAAGGTGAAAGCAAGAAGTAAGCAGAGATAGAAGCATTCTAAAACGTCCGGTTCTAGCTAGGCTTGCGTCCTACAGTCAGCATTGCTTTGATACCACTTTGTAACACCCGATTTTAAGAACAAAATCAGATATGCACCATATGTGAGTTTTAGAAGACAAGCCTCACATGTAGCTACAAATAAGGGGTAATATCAAAGGACAACGCATAAATTACATAGCGTACATAGAAAATTAGAAACAACCTTAGGCAGCAAACCATGGAATATAACTCCAAACTTTGGGTGTTAACTTCACTCTACAGGATCCAACTGACTGGTTGATCACAAGCCCAATACTTCTCCTGAGGTGTGGGGGAGATAGCAAGAGTGAGTCCAAGACGACCCGCAAGTATAACAACTAGATTGTATAGATCCCACAATCTCATGATCAATGTAACATAAATAATATAGAGCATTAAACAATAATCAATGAGTTTCTTAACACAAGATTCATCACCCTTAATGTAAGAGTTCCCAAGGCCGCTCGTGACCGTGAGCACGGCTAGTATACCAGTTTTTAACACTCTGCAGAGGTTGTACATCTTTACCCCTGAGTCATGATTTACTCTTTCGCCTGAGGTGATCTGCCTCGTAACCCACTACCAAGGTAGGTCGGCAGGGATCACTATGAAGTCTTTCAAAGGTTCGTTTAACAAGTTAGGGCCGTTTGGGTTCGGTAGTCAGTCCATGTGATTCTACCCCGCAGGGGATCCACGGTCTGCTATCCCCCATTTGCGCCACACGCATAACCTCTAACAAGCTAGAAAAGTTACTCATACTTGACTAAAGCCAGAGCCATTATAGCCCTCATGGTTGCACTTTCATCCTGGTTATCACTTACGAATAAATCCTCAAGTTGTTAACAAGTCATTATTATCATTTGTTGCTTTATATCAATCTAGTCACAAGATCATGGTCATAGAATTAAAACCCAGATGCTATACTTGCCTTGATCCAGTTGCTCCTGCTGGTCCTGCTGAAATTACTTGCTTCCAAGGCTCTGATCTTGATCACCGATGTAATGCCCACTGACTAGGCTCGATCACCAAACATCAACACACAAGCAATCGGAGACAAACATACACGAAGCAAACAAGATTACAATTAGAACAGTACACCGGCAGTAAATAAATTTAAATAAAAGTATTCCAAAATCATCTACACGCTGCTACGATCATGTCAACGAGAAATTCACGGAAACGGAGTTACGACGCGAAAGTTACGCTTTTAACGGGATTTCAACAGCAGTTTACGGACTTGTAAAAAACTAGGGAATCTAACATTGGTGAATCTAGCCAACAAAGGTACCAACGCGAAGCTTATGAAATTATAAAACTAACGCAACTTGAACGGATCGAATCGGAGCTAAAACGGAGAAGATATGAATTTTCTAACATTTTCTTTAGAAAAAAGTAATTAATTAAATAGGGTCATGAAATTAAAATGTTTCAAATTGGTGAAACAAGGTTACTAACATGTAGAGCTCGCAAAGACGAACCTAACGCAATTTGAACGGGTCAAATCGGAGTTAAAATGAAGTTTTTATGAGCTAAATGAAATCAGTGGCAAAACTGTAAATATTGAAAACGTATTTTGAATCAAGTCGTGGCGGTTTACGTTTTCAAAACAGAAAAGCGTATTTCCTAAAAACGCTAAGGACGGCGGGTTATAAAACGAAGTTTCTCAGGGTCTCTTTAGAAAAAGTTCCAGGCCGAAAGGGTAAGTTCTAATCTCGTCCTATGGTTATCGATCCAACGGTGCAGGTTCAATCGAGGGGGAGGGAGTGGCCGGCGGCGAGCTCCCATGGCGGCGCCATGGCCGGACTCGGCAGAACCTCGCCGGAGTTCATGTTTCTAGCGCTAGGGTGCATGTTGACGGTCCTTAATGTTCACATTTAACCGTCAACTAATCATGGAAAAGGATCCAAATGCAACCAACACCTAGACTTAGGGTTTTATCTGATAGAATTCCACGAGTTTTGGTGTTTGTCTATTTCTGCACGGGGTTATCAGGAAATTTGGAGGAAAAGCCCACACGTCGGGTTTACATAGAGGTATTAACGTGTCGCGCAATTTTCTACCATCTAGAAGACTCCAGAAGCCACGGGAACGAACGGGAGGCCGAGCGGGCCCGGAAGCAGGGTGCCCGCCCTACCCCCCTGGGCGCCCGCCCTCCTCTGCTGGCCAATCAGCACGAGTCTCGGGGATTATGCTCCACCGACCTAAAGGATCAAGGAAAACCGTGCGATCAATGTCGGTTTGATCCGACGGCCCAGATTCACTTGAAGGGACTATATAAGCAAGGCCCCCTGGCCCCTGGAGATCATACCTCTTCTACAGAATCAAAGTTAGGGTTTCAATTCTTCATCCAAGTAGAGAGGATCCCTCTAGTTCTTCTAGTTCTACCTCTAGTTCATCTAGATCTAGTTCTAGTTCATCTAGTTCTAGTTCTAGTTCCTCTAGTTCTAGTTCTAGTTAGTTCTAGTTGTAATCTAGAAAATAGGGAGAGAGAAGAGGAGAGCGGAGGAGGAGCCGGATCTGTCGGATCTTCCTCAACATTGTACTTTTGCAGCAACTGGTTCATTCTTCATCGTTCTCCAGGTTCTTCAATTCATAATTCCTGAGTTCTTTAATTACTTTTATTTACATTCAAGTTATTTATTGGATTCCCGCTTGCATCAAGTGCTCTAATCTTTGCAACATTAGAGTAGTAATTAATAGATTAGACGTGGTGTTTAGTCTTGCAATTACCTGGAATTGCACCCAATCCTGCGGATTGTTGTGGTAGCCTTAGGGTAGTGACAGCCCTAACGGTCGACGTATTCCACCACGTTCAGATCGGTGTTTGTAGGACCGTAGTCAGACCTTCCTAGCCCCCTTCTCATCTCTTTCTGTGGTTAGTGCTCTGATGTCCCGATATAGATAATCTTGAAGTAATTCTTGATTTTTAGATCAACTAGAGAACTCTCAGGAAACTTCCTCTCTTCCCACCAAAAATAATTATATAGTTATCCTTGGGCGATCTTGGATCTTAATTAGTACACTCACGTTCTCTGTGGAAAATCGATACTCTGGAATACTCCCGGGTGAAAGCTACATCGGTATCCGTGCGCTTGCGGATTTTTCTGTTTGCGTTTAAAATACCCAACAAGCTTTCTGGCGCCGTTGCCGGGGAACATTAGCTGTGCTAGTTTCGAACCAAGTCGTCTGTGTATCCTTTTTCTTTTCCCTTTTACCACACTCACCTTACCATTTTCACCATACCACATGGATTTCACTCCTATCTATAAATTCTTTGCTCCAAAGGGCGAGTTATTAGAGCCACCACCATCATCACATCCAATTCTTACAGATGGCTACGACCTCGGCCCTAATCTAATAGCCATGATTCAGGAGCAACCCTTCTCTGGGCAAGTAGATGAAGATCCATACACCCACCTTAGAGAATTCGAGCAGTTGTGCTCTTGCCGATCTATTTCCGGCATGACACAAGACACCCTTAAATGGAAATTATTTCCGTTCTCCCTTTTGGGAAGAGCAAAAAAGTGGTATGCTCATTCTGTAGGAGGCGTTAATGGAAGTTGGGATGAACTTCGGGGCAACTTTTGTCTCGCTTTCTTCCCATACATTCAAACAAGGAGAGAAGGAAACTTTAGGAGCAGCTTGGGCTAGGTTCACAAGCCTTACCAATTCCGGTCCAAACCTTTCCCTGCCTGACCATGTACTGTACTACCACTTTTATCGTGGTCTAAGCAAGGAGGCTGCTCTTCACCTCGACATTGCTTCAGGAGGCTCATTCACACACAAGCTCACAGATGAGGGGAGAGCTATCCTAGAGAGAATCCTTGAAAATACCCCTTACACAGGCATTTATGATGAGTTTCCTAAAGAAGAAAAAGAAGTCGAGCCTGATCCTAAACCAAAAGATGAGGAACTTGCAACCGAGTTAGAAATTCCACCTAACCCACCTATTAATTTGGTTGTAGACAAACCTCCTGATAAGGGAATGCAAAACCAACTAAAGGATGATGAACCACCACCTTTAGAGCATCCCTTTGAATTAGAGGAAGATCTTTTTGAAGATTATGGAAACACCTCGAATTTTCCTATCCAAACACGACCTCTAGCAGGGACCACTCAATCCATTCTAACAGTAGAATCTGTTGACATAGAACACATCAAAAGCCTTTCGGCTATTCTGAGTTATGAATGGCTAACAGAAGCGGAGCTGTCCCCTGAGGTAGCTCGAATCATCATTCCTTCAACCATTCTTCTGTGCCAAATTAGAGGGTCCACTAGGAAGGTCCACTACAATCCATATGTTGGGATAAATGTTATTTCCAAGGAGTTAGCTGACACTCTTTATCCCAACGAGTCCATAACCCCATCCCAAAAGCTTTTAAAAGTCCATCTAGATTAATTCTAGAAAGCCATGGGGTATTAAGGGCAGTTCCTGTTAGAATCAAGGACTCTAGAATATGTCTAGATTTTCATATTTTTGACATACCAGAGATTCCTCTCTTGATTGGCAGACCAATCATGAAACTTCTACAGGAACAACCACAACGAGGTCATTTAGACTTCAAGGTTGGGAATTCCACTATTGTTGTTCCTCTTGCTAGATCAATTAACACGATAGTAGAACCCAAGCTTGAACCAGATCCTATTGAGGAGATCTTAAAGCTGACTCAAGAGGAGATGGCCGAACCATTCTTTAATCATGAACACTTTGTTCAAGAAGAAGAAGAGTTGGTAGAACCCGTTGAGCTAGACAAAAATGAACAACCTTCACCTCCTTCGATAGAATTAAAACCTCTTCCTTTTGGCCTTAGATATGTCTTCTTGCACAATAACCCAAAAACTCCAGTAATTATCAGTGACAAGCTTTCCGATTATGAAACACAACAACTTGTCACTGTTCTTGAAAGGCATAGATCAGCATTTGGCTACTCTCTCGAAGATCTCATGGGCATTAGCCCCATTTTCTGTACTCATCGTATCCCTATTGATCCCAATTCTACACCTTCAAGGGAACCACAACGGAGACTTAACAATGCTATGCGAGAGGTTGTTAAGAAAGAGGTCCTCAAACTCTATCGTGCTGGGATTATTTATCCTGTGCCACATAGTGAGTGGGTTAGCCCTGTCCAAGTAGTGCCAAAGAAAGGAGGAATGACGGTCGTTAGGAATGAGAAGATTGAACTCATCCCTCAACGAATTGTCACTGGGTGGCGTATGTGTATTGACTATCGAAAACTTAACAAGGCTACAAAGAAAGATCACTTTCCGTTACCCTTCATTGATGAAATGTTGGAACGGCTTGCAAACCACTCTTTCTTTTGTTTCCTTGATGGTTATTCTGGATATCACCAAGTCCCAATCCACCCAGATGACCAAGAAAAGACTACCTTTACATGTCCGTATGGAACTTATGCATGCCGATGAATGTCGTTCGGATTGTGCAATGCTCCAGCTTCTTTCCAACGGTGCATGATGTCTATTTTCTCGGACATGATTGAGAAGATCATGGAGGTTTTCATGGATGATTTTACCGTCGATGGCAAAACCTTCGATCATTGTTTGGAGAATTTAGATAGCGTCTTGCAGCGATGTGAAGAAAAGCACTTAATCCTAAACTGGGAGAAATGCCATTTTATGGTTCAGGAAGGAATAGTGCTAGGACATAAAGTGTCCGAACGTGGTATAGAGGTGGACAAAGCAAAGATTGAAGTTATTGAAAAACTTCCACCTCCCACGAATGTGAAAGGAATCCGTAGCTTTTTGGGACATGCAGGGTTCTATAGACGCTTTATCAAGAACTTCTCTCAAATTGCTAGACCCCTAACTAATCTCCTAGCTAAGGATGCACCTTTCATCTTTAGTGATGAGTGTCATGAATCTTTTCAAACTCTTAAGAAAGCACTCATCTCAGCCCCGATTATCCAACCACCTGATTGGAATCTTCCTTTTGAGATCATGTGTGATGCTAGCGATTTTGCGGTTGGTGCCGTTTTAGGACAAACCAAGGATAAAAAGCATTATGCCATATCCTACGCTAGCAAAACCTTGTCTGGACCACAGCTCAATTATACTACAACTGAAAAAGAGCTTTTGGCTGTTGTCTTTGCTATAAACAAGTTTAGATCTTACTTAGTGGGGGCAAAGATAATCATCTATTCAGACCATGCTGCTCTCAAGTACCTCCTCACTAAGAAAGATGCTAAGCCTCATCTAATTCGATGGATTCTTCTACTCCAAGACTTTGACATAGAAATCCGAGATAGGAAGGGAGTTGAGAATTCTGTAGCCGACCACTTGTCTAGGCTTCAATATAAGGAAACACATGATGAGCTTCCCATAAATGACTACCTAAGGGATGACACCCTACTTAAGATAACACATGCAGATCCATGGTACGCAGACATCGTAAACTTTATAGTAAAAGGCTATGTCCCACCTGGTGCAAACAAAAGGAAGTTGCTTCACGATAGTCGTTTCCACCTTTGGGATGAGCCATATCTTTTCCGAGTCTGCGCTGATGGACTCTTGAGAAGGTGTGTTCCTATGGCTGAGGCAACTCAAATTATGGAAAGATACCATGCCTCGCCATATGGAGGACACTATGGAGCATTCCGGACACATGCTAAAATTTGGCAAAGTGGTTTTTTCTGGCCAATGATGTATGAAGATACAAAGGACTTTGTCAGGAGATGCCACCGATGTCAAAAACATGGGAATATCAACTCACGAAATGAAATGCCTCTCACAAATAATCTTCAAGTAGAACTTTTCGATGTTTGGGGCATTGATTTCATGGGGCCATTCCCTATGTCCGGGAATTGCGAGTATATTTTAGTAGCTGTGGACTACGTGTCCAAATGGGTAGAAGCCCTACCTTGTCGATCAGCTGATTCAAAACATGCCAAGAGAATGTTCCATGAAGTCATCTTTCCTCGCTTTGGTATACCCCGGATAGTTATAAGCGATGGAGGTTCCCACTTCATCGACAAAATCTTCCGGAAGTACTTAGCCGATCATGGAGTTCGACACAACGTCGCAACACCATACCATCCTCAGACTAGCGGTCAAGCCGAAACATCTAACAAACAAATCAAAAATATTCTACAAAAGACTGTAGATGAGATGGGTAAGGGGTGGAAGGACAAACTTCCTGATGCACTTTGGGCATATAGAACTGCATTCAAAACACCCATAGGCATGTCACCTTATCAACTTGTATATGGAAAAACTTGTCATTTGCCTGTGGAAGTAGAGTTTAAGGCTCATTGGGCACTCAAGAAATGGAACATGGATCACCACCTCGCTAGCGAGAATCGTTTGATGCAACTATCTGAGCTAGAAGAATGGAGAGAGAAAACCTACCACAATTCAAGGATCTATAAAGAAAGAACAAAACGATGGCATGATAAGAGAATCAAGCACAAGGAGTTTAAGCCTGGAGATAAGGTTCTACTATTCAATTCAAGAGTTAAGCTCTTTGGTCATGGTAAGCTACGAAGTAAGTGGGATGGACCATACAAGGTTATTGACACTTCAACACATGGAGCCATTACCATCCAAGACGACATAGGTAACACTTTTAAGGTAAATGGTCAACGCTTAAAAATCTATCTTGAGCCACAAAATAACCTGGTAGAGGAACTTGATGTGATTGAGTTCATAGAATTCTCGTATTAAGCTCTCATAAGCTCTAGACAATTACCTAACCCTTAACATGCTCCACAAGTTTTGTTGTCTATTTGGGTTGTGCAGGATTTTGAGGCTTAAGAAGAGTGAGACCAAACATGCAGGCTACAAGAGTGAACGACTATGTCAACATCCAGCTTGGGGGAGGCACCCCCACGTGTATCTAGATAAGTATTACTTTTCTTTCTTAGTTTTATTTACTAGTATTCGGAAATAAAAAAAATGCATAACCATGAAACCAAACAAAGTTTTTCTTTTGAGTAATATACAATAGTTTTGTGTAATCCTAAGTTTTTTTTTAAAAAAAGAAAGTTTGATTCAAGTCTAGGTAATTGACAAACATGATATGAGAAGGTCTGAGCTACTATTTAACTTGTTCCAAGTTTTGCTAGAGTTCTGGAGATTTTATCTTTTGAAAATCTAAAAATTCATAAAAAAATATATGAGATCATAATACCTAGAGTCTTATATGATATAAATATTAAAACTGTGGGCACTTGCTTTGTTCAAGCCATTGTTAATTCTTGTAGTTTTGGTTGAGAGAATTATCATGCTCCCAAGATCAAGATCTTTTTGTTTTAAAAATATAAAAGATTCACTCTTCCGAAGTATTATTGCGTTAGAGGCATGGGACTATGCAAAAATTTGATTCAAAAAAAAGAGAGAGTGAGACGAGAGGTAAAAATGGACAAATGTCCGAAGTAGAATTAGGGGTACAAAAGATACCCACCTGAGTGGAAAAAATGGACATGTGTCCGACAGTAGAATTTGGGGTACTTGCTGCCCACTTGAAAAAAAAGAGACTGAAAAAAAAAGAAAAAAAAAGAAAAAAAATGATAGCCCATGGTCCCTCTAATAAGCAATATGCCAGTAAGAGATGACAAACTATTCAAAAAGGTCAAAGGTCTTGATCTAGGAGTATGACATTCCTCTCCCTTGCTCCAAGCTTTGACATAGCAAAATGCAAAGTAAGTAAGCTAAAACTTTTAAAGCTCTACTTATATATCTTTCTAGAAGAAGGCAAATACCTCAGTTTTATTTTAAAAACTTATAAAAACTCCAGAACAAAGGTAAGACAGAAGAACTTGAGACATAGTGCTTGCCTTGATCATTCTGTTTTTCAATCACTTAAGACCTTAGTGATAACTTAAAAACCCTGTAGTAAAAGGCATAAAAGTAACCCCTGTTTTCTTGCTGATTTTAGCTTTGCTTGGGGTCGAGCAAAGGTTAAGCTTGGGGGAGCTTGTTGACGGTCCTTAATGTTCACATTTAACCGTCAACTAATCATGGAAAAGGATCCAAATGCAACCAACACCTAGACTTAGGGTTTTATCTGATAGAATTCCACGAGTTTTGGTGTTTGTCTATTTCTGCAGGGGGTTATCAGGAAATTTGGAGGAAAAGCCCACACGTCGGGTTTACATAGAGGTATTAACGTGTCGCGCAATTTTCTACCATCTAGAAGACTCCAGAAGCCACGGAAACGAACGGGAGGCCGAGCGGGCCCGGAAGCAGGGCGCCCGCCCTACCCCCCTGGGCGCCCGCCCTCCTCTGCTGGCCAATCAGCACGAGTCTCGGGGATTATGCTCCACCGACCTAATACTTCAAGGAAAACCACACGATCAATGTCGGTTTGATCCGACGGCCCAGATTCACTTGAAGGGACTATAAAACCAGACCCCCTGGCCCCTGGAGATCATACCTCTTCTACAGAATCCAAGTTAGGGTTTCAATTCTTCATCCAAGTAGAGAGGATCCCTCTAGTTCTTCTAGTTCTACCTCTAGTTCATCTAGATCTAGTTCTAGTTCATCTAGTTCTAGTTCTAGTTCCTCTAGTTCTAGTTCTAGTTAGTTCTAGTTGTAATCTAGAAAATAGGGAGAGAGAAGAGGAGAGCGGAGGAGGAGCCGGATCTGTCGGATCTTCCTCAACATTGTACTTTTGCAGCAACTGGTTCGTTCTTCATCGTTCTCCAGGTTCTTCAATTCATAACTCCTGAGTTCTCTAATTACTTTTATTTACATTCAAGTTATTTATTGGATTCCCGCTTGCATCAAGTGCTCTAGTCTTTATAACGCTAGAGTAGTAATTAATAGATTAGACGTGGTGTTTAGTCTTGCGATTACCTGGAATTGCACCCAATCCTACGGATTGTTGTGGTAGCCCTAGGGTAGTGACAGCCCTAACGGTCGACGTATTCCACCACGTTCGGATCGGTGTTTGTAGGACCGTAGTCAGACCTTCCTAGCCCCCTTCTCATCTCTTTCTGTGGTTAGTGCTCTGATGTCCCGATATAGATAATCTTGAAGTAATTCTTGATTCTTAGATCAACTAGAGAACTCTCAGGAAACTTCCTCTCTTCCCACCAAAAATAATTATATAATTATCCTTGGGCGATCTTGGATCTTAATTAGTACACTCACGTTCTCTGTGGAAAAACGATACTCTGGAATACTCCCGGGTGAAAGCTACATCGGTATCCGTGCGCTTGCGGATTTTTCTGTTTGCGTTTAAAATACCCAACAAGCTTTCTGGCGCCGTTGTCGGGGAACGGTAGCTGCGCTAGTTTCGAACCAAGTCGTCTGTGTATCCTTTTTCTTTTCCTTTTATACCACACTCACCTTATCATTTTCACCATACCACATGGATTTCACTCTAAGCATTAATGAGCATGGAATTTATTTCATAGCCACTTCATTTACTCCATGCTCATATTCAACATCTTCACAATCCATTGGTCTCTCCAACATCACCACATTCGAGATCTCCAACCCCCTCTTCCTTTCTATTTATAAAAACTTTAAAAGGGTGGTTGTCGATGCATATGTCTATATTAAATATTGCAGATCTCGTTGAGTTGATCTTGATATAGGTCAGCGTTGGAGGGGAAACCACTTCGCCGACTTAAATTAATGGTTTCCCAAGGACAAGCTTAGTGTCCTAAAACAAGCATTGATCAGATCGTAACATGAGCTTTTAATTATTTGCAATATTACCTTGTGTATTGAGCATATAAGGATAATTGTAAAAAAATTCCTTCGGGTATTCTTGTCACTAACCTTTCTAGGATTGGAGCAAGAAGATCGGATGAATGACAAGCACAAGGTATGTACAACCAATCATCATACAACATTGAATTAAATTCATCCAAACTTGAATTTTGCAAAATTCAAGCTTGGGGGAGTACTTTATATAAAAACATCATTTGCCATGTTGCTATGTTGGTTGTCCCTACCTTTGAGACATGCTCAATTTGTTAAATAGTAATCACACTACTTCATCTCCACTTGAGTAGATCTCTATAAAAGCCATCACGCTACCTTTGTTTATCCTAGTAAGTGTTAGTTTGGAAGTACTGTACATACTTCTATTGGTTTTTAAATTAAGCATGGTGCTTAGGTTAAACAGCCTTCCTTAATCTAATTAGACATGGAGTCTAGTTTGGTTATTGAACTAAAAACTGCTTGTGTAGACATTGGTATATTTTGTTGGACTAACCCCTGCAGGAAAACTTTCAATATCAACCTGGGAAGTCCTGAGATAAACTCACATTGGAGACAAGAGAGAGGCACATGAAGTTTAACAATTTACACAAGGAAGGCATAGCTCACAAGAGATGATCCATGGAGGGTGCCACAAACACGATGCACAACTGCTAAGAAAGGAAAGCTTCCACAAGGTGATACTGTATCATCACTCTTCAAGTAAGGTAACATCTTAAGGTACTTGACTATCAGTTCTATAAGCTTCTCCTTGGTTCTGGCGTTCACATGAATAAAAGAGACAAACATGTATGATTTACAACTCTAGATTAACCAACCCAGTCGATTCAATATGTTTAGTCCTTCCACCTTTGTGATCCCACACTCCTAATCATATGAACTAAAATATTGCACACTCAATCTATGGAAGATATATAAAAAACAACATAAATATAGATTGATTATCTTTCCTTTAGGTTGAGTGATCTGATCTGACAAATGTTTTAAATGCTACGCTCATGATCTTATTATCCATCAACTTTATCTTGCTCACTATGCTTGAGGTTAGAGGAGAACAAACACACTTTTGGTTCTGTTGGTGTTTTCCACCAACAGGGCCCATGCACTTGATCTCTGCCTTGTCTCTATGAGCAGGTACACTTCGAGCAAAATATGAAGGACTTTTACAACTCCCAGACTCCACCAAGTGAAGAACCTAGATCTACGAGCACAAACACACTAGAGAGACTGGACACTTAGGCAATCACTGCCCTGAGATGCTTAAGGACGTAACTTCTGGAGTAACCCTGTTGTGGAAGTAATTACTGACCTTCTGTTGGTCAAGAGAGACAATCCAGGACACCCCGTCATCCCGATCTCCATCGGCATGGTGGACTTTCTAGAAGCACTCTGCGAATTTGGCTCCAGCGTCAACATTAGGCCCAGGGTACTCTATGAAAAATTCTTTACACTTCCTTTACTAGAGACAACCATGTGTTTGCAGCTTGCAGCTCGGACACTATGTTTCCCAAAGGGAATATTGAAGAACCTCTACGTCCGAGTTGGTACCTTGTGCGCCCCAGCAGACTTCGTGATGATAGAGACTGGTACTGTTGAGAGGGCACCCATCATCCTAGGGAGGCCATCCCTGAACACCTCGGGAGCTATCATATACGCTAGTGCTGCCAAGATCAGTTTCTACATCAAGGGGAGGAAGGAGACGTTTTCCTTCAAGAACAAGACTGCACAAATCTCAGAGCATTCTCGACATGAACCAAGGTAGAGGACCAACAGGAGGAACAGGAACAAGCAAGTGTGGACCGAGTCAGCTAAGATAGTCACTGCAGTTCAAGGAGGACAAGATCATCTATTTAAGTCACTGTTCCTAACCAAAAAGGACGACCCAGGCATGCTAAGCATCCAGTGCTCCATTAATGGATACAACTTCCAGAAGATGCTTTGCGACACCGGGTCAGGCGTCAACATAATGGCCGCAGTCACCTATCAACTCCTGTTCGGAACCATGCCACTAAAACCGTCATACATTTAGCTCCAGACGATTTTAAGGTTATTGACATGGGAGAAGACGAGTATGATCCACCCATCATCCTTGGAAGACCATTCCTCAGCACCGTTAAAGCAATCATCTACATTGGAACCAGAGAAGTCCACATGCACTTCCCCTCTGAGAAGGTACGCCGCTATTTTACTGACCTTAATTATATAGTTGAAGACTCTAAGCAGGTTAGGACAAGAAGAAGACGACGCAACCGTAACAAGAGAAGGCAAAATCATCAAGGACGGATGGGTAGACTATGAAGGAGAAGTTGTAAGGTCTAAAGACATACAACTTGAACAGAACTGTCCTGAGGAGACCGTAGCACCGAGTCAGGTATGGAGAGACAAGATAGTTATACATGAAGAGGAGGCGCCGCCGGAACCACTGACTACGCCATCCAGCGAATCCCAGAATGACTCAGGAAACGGAGAGTCCCGTTCGGAGGACTTAAAAAACCGAACGCCTTGCCAAGTGGTAAACTTGGTAGTTATTTTTTTTTCTTTCAATTATTTAAAATAGTTTGCTTAGTTAATCAGGTTCACATCATCTTGAAAAGAAAATAAAAATGTTGAAGATAGTAAGCCCCATGTGAGTATGCTCATGGCATAAAACCCATAAGTACATTCACTGTGGTGGCATAAAAATACAATAAATATGTTCCTGTCCTATAAAAATAAAATTATAAAAATAAAATTATGATCCTACTAATGAGTAACATTTATTGAGGAGGCTCAACATGATAAAGGCTAGATATTTATGCTAACACTTAACTAGTTCCACAAAGCTTTGTTGTCTATTTGAGCTCCACAGAATTCAAGGATCAAAGAAGACTCAACATGATAAAGGCTAGATATTTATGCTAACACTTAACTAGTTCCACAAAGCTTTGTTGTCTATTTGAGCTCCA
This sequence comes from Sorghum bicolor, assembly GCF_000003195.3. Lineage (NCBI taxonomy): Eukaryota > Viridiplantae > Streptophyta > Magnoliopsida > Poales > Poaceae > Sorghum > Sorghum bicolor. The sequence continues at coordinate 48,231,280 of NC_012872.2, forward strand.
CATAATTCAAGGATCAAAGAAGACTAGGAGACGAAGGACATCCTAATCGCTGTCAGAGTGCTGCCGACATTCAAATACACCTCCGCCACCTGCTAGCTACATCAGAAGAAATTATGTCAAAATCCAGCTTGGGGGAGAGCACCCCCATTTATCCAGCTAAGTGTTCTACTCACGTTTATACTTTACTCAAATAATAAAAAGATGCATAATCATAAAAACCCAAATAAAGATTTTTATGCTTATATATATATATATATATATATATATATATATATATATATATATATATATATATATATATCTTTGCTTAGTTTGCTAAATAAAAAAATAAATCAAGATAAGTATTATTTTTCTTTCTTAGTTTTATTTACTAGTATTCGGAAATAAAAAATACATAACCATGAAACCAGACACAGTTTTTGTTTTGAGTAATATATAATAGTTTTATGTAATACTAAGTTTTAAATAAAATAAAAAGAAAGTTTGATTCAAGTCTAGGTAATTGACAAACATGATATGAGAAGGTCTGAGCTACTATTTAACTTGTTCCAAGTTTTGCTAGAGTTCTGGAGATTTTATCTTTTGAAAATCTAAAAATTCATAAAAATATATATATATATATATGAGATCATAATACCTAGAGTTTTATAAGAAATAAATATTAAAATTGTGGGTACTTTCTATGTTCAAGCCATTGTTAATTCTTGTAGTTTTGGTTGAGAGAATTATCATGCTCCCAAGATCAAGATCTTTTTGTTTTAAAAATATAAAAGATTCACTCTTCCGAAGTATTATTGCGTTAGAGGCATGGGACTATGCAAAAATTTGATTCGAAAAAAAAAGAGTGAGATGAGAGGTAAAAATGGACAAGTGTCTGAAGTAGAATTAGGGGTACAAAGATACCCACATGAGTGGAAAAAAATGGACATGTGTCCGACAGTAGAATTAGGGGTACTTGCTGCCCACTTGAAAAAAAGAGACTAAAAAAAAGAAAAAAAAGGGAAGGAAAAAAAATGATAGCCCATGGTCCCTCTAATAAGCAATATGCCAGTAAGAGATGACAAACTCTTCAAAAAGGTCAAAGGTCTTGATCTAGGAGTATGACATTCCTCTCCCTTGCTCCGAGCATTGACATAGCAAAATGCAAAGTAAGTATGCTAAAATTTTTAAAGCTCTACTTATATATCTTTCGAGAAGAAGGCAAATGCCTCAGATTTATTTTGGAAACTTATAAACAACTCCAGAACAAAGGTAAGACAGAAGAACTTGAGACATAGTGTTTGACTTGATCATTCTGTTTTTCAATCACTTAAGACCTTAGTGATAACTTAAAACCCCTTTAGTAAAAGGCATAAAAGTAACCCTTGTTTTCTTGATGATTTTAGCTTTGCTCAGGGACGAGCAAAGGTTAAGCTTGGGGGAGCTTGTTGACGGTCCTTAATGCTCACATTTAACCATCAACTAATCATAGAAAAGGATCCAAATGCAACCAACATCTAGACTTAGGGTTTTATCTGACAGAATTCCACAAGTTTTGGTGTTTGTGTATTTCTGCAGGGGGTTATCAGGAAATACGGAAGAAAGGCCCACACGTCGGGTTTACATAGAGATATTAACGTGCCGCACAATTATCTACCATCTAGAAGACTCCAGAAGCCACGGGACCGAAGCGGAGGCCGAGAGGGCTCAGGCACTGGGCGCCCGCCCTAGTCCTGAGGGCGCCCACCCACCTCTTTCCACCAATCAGGGTGAAGTTCGGGGATCGTGCTCCACCGACCTAATACTTCAAGGAAAACCACACGATCAATGTCGGTTTGATCCGACGGCCCAGATTCACTTGAAGGGACTATAAAACCAGACCCCCCCTGGCCCCTGGAGATCATACCTCTTCTACAGAATCAAAGTTAGGGTTTCAATTCTTCATCCAAGTAGAGAGGATCCCTCTAGTTCTTCTAGTTCTACCTCTAGTTCATCTAGATCTAGTTCTAGTTCATCTAGTTCTAGTTCTAGTTCCTCTAGTTCTAGTTCTAGTTAGTTCTAGTTGTAATCTAGAAAATAGGGAGAGAGAAGAGGAGAGCGGAGGAGGAGCCGGATCTGTCGGATCTTCCTCAACATTGTACTTTTGCAGCAACTGGTTCGTTCTTCATCGTTCTCCAGGTTCTTCAATTCATAACTCCTGAGTTCTCTAATTACTTTTATTTACATTCAAGTTATTTATTGGATTCCCGCTTGCATCAAGTGCTCTAGTCTTTATAACGCTAGAGTAGTAATTAACAGATTAGATGTGGTGTTTAGTCTTGCGATTACCTGGAATTGCACCCAATCCTACGGATTGTTGTGGTAGCCCTAGGGTAGTGACAGCCCTAACGGTCGACGTATTCCACCACGTTCGGATCGGTGTTTGTAGGACCGTAGTCAGACCTTCCTAGCCCCCTTCTCATCTCTTTCTGTGGTTAGTGCTCTGATGTCCCGATATAGATAATCTTGAAGTAATTCTTGATTCTTAGATCAACTAGAGAACTCTCAGGAAACTTCCTCTCTTCCCACCAAAAATAATTATATAGTTATCCTTGGGCAATCTTGGATCTTAATTAGTACACTCACGTTCTCTGTGGAAAAACGATACTCTGGAATACTCCCGGGTGAAAGCTACATCGGTATCCGTGCGCTTGCGGATTTTTCTGTTTGCGTTTAAAATACCCAACAGTCATGCACGTCTACGACTCTCACATGACTTGTGCGGAGTGTGGAGATACCGGACACTCAGGCAATCACTGCCCTGAGATGCTTGAGGATGTGAACTACATCAACAACAACTACTACAACCGTCCCCAGCAAAATCAAGGTTGGAATCAACAGAGGCCTAACTACTCAGGTAATTATCAAGGTAACAATTCTTACAATAATAATAATAATTTTCCACCTCTGAGAGAGTTAGTGTCTAATCAAGGAAAGCTAATGGATAACCTATCTAAGAAATTGGCATCTAATGACAAAATGCTAGAAAATATAAATAATAGAATGGATAATTTCTCTACTGCCATCAAGAATCAAATTAGCTTTAATAAAATGATTGAATCTCAGTTAAATCAAATAGCTGCTGCTATTCCTGCTACTAACCCCGATATACCATCACAACCGGAAGGATTAGAATCTGCAAATCTTGTAGACATGTTTGATACAGGTAACTACTGGAGTAACCCCATTGCGGAAGTAACTACTGACCTTCTGCTGGTCAAGAGAGGCGATCTAGGACGCCCCATCATCCCGATCTCCATCGGCATGGTGGACTTCCCAGAAGCACTCTGTGGCTTTGGCTCTAGTGTCAACATTATGCCTAGGGTACTCTATGAAAAATTCTTTACATATCCTTTATTTGAAACAACTATGTGTTTGCAGCTTGCAGATCGGACGCTAAGTTTCCCAAAGGGAATATTAAAAAACCTCTGCGTCCGAGTTGGTACCATATATGCCTCAGCAGACTTCGTGGTGATAAAGACCGGTAATGATGAGAGGGCACCCGTCATCTTAGGGAGGCCATTTCTGAACACCTCGGGAGCTGTCATCTACGCTAGTGCTGCCAAGATCAGTTTCTACATCAAAGGGAGGAAGGAGACGTTTTCCTTCAAGAACAAGACTACACAAATCCCAGAGCAATCCCGACATGAACCAAGGAAGAGGACCAACAGGAGGAATAGGAACAAGCAAGTGTGGACCGAGTCAGCTAAGATGGTCACTGCAGTTCATGGAGGTCAAGATCATCGACTTAAGTCACTGTCCCTGACCGAGAAGGACAACCCAGGTATGCCAAGCATCTATTGCTTCATTAATGGATACAACTTCTACAAGACAGTTTGCGACACCGGATCGGGCGTCAACATAATGGCCGCAGTCACCTATCGGCTCTTGTTCGGAACCATGCCCCTAAAACCGACATACATTCAGCTCTAGATGGCAGATCAAACATTCCGAAAGGTTGAAGGTATAGTAACTGATGTCCCTGTCAAAATAGACGATCATTTTGTCCATATAGACTTTCAGGTTATTGACATAGGAGAAGACGAATACGATCCACCCATCATCCTAGGGAGACCGTTCCTCAGCACCATTAAAGCAATCATCTACATTGGAACCGGAGAAGTCCATATGCACTTCCCGTCTGAGAAGGTACGCCGCTATTTTACTGACCCTAATTATATAGTTGAAGACTCTAAGCAGGTCAGGACAAGAAGAAGACGATGCAACCGCAACCTAAGGAGGCAAATCATCAAGGACGGATGGGCAAACTACGAAGGAGAAGTGGTAAGGTATGAAGACATACAGCTTGAACAGAATTGTTCTAAGGAGACCGTAGCACCGAGTCAGGTATGGAGAGAGAAAGAGGAGGCACCCTCGGAACCACCGACTACGCCATCCAGCGAATCCTAGGACGACTAAGAAAACAGAGAGTCTCGTTCGGAGGACTTAAAAACACCGGACGCCTTGCCAAGAGGTAAACTTGGTAGTTATCCTTTTCCTTTCAATTATTTCAAATAGTTTGCTTAATTAATTATGTTCATACTATCCAAAAAAGAAAATAAAAATGTTAAAAACAGTAAGCCCCATGTGAGTATACGAGTGGCATAAAACCCATAAGTACATTCACTGTGGTGGCATAAAAATAAAATAAATAATTTTTTCTACTCTACAAAAATGAAAATATAAAAATAGAGAGTAACACTTATTGAGGAGGCTCAACATGATAAAGGCTAGATATTTATGCTAACACCTAATCAGTTTCACAAAGCTTTGTTGTCTATTTGAGCTCCACAGAATTCAAGAATCAAGAAGACTAGCAGACGGAGGACATCCTAATCACTGTCAGGGTGCTGCCGACTTTCAAATACACCTCTGCCACCTACTAGCTACATCAGAAGAAATTACGTCAAAATTCAGCTTGGGGGAGAGCACCCCCATTTATCCCGCTAAGTATTTCTATCTACATTTATACTTATACTATACTAAAATAAAAATATATGTAACCATAAAAAACCAAATAAAGATTTTGTGCTTATATATATAAATATATCTTTTGCTTAGTGTGCTTAATAAATAAATAAAGTGGCTATGTTAAACTAAATCTTAATAAAACTCTAGCATGGATATGATGAATAGTTGCTCTGCCTAACTTTCAAATTTGAGTTCTCTCTCTAGTTTAGACATAACTGTTATAATTTAAAGCTTGCTCTAAACCTGAACTTGTGGGAAGAGAACTTGATCTGAAGTCTAAGTTATTAACGGATATGATATGGGAAGGTTGATCTGCTGTTTATCTGTACCTAGAGATGCTAGAAATCTGGAGAATTTTATCTTTGAAAATCTTTAAAATATCACATGATGAGTTCCTGTATGATGAGAGTTTAAATTCCTATCACAGCCATATATACATGCTTGCTAGACTTTGAGCCACACATTTACTTTTTACTGCTTATGAGCATTGAGTGTGGTCAAGCTGTGTAGACCCTTAGGAGCTTGTCATGTGGTTAAATCAAGATTCAGTTGCACGTTCACTCACACATGCTGCTTCTACTCCGGAAGTACGCATCCACATATATCCACTCATTTCCATCTCCAGAACCACCCAAAAGTATTCTACTCCTAATCCGGGAGAGAATAGCCAAAAATATTCTCCTATTTCTGTTTTTCCCTGTGAAATAAATGCTCGAGTTATCTTGGTTACTACCACTTGCTATATTATTTTAGGAGATGAGTGCTCTAAAAAAAGAGATACGAGGAAATAAAAAGGGGCAAGTGCCCGGAACCTCGAAAGAAAAAAAAAAGTGAGACGAGAGGTAAAAATGGACAAGTGTCCGACACTAGAATTAGGGGTACAAGATACCCACCTGAGAGGAAAGAAAAAGAAACTATGGAGCATCTCATTCTTCCCAAAAGTTTCAAAAGAGCAAGAAAGGTATGTATCCCCTCAAAAGAGCAAAAGTAGAATTAGACTTTCACCATTGTTAACACCATTATCACCATACACCATTCATTCGCCACACATGCACATCTTGATTTGACTTATTGACTTGTTTCTCTGGATCCATGGTTTGACTATGCAATAAATGTCTTGTAAGTATGTATACTTTATCTCCCACCTATGAGCTCCAGATATCAAAAGCCTTATTAGAGTAGGACGAGAGAGAAGGCAATGTCACTATGCCTTATACCATAAATACTACATACTTTGAGAGAAGACATATACCATCACTGCCTTGGTAAGGATCCAGAAATACCACAAAAGAGAGATCTAAGAGAGTCATACAAGGAATCTCTGAGTTTTATTTAAAAATCTACAAAAACTCCAGAGCTATAGCTGATCAAGAATAAGAGACATGGTGCTTGACTAGACTGTTGACGGTCCTTAAGTACTAAAATTAACCATCAACTAAACATGTAAAAGGATCAATATGCACCAAACATCTAGAATTAGGGTTTTATCTGACAGAATTCCACGAGCTTTGGTGTTTATCTATTTCTGCAGGGGGTTATCAGAAAATATGGAGAGAAGGCTCACATGTCATGTTTACAACGAGATAATTATGTGCCGCACAATTTTCCTTAATCTAGAAGAGTCCAGAAGCCACGGGAACGAACGGGAGACCGGACGGACTTGGGGGCAGGGCGCCCACCCTGGCCTCGGGGCCAATCACAATCAACTTCACGGATTATGCTCCACCGACCTAAAGAATCAAGGAAAACCGTGCGATCAATGTCGGTTTGATCTGACGGCCCAAATTCACTTGAAAGGACTATATAATCAAGGCCTCTCCACCCCAGGGGGAGAGAGGAGAAATCATTATCAGAGGTAGCCATCAAAGTTAGGGTTTAGAGCTTCTCTCCCACAGAGAATTAGAATTAGCTACTCCCTAATCCTTCAAGTTTAGAGGATTGATTAGATAGAATTAGAGAAGTAGAGCACTACGCTCTGGATTCGGATCTTCGTTAATAAAGATTGGTATTATTTCATATCTTTCTCTACTACTTTGTTCTAATTGCATTATGTCTCTATTTATTATGCTCTTAGTTTGCTCTAGTTCTATATTTGATATAGTTATGATTGATAATGAGTTTATGTATAAGTTTGCAAAGCGCTTAGCTCTTGACACGTGGGAGTTAAGTGGTAGATCACATGTAGGCGTGGTGCTTAGATGTTATTTACCTGCAAATGTATCCTATTGGCCGGGTTGTGTGGTAGTTCGCAATAGTGACAGCTTCGTTGATTCTTATATAGTCCACCCTCCGTTGATAGGACTAGTAGAATTTGTATTGCGGAGTAAGTCTTGCGATGCTCTGATTTACTTTAGCAATGTTCCTTATACATGAATGAAGAGTCTTTTATACTATATATGATCTTGTAGATAACTAGAGTAGATTGTGACTTAGTAGATAGTAGATAACTTAGAATTCATTCTCTAGCTAATCTGACGTCATTCTCTAGTCTATGCCTTGATAGATTTAATCTCTATTTTTATTTCACCCTTGTTCTCCTAAGCAAAATTATAAATAATGATACCTAGAATACTTACCTGGTGAAATGCTACATGAGGTATTTTATCTGTGCGCTTGCGGATAGAATAGATTATTTTCTAGAGAGCCTTTACATTCATAAATACCTTTGTACACTCTGGCACCATGCTGGGGATGACAACCTAGTATTCAAGTGGTGTTAGCTAGTGTCAACAAGCATTTCTGGCGCCGTTGCCGGGGAAAGCAAAAGGGGAACACAAAAGGGAAACACATAAGAAACGGTAAGGAAAGTCAGGAAATCAGTCAAGGTTATTCACATAAAATATTAGACTAGACTATAGAGAAATAATTTCATAAAACAGCTACTAAGTGAGAAATCATAACAAGGCACCTCTGCTTTGGCAGGTTCACCCTATTGTTTTTCTATGTTTATATTTTTATACAGGGTATATCAGGATTGACTTTGGTACATTCAACTCTTCATCATTAGAACCAAAACAATCAAGAAAGAAAGAAGAAGCTACCTACCAATTGCTGAAGCTATGGCACAAAAGACCTTGCAAGAATTCTCTGCTCCAAGTCTTGAGAACATTCCAACTGGTCCAAGAGTTGCAGTAGAGGAAGGAGCACCCGAGTTCGAGCTCAAGTCAAGCCTCATCAATTTGGTACAATCTACACAATTTAGTGGAAAGCCACATGAAGATGCTAGTGCACACTTGCAGAATTTCTTAGAGATTGGAAGCACAATCCACATCAACGGAGTTGATAAAGACGTCATACTGCTTCGCCTCTTTCCATTCAAACTAGAAAGGAAAGCGAGGAAGTGGTTCTACACTCATCAAGATAACATCAACAACTGGACGAACTTGTCAGATGCCTTTCTATCGAAGTTTTTCCCTATAGGCAAAACAACAGCCTTAAGAGGAAATATTGTCAGTTTCCAACAGCAGAAGACAAACCATTTCAGAAGCATGGGAGCGTTTTCAAGGATACATATCAGATTGTCCTCACCATGGAATGGCCACATGGTTACTTATGCAGACCTTCTACCATGGATTAACCCAGAAGGCTCGTGAGTGCCTAGATGCATCTGCTAAAGGATCACTCTTGGAGCTTAAAATTGGAAAAGCAGAGATACTTTTGGATAAGATAGCAGAAAACCAAAGCTGGTTCCAAGATGAAGCTCAACAATGTCATGAAACTAAAGAAATACCAGAAGAAGTTAATGCAATATCAACCAAGATGGAAAATTTGCTTCATTGGATTGACCAGAGGGCCAAGTTCAAAGAAGATCAAAGGGCCATTGAGACAGCATACAAATATCAACCTACCTCGAGTCAACCCAATAGCAAAGGTATGAATTCAGGTAATACTTTCAAGCAACTTTCATTAAAAGAGATAATTGCTCAACAAACAAAAACTAATGATGAAGTTAAACAAAGGCTAGACACAAATGAATCATCTTTAAAAGATATACACAATAAAATGAATTTTCTATTAACTGCCTTTGATGAGCAAAACACTCTTAATAAAAGGGTAGAGCTTAAATTAATAAAGCTAGCTGCTGCATTGCCTGTTGCCACTAACATTGAGCAGGTAAAGAACATAAGTACTAGAGGGGGCAAAGCCACCAGGGATCCCCCATACCCAAAAGAGAAACAAAGAACATCAGCACCAGTGCAACTAGCAGTGATAGAAGAAGAAAGCCCAGTTGAAGCAGAAGATCTGCTACAACCACCAAGAACTGGAGAAATGAGGAAAGATTTTTATGACATCAACTATTTGCCATTTCCCAGAAGAAATAGAGGACTGCAGTCGGATGAGCAGTTTGGTAAGTTTGTAGAGGTCATTCAGAAATTATATGTCAACATACCTCTACTTGATGTCATACAGGTACCCACATATGCAAAGTACATCAGAGATATCCTTAACAAGAAGAGACCACTGCCCACCACTGAGGTTATCAAGCTGACAGAAGAATGTAGTGCGGCCATCCTCAATAAACCACCAAGGAAGAAGAAGGATCCAGGATGTCCCACTATTGATTGCTCGATCGGAAACCAACACTTCAACAATGCACTTTGTGATCTCGGAGCAAGTGTCAGTGTGATGCCAGCATCAGTCTACGAGAAGCTTGAGCATACGACCCTAGAACCAACATCAATGTGCCTGCAACTAGCAGATCAATCAGTTTGACACCCGTTGGGTATCGCCGAAAACATTCCAGTCAAAATCAGAGATTTCCTTGTGCCAGTAGACTTCGTGGTACTGGACATGAGTCCTGACTCAAAAGTATCCATCATCCTTGGAAGGCCATTTCTGAGCACTGCCAATGCCCACATTGATGTCGGGAAGGGAGAAATCAAGTTCAACATAAACGGAAAAGAAGAACACTTCACATTTAAGCCCAGACCAGAGAGAGACTCTACAGTGAAGGAAGTTCATGAAGAAGAACCACTGGAGACATCATCTCCGGAGGAAGGTAATTCAGAAGATTAAAAGATTTGGAGGTCCAGCTTGGGGGACCTAAAAATCCCAAACTCTCGCCGAGAGGTAAATCGGTATTTATCCGCATCATTAATTCTCGCATATTTAATTCCTGCATTAGCCATATTTATTCATAGCATTATAATAAAGCCCCATATAAATAATATTTATGGTGTGTAACAACTCACATTTATTAGTTATTATGGAGGCACAAAAATACTTTTCCATTATCATTTCAATAAGTTTCAATTCTCATAGATTTTCCTGCATTATATTTAATTATAGCAACCTTCTAGAAGCATGACACACACTCCTTGGGTCCCACATGTCATACACCACACCTCACACACATCCCATCACATTATTTAATCCACCAACATAACTCCACCCACCAGCACTTTTCCACTGACCAACCAACACCCATGAACTATTATTTTGCGTAAGAGTTAAGCAAAGGAGGGAGTAGAGAAAAGGCAGCCAGGATGGCCACCAAAGGTGGGCGCCCGCCCACCTACAGAGGGTGCCCGCCCTATCCTCCTTTCCTCCTATAAATTGCCACTTCCTACCTCCAACTTCTTCACACAAGCATTCCAGAAAACCATGCAAGTTTCAGTTTCCAGAGAAGGAGCTCTTGTAGTGAAGTAAGAAAAGAGTAGAGAGGAAGAGAAGAGTGGAAGAGAGGTTGGTAGTCTTTGAGTGAGAGAGTAAGGTTCACCTAATAAGTAGTGATCCTGCTGTCCAGAGCAGAAGTAAAAAATGTTTAGGGAGACGTGCTGCCAAAATAAAAACTTGTCTTGAACGACTAATCCCTAGACTACTGACATTTCGGACAGCTGACCACTAACATTTTCTCTCACATTTTCCACTAGTTGTGTTTCTGTCAACTTTTGTCTACAGGATGTTCAAGAAGGTAAAGAACGCAGGGAATGCCCTCAAGAACATAGGTACAAGGAGTTCATCCCGACACTCCTCGCACCCGTCAGAGATGAGCGTCGACCCGACACCCCCGCAAGCTCCGTCACCTTCATCTGATCAGCAAGTCAAGGTCCTTCTCAAGATAGGAGATCTTGGACTAAAGACCCGCAGGGAGAAGGAAGTTTACCAGCAGCTAAAGAATAAGGATTCCATTCACACCCCCACTCTTGATCCTATCTTGCTACAAGAAACAGGTATGGATACTGAATTCGATTTGATTTTTCAGATGGTGGGTTGGACAAATTTTTGGAACATAACTGAGGTGGGTTCCCGTCTTTTCACCCTTGAATTTCTTTGCACTTTACAATATTATGAGGGAGAAATTGCTTTTCGGATGTTCAAACTGGACATTATGTTGTCTTGGAGAGAACTAAGCGACCATCTCGGTTTCTCTTCAAGATGCATCCTGGACATTGACTCCGACTTACCCAATTTTGAGAGACACTAGTTTTGGAGAGAGATATCTAGAGATGAGTTTTATAGTCAAGCCCGAACCAGTGACATGGAACACCCCACTCTTAGGATGTTCCACAAATGGCTTGGGTACAATCTTTTCCATTGTGATGATATTAGAAAAGTAAGAGTAGGAGATTTACAGCTTCTATATGCTGCTATAAATAAAGTACCCACTTCACCTGTTACACTTTTGGTTTCTCATTGGCTTAGTATACCTAGTCTTCAGGGACTTGTCGGTTGTACTTCACTTATCACTCGTCTAGCCTCTAATCTTCATTTGCTAGAAAACTCGTCATTAGAATTCATTGACGAGTTATGAATTTATCATGGCTATGACACATTTAGGCAAGCTCGGATGTTGAAAAAAGAGGGGAATATAATGTATATGTTATATGATAATAAAGGCAAGATTCGGTTACCTAACCCGAACCTTGGCCTCTATGTTGTTCAAAATTTTTTGATTGAGATTGCAGTGACACCGGTAAACCAGAGAGCTCCACAATGAGTGGCATCTGAAAGGATGACCACCCATCAAGAACGCACCTCGCATGGAGCTGATCTCGGGCCGAAAGAAGCAGCGCACCTGCATTATTGCGACTACAACCCCCAAGTCCTTCGGGACCCATGGGTTCGACATGCTCAACCACAAGAGACAACACAGGAGACATGGCCGGAGAGCCAAGATCACCAGTGGACAAACCCGTCTTTCCATACGGGCAGGTACTCCACTGATCCATATGGAGCTTCAAGGTCCAGACCTCCGCCCTAATTCGATGCAGGACGATACTCCGACGCCTCTTATGCTTTCACGAACGACTACTACCAAGAGGTCGGCGCTTTCTTCACCCGTACCGACAACACCCTCCTCGACATCCAGAATACGCAAGCAGAACATGGAAGACTCCTGGAACAGCAACAAAAATGGAACCAGGACCACGCCACTGCAGTACAAGAACTGAGACAAGACACCATGATAATGAACGACAACATCACCACCATGATGCGATTCTAGAACATTGGGTAAGAACGACAACAGCATCCAGCTTGGGGGAGTTTCTCCCCATTTTATCAAGTAAGTTTTTATTTGCTCTTCTTATTTATTCTTTTCTATTTTAGTGTTTTATTTAAAGAGAAAAACTTAGAAAACCCAATAAATATTTTCTTGCTTTAATTTACTGCATTCTATAAACATGAAAACAAAATAAAAAGATTGTGTAGATAAGTGTGCTTTATTTTTCCTGCTAAGTTTAAACCTCTAGAAAAATAAAAAGACCAAAAAGATGCATGATGGAAATGATGAACAGTTGCTCTGTTTGCTTACTTTCGAGTACCTAGCTTTTATATTAGAGTTCTTCCAGGAATTACTAAAACTAAAGTTTACTATCTATGGGAAGCATAAAACTAAAGTCTAGGTAAGAGAAAGGCATGATATAAAGTTTGAGCTACTGTTTATCTTGTTCCTACTACATTAAGTTCTGGAGATTTATTTTGAAAACTTGCAAATTACATGATGAGTTCCTAGCATAACAAACTTTCTACCACAGCCATACTTGCTATAACATCTTTTATTCACATTGAGTTTGATCGAGCTGTGTAGACCCTTAGGAGCTTTTCATGTGGTTAAATTAAGATATTCACTTGCACACATCTACTACACCATCCACCACCATTCATTAAAGTTGCTAAAAATATTATCACTCACTGTCCCAAGTATTGTTATTTTCCCTCTCCAAAATATTCAATGCAGAAGAGGCATGGGTTATGCAAAAACATGCGAGGAAATAAAAAGGGGCAAGTGCCCGGAACCTCGAAAAAGAAAGAAAAAGAGTGAGATGAGAGGTAAAAATGGACAAGTGTCCAGAGTAGAATTAGGGGTACAAAGATACCCACTTGAGCGGAAAAAATGGACAAGTGTCTGTCAGTAGAATTAGGGGTATCTACTACCCACTTGAAAAAAAAAGAAAAAAAAGAGATAGCCCATGTTCTCTCAAAGCAAAGATCAAAAGAGGAGGAGAGATAGAAATATGAGGAGCAATAAGGAGTAAGTTTTCTCATCACTTATATATTCACCATCACTATCATTTACTCCACCACACATGCACATTTTGATTTAATTATATGGTGAGTTCCTTTAGATCCATGGCTCGATTAGACAACATATGTATGAGCTGTTTTTCACTCCTATGAGCTCCACTTAAATATTCCATTAGCTATAGGTAGGTGACATCTTTGTAAGGATCCACAAATACCACATATAGAGAGACTTGAGAGAATCATAGCTGGGAACTCTGAGTTTTATTTTTGAACACTTATGCAAAACTCCGGAACAAAGGTGAAATATAGACAGGAGGAATAGTGCTTGACTTAATTATTTTGTCTTTCGATTACTTAAGACTCAAGTGCAGGTACTAAGCTTCATGACACTTCACTCTAATCTAGAAGAATTTTTATGTGAAAGCATGTGTGCCTGTCAGGAAAGAAAAACATCGAAGCAACTCCTGATCCATCTGAGTTTAGCTGTTTGCTCAGGGACGAGCAAAGGGTAAGCTTGGGGGAGTTTGTTGACGGTCCTTAAGTACTAAAATTAACCATCAACTAAACATGTAAAAGGATCAATATGCACCAAACATCTAGAATTAGGGTTTTATCTGACAGAATTCCACGAGCTTTGGTGTTTATCTATTTCTGTAGGGGGTTATCAGAAAATATGGCGAGAAGGCCCACATGTCATGTTTACAACGAGATAATTACGTGTCGTGCAATTTTCCTTAATCTAGAAGAGTCAAGAAGCCACGGGAACGAACGGGAGACCGGACGGGCTCGGGGGCAGGGCGCCCACCCTCCCCCCTTGGGCGCCCGCCCTGGCCTCGGGGCCAATCACAATCAACTTCGCGGATTATGCTCCACTGTTGACACTTCTTAACGCAACCACCGGATATCGGCGACGGCGCCAGAAGTGCCCTGGTAGGGTAACTCTATTTACTATTGGATAATTCCGCAAGCGCACAGAATGTACCGCTGTAGCACTTCACCAAGGAGTATTCCAAGGTATCGTAATTTATATTTTCCCAAGGGAAAGCGGCTAAGTGTGTTTAACAAAAAGGGGAATGAGATTCCTTGAGTTATCTAGTATCAACTAGTGAATAAGGGTGGTAAATAACGAATAGGAAGGGTAGTGGTGAATCCAAGGTCCTATGCTAAAGGTAAATGGTAGAGTTAGCTAGGTGGGAGGACAACGAGTGAGTAAAGGACTCCTATGTATCTAACTTGACTTCTTTGACTTACTTTAATAGATAATTGTCTTAACTACGCTAGAGCCTTACTAACTGTGTGCGAGGGATAGCCGAGCTGGTAAGACGCTTAGAAGGTTTTTCACCTAACCCCTTACCGAAAGCGACTATTGGGCTTATGGACGCCTTACCTTTTAAGAACTAGCCTGTACGTGAGGAGAACCTAATGCCGCCCACGATCTGTCACCTACTAGGGAGTGCGCTCCTACTTTCCGTTCAAGCCAGCGGTAATCAAAGGTAATCTTAAGTATGAGCACCACGCTCACACTTAATCCTACAACGCTAACTAGTTGCAGCTAGCTAGAGCTCCTATACAAGATAGGACGATGATGCACACACAGGAGTGGTTACAGGTCACTAACTTCACTAAGACAACTATATTACTAAAGTAAATGCACAACAAGACTAAAAGACTTGCACTAAGTAAGAACTCAGTAAAGTAAAGTAAGAATAATATATTAATAAAAGGAAAGTCTTACAAAAGTAGAAAGGTACAAGAGCTATACCAGACTCTCCAGAAGACGACTCCGGAGACCCCGAGCTTCGCTCGACTCGACTCTAACTCCCACTCTAGACTAACTACTACTCTACTTGTATGCTTGGAACTTGTAATGCACTTGGCCTTGGAATTGCACACTTGAAATGAAGGATGGAGGCTGCCTTTTATAGAGGGAGATGGAGTAGGGGTTACTCCATCGCCACGTCATCGATCCGCGTGACATCTTCTCTCCACCCTTGGATCAAACCGACCTCACAACCGCCATTTGATCAACGGCAGGGGCAAATCAACATGTGGGACATGTGGGGAAGGTCGGTGGGAGGCCACCGACCCTGGAACCGCCTTTGATGTGGGGTCGGGCGACCCCACTTCTGGGCCTCTGGGCCCACCAGCAGTGTCCACAGGGGTCCCTTATGTCGGTGGACTAGGTGGCACACCTGGGTCCCACCAAAGAGGGGTCGGGCGACCCCCTCCCTGTGGGCCCAGGGTGTCACCTATTGTCCCCTCGATCTCCTCTTGATGATTCTGATGTTGGCTTTGTCAAATAATGTCTTGAATTTGTTGTTCCTGCATAAACAAGCTAAGAGTACAAGTGGAACTAGTTATGGATAAAATATGTTCATGTCATGTCGTTTCCCCTTGCAACCGAGGCATGTTGACGGTGTTTTGTATGTGGATTTCTATGGTATATCCACCGTCAACAAGATCCCCCAAGCTTAACCTTTGCTCGTCCCGAGCAAACAATCAAACTTAGCCTCGGTGGATCAGGTATTGTTACTATGTTCACATTTCAAGAGTACCATGTGTACAACAAAGTTCTTCTCTTTGCATGAAAAATTTAGCTATGTAAACTTACCCCTATTACCTTAGTCCCTTATGGGGCTTATGGATTTTCCTTTGTCTTAGGTGGTTGAGAGACAGAACAGTTTGACTTGAGCACTAACTTTCTCATTCTTAGCAAGTTTCATATCAGAGGTTTTGTGATATTTTCAAAAGAAAGCTTAAATGTTCCTCTTATGGTTCTCTCATGTCACTCAAATGGTGTATGATTCCTCACCAAGGCATATGGTAAGAGTTGCCTTCTCTATTTCATCCTATTTCTAAAAGGCTTATGTGGAGTTCAAGGTAGGGATGAAAGGAGATAGCATACTTACTTTGCATGTATTGCGAAGTCAAAGCTCGGATCCTTGAAGAGAAGTGTCATACTCCCAGATCAAGATGTGCAAGTGTGATATATGGTGGACTAGGTTGCTCCTTTATTTGATAGACTCCCTATGTATTGAGACATGGCTAGCATTTTTTTCTTCTTTTTTTTTATATATGAGCTTTCATGTGCTCAATTTTCTTTTTCTGTGGACTTGCACATGTCCATCTTTTTATTTCATTTTGCCTAGCCCTTTTGATGTCTCATTTACCAAATAATGCTTAGAGAGATGTTCTAACATTTAGAGTATGGAGCAACCTATTTAGTGGATGCGAAATACATGTGGTTGCGTACTTCCAGTGTAGAAGCAGCATATATATATGTGGTGTGTACGTGATCTTGATCTTAGGAGCATGAAAAGTCTCTTAACAAGGGTCAACAAGACTTGACGACACTCAACACAAAGCAAATAGCTTATGTGGAAAGGTTGCAATTATGTAAAGTAGATATGGCTGTGGTAGGAATTCATCACCATTGAGGAACAATTAAGGTTTTGATCATTTTAAGAATAAATCTCTGATAATCATGCATGCTTAGAAAAATATTATAGTAGCTCTTGTCTTACTATCTCATGTCCCACAACAACTTAGACTTAGTTCTAGCACTTGCAACCCACAAAGTTTTTAGGTTCATGGCAGTTTAAGTGAGCTAAGTGATCCATACTTAGAGAAATACTAAGTTGTATACTAGGCACTAGAGAAACATTAACAAGCAACTAGTCATAATTTCCATGAGGGATATAAACATACATGAAGCATATATGCTAAAGGGAAATGCTAATAAATATTTATTTATTTTTTTTAAGTAAGAATGATAAAATGCATGAAAATAAATAGGATAGAATACTTACCTTAGTGGGGGAGAGGATCTCCCCCAAGCTAGATCTTCGCTCACTATGTTGGCGGGAAATTTTGGTACCATCCAGCCCAGCGTTGTGCGTCTTCCTCTCGCACACGTCGGATATGTTGGCCGTTTTGTAACGCCAGTTGCAATGTTGCTTCTTGCCCAATCTGCAATTCGCCCATGTCATTAATGAGACTGTCCATACCTGTGGGCTGGTGACGCCTAGCCCTGTCCCTTGGGCGTGGAGTGCGTTGTGGAGGTAGACCCATGGAGTCTGAAGCATCCACTGACATCGCTTCATCGCCCTCTTCAACGTCATGGTGCGAGGATCCTCCTTGCTCCATCTGGGCGGCTTGCATCATCCTTCTTGTCACCCTGCGTGTCCCTGCAACATCTGGACTTGCCACTCGGGCTAGTCTAATGGTAAGTGTGCGGACCCCATACAACCGGCGCCTCGCACATGGGAGAGGAATTTCGGTTGTATAGCCCGGATAAATCATTTTAAGTTCACCATTTGGATCTCTTATGAGCATGTTAGCATTGATAAAGAAGTTGTCATCTACCACTCCTCTAACATAGCCAATGTCTTCAAAATAATGTGATTCAAGTAATCCAAAAGTATCGGCTATTCGAGTAATAAAGGATGTGAAATAGATGGGCTTCCCATACTCAATAGAGTTAAGCCAATAGTTCACTAGCAGTTTCACAGGGGAGACCTTGATTTTACTAACCATGGCATAGAGAATTTTAAGTTCATCATCAATTAAAGTATCAGTTCCCATGCCAGGATATAGAGTGCACATGATCCAGAAGTGAAGAAAGCGCAAGGTTGGATTATGGATTTCAATGGGAGTAGGATTTGAACAATCATTAGAGCCAGAAATTGCTTTCCAGAATCTAAATTTATCGAACATTCTAGTGGCATGATCTAGATCAAGTTCACATTCATGTTCACACCCTAAAGCAGTGTTTAGCAAACTCCAATTTAATTGATGTTCTTGCTCACACATGCGAAAAGATATTCCATTATTTGTGAGTTTTAGGGTGCATAGAAATTCCTTAGCAAGCAATTCTTTTCCAAATTCAGGCACTTGCCAAAAACTACTCCAACCAATTGCTCTAAACACCTTATCGAGTTCAACATCCATACCTGTGCGGGCCAAAAGGTCCGGATCGATGATGCTAGTGTGTAGGAAGAGACCCTCTCGGATGATGTAGTACCTTTGCAACTCTTCTTGGCTTAACATGAGGCCGCTCTCGGGCTCTCTCATCCTTGATGGAGGCTCGTAGGGTACCATCCCATGGTAACCTTCTTCTTCCTCCCTTCCATGAGCATGGTGAGAGCCTTGAGAAGAGCTCTCACCCTTTGCTTTCTTGAACTTGCCGAAGATATGCTTCTTCATCCTCCTACACAAGTGAGGCAAACCAAGCTCCTACTACTACTACTATGCAAGGGGAATCTTTTTGGGTTTTTGTTTTGATGACTATTTCTAAACTAAACTTGAGAAATGGCTTGTAACAAAGAGAGAAGAGAAAGGATTGTGAGCTCGAAATGGTTCTGGTGGTTTTGGGTGTGGAGTTGAGCTCACAATGCTGTGGTATTTATAGGGGGAGAAGGGCAAGTAGTGGACCCACAATATAGGGGTCGGCCGACCCCCCCTAGAAGCACTTTGAATTTGAATTTAGCTTTATACAGGGAACCATTCTGCATGCTTTCAAGATTTTGCACAGATGGTCCAAAATGGGGGTCGGCCGACCCCCATCCTAGCCCCTCCTCCACTTTAAACATTGTGTCATTGATTGTCCAGAAAAGTAAAGGCTAGGTGTGGACCAAAAGTTTTCAAATTGTTTCTGAGATTCCCTGTTTTAGTGCTTTGTGAAAGGTAAAAGATGAATGGCAAAAGTGGAGACATGTCTAAAGTGATTCCTATGGACCATGGGAGCACTCAAGCATGCCTAGGTGACCACTTTGCAGAATTTAAGCTAGTGGAGTGGTCCCAAAAGAATCAAAGATGAAAGGAGCATCTTATGACTAAAGTAAAGGATCAAGGGACCACTCTTTTTCAAACTTTAGCTAGTGTTACAAGCATAGGACTCCATTGTGATTCAAATGGTGGCCAGCAGGAGGCAAGTGGGGCCAATATGGGGGTCGGCCGACCCCCACATTGGAGCTCCCAGAGCATCCAAGTGCTGGGTTGGAACCTCTATGACTAGCAAGGTTGAAATGTGGTGAAGTGGGCCCCAAGGTGGGGTCGGGCGACCCCCCTTTGGGAGCTCCAGCAGCTCAAATTTTTATGACAAGTTATTCTCAAGATTTTATTTATTATGGCTAAACATTTTGTCGAAATAAGATATGCAAAATTCAAAGTAAGAATGCAATTGAAAAGTGAATAGTAGAAATTGAAATGCAGAAAATAAATATGGGATAACTACTGATTTACCTTATCATGCAGAAAATAAATATGGGATAACTACTGATTTACCTTATCAGCAAGGGCTCCATGTTTTAGGTCCGTAGAGCAGGACCTCTCCATCTTGTTCATCCTTCGGGTGCATCAGATGGTCCCGGAGACGTGGACATTGATTGCACCTCTTTCTCCCGCCATACTTGCTTGGTATTGATTTTTGGTTCAGCGGGTTCCTCTTCTTTCTTTTCGGCCCTTTTGGCCGACTTACCTCTCTTGTCCCTTCGGCGTCGTATGTGACGAGGCTTAGTCGGAGGTTCTTTGTCCTTCACCTGCATGTTAGCTTTATAACCATTGAATGGACATTTTACCTTCCAACCTGGGAATTGGAGGTGAATCTGGCCGGACCCCACATAGATGACTGCATTGACCGTGTTGAGGAATGGCCTTCCCAAGATGATCGAGACATCATTATTGGATCCCATATCCAAAATGATGAAGTCGGCAGGGACGTAGTCGTCTTGGACCTTTACCAGTATGTCCCTTGCCAACCCCTCAGGGAACCTGATCGTCTAATCTGCCATCTGCAAACGAACAAATGTGGGGTGCAAAGGCCCCCCTAGCAAATTATCATAAGTTACCTTGGCCATGATTTTGACACCCGATCCAAGGTCGCAGAAGGCGTTGTGGAAGATTTGCGGTCCGATCTCACAGGTGATGGTCGGCAGGCCTGGGTCGTCCTTCTTGGTGATGAAGGGCGAATCCAGAAGATAGCTCCAGTTGGATTGTACCGGAGGCTTACCGAACCTCGTAGTAACTAGTTTAACTCCTTCAATTGGGTCCTCAGGTTTCCCTGGGATCTTACCTTGCTCGAAGGATGGGACAGCTGCTGCTAATTGAGCTAATTGTGTTTCTAGCATTTTGTTAAAGCTCAACTGATTTTTCATAGCAGAGTTAAAGCTATCCAACTTTTCACTTAAGTTTTCAAGGATCTTATCATTAGCCATCATTTTCTTGTTAATGCTATCATTTTCTCTAAGAGAAGGTTGGTTACCAAAAGAATTATTGAAATTTTGATTGTAACTATTACCTTGATTACCTTGGTAGAAGGGGCGCGAGTTCCATTGCTGTTGTTGGGGCCGGTACCCATTGTTGTTGTTGTTGATGAAGCTCACTTCCTCCTTTGTTTCGGGACAATTGTTTCCCGAATGATCATCTCCTCCGCACACTTCGCACCATGAATCAGATTCAATGGCCCGTGCAGTGGCGTAAGGTTGAATGGTCTCTTGCTTGGAACTTTCTTCCATCTTCTTCATTAAGAGGTCCATCTTAGCAGAGAGCATGTCCACCTCATTCAAGGCATGGACACCTCTTCTCTTGGGTTGGAGGCGTTCCTCATTCCATCCTTGGTTTATAACCATCTTTTCAATGAGGTCCTTGGCATCCTTGACATTGTGTTGCAAGAATGCTCCTCCAGCGGCAGCATCAAGGTGACTACGGGCCAAACCGGTCAGGCCATGGTAGAAACCTTGGATTAGGAGCCACTCCTCTATCCCATGATGAGGACAGGCGCGAATGTACTCCTGCAGACGTTCCCATGCTTCGGGAATCGTCTCATCTGCTTGCTGTTGGAAGCTGGAAATCTTTCCACGAAGGGCGCTGGTCTTGCCCATCGGAAAGAACTTCTTGAGAAATGCATTGGCGCACCTCTCCCACGTGGTCACTTCACCCTTGTTGGCGTAGAACCATTGCTTCGCCTTCCCCAATAACGAGAATGGGAAGAGGCGAAGACGGATGGCGTCTGCGGCGACATTCTTGATGGTGAAGGTGCCGCACACCTCCACGAAGTGTTGGAGATGGGCATTGGCATCCTCGTGTGGCTTTCCACAGAAGGGATTAGCTTGCACCATATTGATAAGCGCAGGCTTCAACTCAAAAGTCGCATCCCCCAAGTTAAGCTGCGGACCCGTGGCGACATTGTCAGCCGACGGCGCAGAGTACTCAGAGATGGTCTTCTGGGCCATAGCTTCTTTGATAACCGTTGCAGATACTCCTTCCTCTAACGGATTCAGGTTCGAGATGAACCTTTGAGGTGGAACTTGACGACGTCTAGTTCTCCTCAACAGTTGCTCAGGATCTTCAACGAAGTTTGACGGCAATTGGAAACCGCTCATACACTGTCACGCTTCACAATAAAGGAAGACAAGACAAGTGATGGGTTATCCCTATCACTACTTGATAACTAGCAAACTCTGGATTCTCTTTTTGTTAAAACTCTTAGACAGACGCTCTCCCCGGCAACGGCGCCAGAAATGCTTGTTGACACTTCTTAACGCAACCACCGGATATCGGCGACAGCGCCAGAAGTGCCCTGGTAGGGTAACTCTATTTACTATTGGATAATTCCGCAAGCGCACAGAATGTACCGCTGTAGCACTTCACCAAGGAGTATTCCAAGGTATCGTAATTTATATTTTCCCAAGGGAAAGCGGCTAAGTGTGTTTAACAAAAAGGGGAATGAGATTCCTTGAGTTATCTAGTATCAACTAGTGAATAAGGGTGGTAAATAACGAATAGGAAGGGTAGTGGTGAATCCAAGGTCCTATGCTAAAGGTAAATGGTAGAGTTAGCTAGGTGGGAGGACAACGAGTGAGTAAAGGACTCCTATGTATCTAACTTGACTTCTGTGACTTACTTTAATAGATAATTGTCTTAACTACGCTAGAGCCTTACTAACTGTGTGCGAGGGATAGCCGAGCTGGTAAGACGCTTAGAAGGTTTTTCACCTAACCCCTTACCGAAAGCGACTATTGGGCTTATGGACGCCTTACCTTTTAAGAACTAGCCTGTACGTGAGGAGAACCTAATGCCGCCCACGATCTGTCACCTACTAGGGAGTGCGCTCCTACTTTCCGTTCAAGCCAGCGGTAATCAAAGGTAATCTTAAGTATGAGCACCACGCTCACACTTAATCCTACAACGCTAACTAGTTGCAGCTAGCTAGAGCTCCTATACAAGATAGGATGATGATGCACACACAGGAGTGGTTACAGGTCACTAACTTCACTAAGACAACTATATTACTAAAGTAAATGCACAACAAGACTAAAAGACTTGCACTAAGTAAGAACTCAGTAAAGTAAAGTAAGAATAATATATTAATAAAAGGAAAGTCTTACAAAAGTAGAAAGGTACAAGAGCTATACCAGACTCTCCAGAAGACGACTCCGGAGACCCCGAGCTTCGCTCGACTCGACTCTAACTCCCACTCTAGACTAACTACTACTCTACTTGTATGCTTGGAACTTGTAATGCACTTGGCCTTGGAATTGCACACTTGAAATGAAGGATGGAGGCTGCCTTTTATAGAGGGAGATGGAGTAGGGGTTACTCCATCGCCATGTCATCGATCCGCGTGACATCTTCTCTCCACCCTTGGATCAAACCGACCTCACAACCGCCATTTGATCAACGGCAGGGGCAAATCAACATGTGGGACATGTGAGGAAGGTCGGTGGGAGGCCACCGACCCTAGAACCGCCTTTGATGTGGGGTCGGGCGACCCCACTTCTGGGCCTCTGGGCCCACCAGCAGTGTCCACAGGGGTCCCTTATGTCGGTGGACTAGGTGGCACACCTGGGTCCCACCAAAGAGGGGTCGGGCGACCCCCTCCCTGTGGGCCCAGGGTGTCACCTGTTGTCCCCTCGATCTCCTCTTGATGATTCTGATGTTGGCTTTGTCAAATAATGTCTTGAATTTGTTGTTCCTGCATAAACAAGCTAAGAGTACAAGTGGAACTAGTTATGGATAAAATATGTTCATGTCATGTCGTTTCCCCTTGCAACCGAGGCATGTTGACGGTGTTTTGTATGTGGATTTCTATGGTATATCCACCGTCAACATCCACCAACCTAAAGGATCAAGGAAAACCGCGCGATCAATGTCGGTTTGATCCGACGGCCCAAATTCACTTGAAAGGACTATATAATCAAGACCTCTCCACCCTAGGGGGAGAGAGGAGAAATCATTATCAGAGGTAGCCATCAAAGTTAGGGTTTAGAGCTTCTCTCCCACAGAGAATTAGAATTAGCTACTCTCTAATCATTCAAGTTTAGAGGATTGATTAGATAGAATTAGAGAAGTAGAGCACTATGCTCTGGATTCGGATCTTCGTTAATAAAGATTGGTATTATTTCATATCTTTCTCTACTACTTTGTTCTAATTGCATTATGTCTCTATTTATTATGCTCTTAGTTTGCTTTAGTTCTATATTTGATATAGTTATGATTGATAATGAGTTTATGTATAAGTTTGCAAAGCGCTTAGCTCTTGACACGTGGGAGTTAAGTGGTAGATCACATGTAGGCGTGGTGCTTAGATGTTATTTACCTGCAAGTGTATCCTATTAGTCGGGTTGTGTGGTAGTTTGCGATAGTGACAGCTTCGTTGATTCTTATATAGTCCACCCTCCGTTGATAGGACTGGCAGAATTTGTATTGCGGAGTAAGTCTTGCGATGCTCTGATTTACTTTAGCAATGTTCCTTATACATGAATGAAGAGTCTTTTATACTATATATGATCTTGTAGATAACTAGAGTAGATTGTGACTTAGTAGATAGTAGATAACTTAGAATTCATTCTCTAGCTAATCCGACGTCACCTTACATATATAAGGAGTAGTCTATTTTCTAATCGCTGTGTTATTTACCCATGAGCTTATAATTCATTATCATTATTATTATGGCTTACCCCTGTCAAAGTAAGTGACTGTGTGATGAGTTCCTCATTAGTAATCATGTTCTTGCAAGTTTATCTCTAGTCTATGCCTTGATAGATTTAATCTCTATTTTTATTTCACCCTTGTTCTCCTAAGCAAAATTATAAATAACGATACCTGGAATACTTACCTGGTGAAATGCTACAATGAGGTATTTTATTTGTGCGCTTGCGGATAGAATAGATTATTTTCTAGAGAGCCTTTACATTCATAAATACCTTTGTACACTCTGACACCATGCTGGGGATGACAACCTAGTATTCAAGTGGTGTTAGCTAGTGTCAACATAGACCATTCTATCTTTTAACTGCTCAAGACAGAAGTAACGGTTACAAGTCCCATGGTGAAAGGTAAAATGAGTAAGTTTTAATCTTGACAGTTTACTCTAACTTAGAGGTGAGAGACCTCATTTAAAAGCATGTGTACAGTCAACTTTTAAAGGCATTCCAACAACTTCTGATCCATCACTGAGATTATCCTTGCTCAGAGACGAGCAAGAGGTAAGCTTGGGGGGGTTTGTTGACGGTCCTTAAGTATCAAATATACTCAGCAAATAAACAAAGAAAATGATCCAAATGCAACCGACACCCAGACTTAGGGTTTTATCTGATAGAATTCCACGAGTTTTGGTGTTTTTCTATTTTTGTACGGGGTTATTAGGAATTATGGAAGAAAGGCCCACATGTCGGGTTTACATAGAGATATTAACGTACCGCGCAATTATCCAACATCTAGAAGAGTCCAGAAGCCATGGGAACGAACGGGAGGCCGATCGGGCCCAGGGGCACGGCGCCCGCCCTCCCCCCATGGGCGCCCACCCTGGCCTGAGGGCCAATCACGTTGAACTTCGCGGATCATGCTCCACCGACCTAAAGGATCAAGGAAAACCGTGCGATTAATGTCGGTTTGATCCGACGGCCCACATTCATTTGGAAGGACTATATAAGCAGACCCCCTGGCCCTTGGAGGAGGGCACCTCTATCTCTCTAAAACCCTAACTCATTATCCATCTTGGGAGAAGAAGCCTCTCATCAAGCCCTAGAGCCACCACATCAATAGATCTCTAGTTTAGCATAGCTACATAGGATTAGAACTAGAAGGAGTCAATCTTCGATTGGTTTCCAGATCTGTCAAGAGGATTCTTGGTAATTCCTCTATTGTTCTTCAATTGTTCATTATTGTTCTTCAATATTATGAATATGACTTTATTCTACTTCAATATATTGATTATGACTTTGCTCTACTTGTTTATATTTGCAATTATATTGTTCTTAGTTTATCATAGTTATATGCTTGGCTTAGTTAGATTGGAATTATATACATGTTTAGGATCGTATAGCGTTTATCCAAGTGTACAGTGGGTAAATGATAAGTATTGTGTAGGCATGGTGCCTATACCGTATTTATCTGCGATTGTACCCTATATGCCAGATCGCGGGGTAGTTCGTGGTAGTGACAGCTCCATTGATTCTTATATAGTCTCCCTCTCGTGTATAGGGCTGGCAGAGCAACATTATTACAGGGGAGTGATTGCTATGTTTCTCATCTTCCTTGATAATATCACTATGCATGGGCGTAGTCCTGTCTCGCAATGATTGCCAAGTATAATTGCACTAACTATGATATGCTAGACTTTATAGTTAAGAATAACTTAGGAAATATTCTTGTAGTTCATCCTAATTCCATGCTAATGGCTTGCTAGAATATCTATTGAGGTGCTTATCATATTTATATGTGGCTAAGTTATGCTGATCAGATTAATTATCTTTGTCACAATTCATACTTTATCTATCTTTTATGTGACATTTATCCCTGTATGAAAGAGATAGATAAATGCTCTCAATTATACTTGCAATGATAGATACTCAATTCTATATTTCATTCCATAATCAACATTGATGATTAGCAATCCCTTCTTAGTGGTAAAAATATAAATAACGATACCTGGAATACTTCTCGGTTAAAATGCTACATCTGTATTAATCTATGCGCTAGCAGATCTCATTTATTATTCATTTAGAAGAGCAATTGCATATTTCAATACCGCGTCTCTCATGTCATGCTGGGGATGACAACTTGACTTAAGTGGCATGAGGGATAGGTTCGGCATTTTTGGCGCCGTCATCAGAATTAGAAAACTAAGTCTACTTTTGGTAATGACATTAAGAATGCCCAACATAGATGATAGACAATATGTAGACGTGTTGTCTAGATATTTTGTTTGTCTGCGAGTGCCCCCTAACGTGTCGGGTCGTGTGGTAGTCCGCGTAGGTGACAGCTGCGTTGGTTCATCTGTAGTCCACCCTCCGTACGTAGGGCTGCATGGGCGCGGTCGTGAAGGTGGTGACAGTTGCGTCATAAAACCCTCATTAGTTGCTGCCTCTTTACATGTAATTATGATATAGGGTTGACTTAATGATGATTTCTAGATGTAATTGTACTAATTAGAGTTATTCATTAGCGTAGTTATAGAATTACCTTAGATTCAACTCCCTTGTTTATCTATTGGCTAACTATTATTATGACTAGTAGATGCTCTGATGATTATCCTTATTTATGGTACTTGATGATTATGCTATCATTATTATTTACCTATATTTATCTTGTGACCTCTACCTGCTATGAGTAGATTATAGGACTTAGGTAATATTATTTATTCATTCTTATCAATATAATAGATATAGTTTAACCCTTAGCCTTCCCAGTGGTATAAATATAAGTCAACAACCTGGATACTTCCCTAGATAAAATGCTACAACGGTATAATTATCTGTCCGCTTGCAGAACCCATTTAGTTTATAATTATATTCATATATGTTATTCTCTATCTGCATAGTAGAACATGTGAATCTATACTAAATTCCTAGCAATGTAATTAGGGATGACAACCTACTTCATGCTTAGGAATGTTACAATGGTTTTTTGCTATTTGACAAGTTAATGATATACCGTACATTTCTGGTGTTGTTGCTGGGAGTAGGGTTTATCTCTATTTCTAGTGATGACGGTAGTAAATGTCAACACTTTCCATTCCGATTTAAGTTTCTTATTTATTCTTTGGTTCACATCTCATATTGAGTGTTTTGATCTTGGTCATTACTTGGTTGAAGTAGTATTTCATAGTGTAGGCGTCGTGTCTAGGCTAGGTTTACTTGTGGATGTCCCCTGATCAGTCGGACAGTGGTAGCTCGCGTAGGTGACTTTATAGCTACGTTGAATCCTCTGTAGTCCACTTCCCGCTGATAGGACTGATAGGCCTATAAGTGCCTGGTAGGAGATTACTCTATTTCTTCTCCTATTCGGGTTACATGTCCGATAAGACGATATTATACAAAGTTTGCCGGAGTCAGAACCAAAGTGCATTAGCTATTTCCTTTTTCTTGATCTGATCTAGCCTAATTTTAGGGTTAAGTCTGTATACTTTGTTATCATCACAACTGTTCCCTGTGGATATGATATTTAAAACCTCCGGGTAAAATGTGACACTGGTATGATATCTGTGCGCTTGCGGATAATCCTACTTAAAACCTATTTAGTGGAGTGCAGTTAATTTATACCAACAAGCCTTTTTGGCGCCGTTGCCGGGGAACGGTTTGCTGACTTAGTTTAGCTTAATCTTGTATTATACTTTTATCTTTTCCTGTTTTATCCTAGTCTTTTCATTATTTTTGTGTTTATCCTTATGGATATTGTAACACCCTAAAAATTCCCTTGTTTTAAATAGTTGAATTTGATTTATTGAGTCAATTTTGTGAGCATCAAAATATAGGAAAAATAATAATTTTTGGGAAATTAAAATTTACTATAAGATTAGAAATATATTGATGCATACATGCTGCAACATTCATTTTTGTGATGTGTGAAGTTTTGCAAAGAGAATTTATTCAAATTCAAATTGAAAAAAAAATGACCTTTGAAAATTTATTGAAAAATAAAAAGAAAAATCCTATTCCCTCCCCCTCTCTCTCTCATTCCAGCCTGACCCAACTCCTATCGGCCCACGCCTTTCCCCTTTTCCTCTTGGGCCGGCCCAACTCACGCAGCAACTGCCAGCCCGCCTCCTCCTTTTCCTTTCTTTCTCTGCCATGTGGGACCCACCCGTCAGATCCATCCCCTCCCTCCAACTGCTCTCCTTCTCCTATCGTGGAGCGCAGATGGCAACCGCGCCCCCGCTCCCATGTTCTCCACTTTGCCGCCTCGCTCCGTTTGAGCTGCGCCCGAGCCCGTGCTGTTGCCCCATGACCATTTCTCCCCCCAGACCACACTCGCTCTCTCTCTCTTGGCACACTCGGATCTCACCGAGCCGCCCGCCATCGCCATTAGAGCCCACTGTTTCTCTGAGGCCATCAAAAACCGCTTGGCGAGCTCCGCAACGTGATCACAAAGTCGTAGGTACCCTTTTCCCTCTCTCTATCGATCTCTGTGCTGCCCTAATTCGTGCCGAATGTGTACAGGAAGCAGCCGTTTGTCGCCAGTCCTCTCCGAGATCCCCCACGCCTTCGATTTTGCAGTGGTGAGTTCGCGCAAAGCTTATGTACGCCCCGGTGCCTCCCCCGTCGAAAACCGTGGTCTCTAGCGCTAGAACCGCAAACTCCGGCGACCCACGGCCATGGCGCCACCGTGGTTGCCCCCTGCTCCGGCCGCCGGCGGCAACCTCTCCTCCCTAGGTTGATCTGCACCGTAGGATCGCGAATCAATGGTCGCGATTAGAAGATACCCCTTCGGGGTGAAATTTGTTAAAAAACCCCTGCGGTTTTCGAGTTTAGAACCTGCGGTCCAAAGCGCCTCCTAGAGTTACGCCAATCGAGTTTGAAAACGTATTTTCGCCGGTTTGATTGCAGAATACGCTTTCACAAAATTATAAAAATGCCACTGAGTTTGTTTTGGCCATAAAATATTTGTTTTAACTCCGATTTGACCCGTTCAAATTGCGTTAGATTCATAATCTCATGAACTTTGTGTTAGTAATCTTGGTTCATCAGTTTGAAACATTTTAATTTCATGACCCTATTTAATTAATTACTTTTCTAAAGAAAATCTTAGAAAATTCATATCTTCTCCGTTTTAGCTCCGATTCGATCCGTTCAAGTTGCGTTAGTTTCATAATTTCATAAGCTTCACGTTGGTACCATTGTTGTCTAGGTTAACCACTGTTAGGTTTCCAAGATAAATACAAGTCCGTAGATAGCCTGTGCAGTCCCGTTTAATGCGTAGTTTTCGCGTCGTAACTCCGTTTTCCGTGAATTTCCCGTTGACGTGATCGTAGCAACGTGTAGATGATTTTAGAAAACTTTTATTTACATTTATTTACTGCTGGTGTACTGTTCTAATTGTAATCTTGTTTGCTTCGTGTATGTCTGTCTCCGATTGTTTGTGTGTTGATGATCGATGATCGAGATTAGACAGTGGGCATTACTTCGGTGATCAAGATCAGAGCCTTGGAAGCAAGTAAGACTAGCAGGACCAGCAGAAGCAATTGGATCAAGGCAAGTATAGTATTTGGGTTTTAATTCTATGACCATGATCTTGTGACTAGATTAATATAAAGCAACAAATGATAATAATGACTTTTTAACAACTTGAGGATTTATTCGTAAGTGATAACCGGGATGAAAGTGCAACCATGAGGGCTATGATGGCTCTGGCTTTAGTCAAGTATGAGTAACTTTTCTAGCTTGTTAGAGGTTACCCGTGTGGCGCAAATGGGGGATAGCAGACCGTGGATCCCCTGCGGCGTAGAATCACACGGACTGACTACCGAAACCAAGCGGCCCTAACTTGTTAGACGAACCTTTGAAAGACTTCATAGTGATCCCTGCCGACCTACCTTGGTAGTGGGTTACGAGGCTGATCACCTCAGGCGAAAGGGTAAATCATGACTCATGGGTAAAGATGTACAACCTCTGCAGA
Organism: Sorghum bicolor; assembly: GCF_000003195.3. Classification (NCBI taxonomy): domain Eukaryota; kingdom Viridiplantae; phylum Streptophyta; class Magnoliopsida; order Poales; family Poaceae; genus Sorghum; species Sorghum bicolor. Next base: position 48,261,634 of record NC_012872.2, read on the forward strand.
GTGTTAAAAACTGGTATACTGGCCATGCTCACGGTCACGAGCGGCCTTGGGGATTCTTACATTAAGGGTGATGAATCTTGTTGTGTTAAGATACTCATTGTTTATTGTTTAATGCTCTATATTATTTATGTCACATTGATCATGAGACCGTGGGATCTATACTATCCAGTTGCTATACTTGCGGAGTTCGTCTTGGACTCACTCTTGCTATCTCCCCCACACCTCAGGAGAAGTATTGGGCTTGTGATCAACGAGTTAGTTGGATCCTGTAGAGTGAAGTTAACACCTGAAGTTTGGAGTTACCTTCCGTGGTTTGTTGCCTAAGGTTATTTCTGATTTATTATCTACGTTATATAATTTATGCGTTGTCCTTTGATATTACCCCTTATTTGTAGCTATATGTGAGGTTTGTCTTCTAAAACTCACATATGGTGCATATCTGGTTTTGTCCTTAAAATCGGGTGTTACAGATATTTATTTAAATTCCACACCTATCTTTATGGCATGTGCAAAAAGCTTAAAGCATAAACCTTATCATAATATCTATAAGCTACGCCCATGTCTATATAATATAATAAACCCTTCTCAAATATATTATGGGATCATTAATCCTGACCTTGGTTTGCTAGGCCCCATGTTTATTCAACATTTGGGTCTTACCAAGAGTTATTACAAAGAATCCCTTGATTTATCTTCTCGAGAGTTCTTTCTTATCTTTTTAAAAGCAAGAGATTATGCTCAAAAGAGTTGCTCTGGCTATTTTTGAACTCCCCAAAAGAAGAAAAGGGTTTATTATCTAAACTTAAAACAGAAGTCTTGATAACTAAAATACAATCACATCATTCTTAAGATTTATCTATCAGTCCTAAACTTTTAAAATTCCACTTTGATGATTTAGACTTCCAATTAGCTAAGATGCTCCTAAATCAATGCATATCAGATCTTCTTAGAAGAGTATCTAGGAAAAAGCATCATAAACTTCCTTTCCTTCCTAAAAAGACATTGGGAAGAATTCAAGGATGGCATGCCAAGTGATGCCATAGAAGGAGAGCCAAGCCACTTAGAAATAAATTATATCTTCTCCCCTTCTATGCCCATATTAAATGTCTTTGAACCCATCCTTGACCCCAATAAATCTTTTTATGCTCCTTCTACTAAACTTTATAATGACTCTAGAAATCCATCAAGACATCCTAAGAATAGCAGTTATGAAAATTAGAACATATTAGAAATACATATGCTATTGACAAAAAATGGATGGAGGAAGATGAAGTTTTAGCACTAGCATCTAAACTTGGTCTAAATTCAAATGTTGAGCTTAAATCAATTTATTTGATAAACAAAACTCACCCAAGTTTAGAGAAAGCTTTAGTCAAAACCAACCTTAGGGACATCAATTCATGAGAGATCCTAGAAAATAAAATATCTAATAAATATCATAGGCATGAAATAATAGAGGCAAACTTATTTTCTATAGACAACCATGAAGAGACACCCTTGGAGTTTGAAAAGGGAGATCATATTGTCGAGCATGTGAATTATTTTATTAAACACCCTATCAGACTCATGCTCATATGAGAAATCTCCTGGATCAATTAGTCTCTAATATTATCACACACGAGATCCTCAACCCCCTTATTCTACCTATTCATAAAATCATTAAGAGGATAGTTGTAGATACATATGTTTATCATAAATATTTTAGGTCTCATTGTAATCTGGATATAGGTGCACAAAGGCTAATGTTTTAGAGGAAACCACCTCACCAACTCGAATTGTAATAATCAGAAGGTTTCCCAAGAACAACTTTGTGTTCTAAAATAACCACTCTTAAAAAAATAAATTAAGCTTGCACCTTTAGCATAGAAATATAATTGTGAAAATATTCGTGTGAATATTCTTGTCACTAACCATTTCAGGTTTGAATTGAGAAAATTAATAATGGCAGCACCAAGTATCACTAACCTATCATTATGCAATTTTGAATTACATCCACTCAAGCTTACATTTACTTTGCAAAATTCCAGCTTGGGGGAATGGCCTTATTTAGAAAATCTTATGTTGCTAATATTGGTTGTCTCTAACTTTATTCAATTTGTTAATCATGCTCTTTCATCTCCATTTGAATAACACTCTATAAACTTTCATGTTACCTTTGTTTGCTATAGTATCCTTAAGGTTTGGAGTATTTTTATACACCTTTTGAATTAGGCATGGTGCTTAGTTTTAACTATTTTCTTGAGTCATAATTAGACAAGGTGTTTAGTCTGATTCTTGAACTAAGAGGTGTGTTGATTTTTACTTTCAAAGGCTTTTTGAATTAAGCGTGGTGCTTAGGTTAAACTGCCTTCCTAAATCAAATTAGACGTGGTGTCTAGGTTGATTTTTGAACTAATAATATACTGTAGTAGACATTGGATATTTTGTGGACTAACCCCTATAGGAAAAATATTAAATTTAATTTGGGTAAGTCAGGAGATGAATTCAATTCGGATATAAGACAGAGCACATCACGAACTTCGATAACTTTGTAGAAGAAGACACAACTCATTCATCATAAATAAAAGAACTATGAACATTAATGATTCATTCACTTTATCTTCTACTACAAGCTACTTTGCCTCGAACCATGTCTGTATAAAACATCATCTATGCTAAAACAATATTAATACTATCTTTTCATTAGCATAGATAGAGCAAATAAAATACTGGACAAGCAACCTATGTTAAAAACTTGTATACTCCTTTGTGTGTGTGTTGTCCACTAATATGTTGCAGGCATAATAATGACTCGAGTGAAAAGAATCAACAGATTAAAGAAGCAAAAGATGGCAAAAGAATAAGTGCAACAGAGGAGACAAGATGTCTATGAACAACTCAAGATGCAAGAGGAAGGACCACCAATCATTTACCCTTCATCAGTTAGTGTCATCACGCTCTAATAATGAAGGTAATATTCTAAGGTAAGTGGTCACTCTCTTCTCTTGATCTTGGTGTGCACATAAGTGAAGACACAAACATATTAGAGTTAAACTTAAATTGATTAACTCAATATGCTTTGCTCTTTAAAATTATTCATGGCACCATTATCTTAATATCAGTCTTAACTAAACAAGTTAAAACATTATATTCAATCTTGGGAAGATGATAGTCATACTTATTTGAAAATTTATATAGAGATAGACTATCCTTCCATTGGTTAAGAAATTTCATTATTTTCTGTCATGTGAACTTAAATGCAACATTAAATGCTTAACCTTTTGATCTTACCACTTATAAATAAATAAATCATGTAACACAACTTTATCTTGTTTAATGTGCCTAAGAATGGAGAAAAATAAATAAAGAAATAGATTTGGTTCTGTTTGTGTTTTTCCACCAGCAGAGCCCATGCACTTGATCCCTACCTTAGTTTTGCAAACAAGACAACACATCAAGCAAAATTTATTAATTCTACAAGTGAAAGTTCTGTGAAAATGCACACTGAACAAGATGCTGCCACCTACTATTAAAACTCTCCTTCAACCTGCTCGCCAAATCAAAGAACAAAGATGACATCATCATCACTAGAGGTATGCAACTAACAAGACCTCCATCTCTCAAGATGGGGAGATACACAAGAGTGGAAGAAGAAGTCCTTCGGTAATTTTTTTAAAAAAAATTATATTATTACCATAAGGTAATATGGTAGTTATATATTTAATTAATATTTCTGTCTATATTAATAAATTTATCTTAACATATTCATCTTCATAAATATTAAAATTAAAATAAAAGAAAATAAAAATCTTTATTCCTTCATTTATTGCATCATAAAATATTTAAAGCCCCACGTGAATAAACTTATGATAACCATATAGAAATATTTACTGGAGTGGCATAAATAATAATACCTCATGTATTTACTTTCTTGCAGTATGAAAAAACCTAAGCCACATAAGAATAAATATTCTCTGTGGAGGCATAAAAATAAAACTATATATATCATGCACACATATTTAATTTCTACATAATTAAACTAGAAAATCCTAAAAAAGAGAATCCTGCTAGAATCTGTCAATTCAAATCAACTCAAAGAACAATCAATCACTTACTGGCTGACCGCTAACCTATTATTAAATTCGAGCCTTGAGTTTTGGCTTATTCTGTTAATCCAATAGGGTTGTAGCTTATACCGTTAGAAAACTTATGAAATTCCCTACAACTATCATGTAGAAGACCTCCTTAGTTCTGTCTTTAAGCTTAGGTAAATCAACCAAACTTAATATCCATCCTGACAATGGCTCAGCAAAGGTGCAGTAACTTCCATAAGTTACATCTCGAGCTACTTAACTCATCTGGAGCTGATCCTTACATTGTTGAAAAGCTTATAAAATCCTCTACAACTTTCGTATACAACTGTTTCCCAGATTCTGAAGTTAATTAAGCTGAAAATGGGAATTACCAGGTCTGTCCAGATTTTAAAACAGTACAGAAACATCCAAGTGTAAATGTCATATCTCAGGTTCTACTTATCCAAATGAGTTCCAGCTTATACTGTTGGAAAGCTTAGAAAATTGTCTACAACTTTTCTATAGAAAACTTTTCCAAATTCTATAGCTATATTTGTCTCAAACAGTAAGCAACCAAAAAGTGATCCAGATTCTTGGCAGCACAGTTGTATCATCTCATGTTTTTTGTCACTTCTAAACCATAATAGCTATGAGGGTGCTTCTTGCGGTCAGAGGAATATCTTGAAGTCTAATTGTTCCCAGAAAAAGTTGATAGACTTTTCATGATCAAAACTTGAGATACATCAGAATCATCGCAGACTGCTCCAGAAAACCGCAAAGGACAGATACAAGAGATATCCAAACCCAACTACTTATTTCATTAATCCTTATGTCTTAGGCCTATGAACTAACGAAATTATGAGGAAATCCCACAAGATCATTGCACTCATTACAAAGATCCAAATCAAGCATAAACATAATAACAAACCAACTAAGCATTGAAAGTTCACAAGGCACACAAACTCAACTTTCGCTACTAGCGTTTTCTTCATATTAAGGGTAAAGATCCTAAGACTTCTGTTTTGATGACACAAGAAGAGGTAAGAGAAGGTTCTAAAAGCATACCAAATCAAGGAGTAAAGATGAGAACAATGATTTTTAAAATAAACAACAATGTAGAGACAATAGCAAGCGTAGAGGTATAGTATGGATGAAAATACCAAGGTTTATAGAGTAAGGGTTTTATAACAATTTTAAAACATTAAGACAACTAATTTCTAACTAGGCTTGCGTCCTACAGTCAGCATTGCTCTGATACCACTTTGTAATACCCGATTTTAAGGACAAAACCAGATATGCACTATATATGAGTTTTAGAAGTCAAATCTCACATATAGCTACAAATAAAGGGGTAATATCAAAATACAATACATAAATTATATAACGTACATAGTATAAAAGAGATAACCTTGATAGCAAACAGCGGATAGACAACTCCGAACTTCGGGTATTAACTTCTCTCTACAGGATCCAACTGACTGGTTGATCACAAGCCTAAACTTCTCCTGAGGTTTGGGAGAAATAGCAAGAGTGAGTCCATGTCGAACTCCACAAGTATAGCAACTAGATTATATAGATCCCACAATCTCATGATCAATGTGACATAAATAATGTAAAGCATTAAACAATAAATAATGAGTATTTTAACACAACAAGAATCATCACCCTTAATGTAGATGTCCCCAAGGCCGCTTCTGACCGTGAGTTCGGCTAGTATACTAGTTTTAACACTCTGCAGAGGTTGTACATCTTTACCCATGAGTCATGAATTACCCTTTCGCCCGAGGTGATCAGCCTCTTAACCCACTTCCAAGGAAGGTCGGCAGGGATCACTATGAAGCCTTTCAAAAGTTCGTCTAACATGTTAGGGCCGCAAGGTTTCCTTTGCGCGCAGATATAGAGCCCCCCTTCCGATGGCACAATGACGCGCAACCTATACACATACAGACAGAGGCCACACTATACCCAAAACGGTTCAGCCCCTCCGCCCTTTCGGGTAACCTCTAACAAGCTAGAAAAGGTCTTCATACTGAGCTAAAGCCAGAGCTATTATAGCCCTCATGGTTGCACTGTTGTCCCGGGTGATCACGTACAGACAAATCATCAAGTTGCTAAAAAGTCATTTTTATCGTTTATTACTTAACATTAATCTAGTCACAGGATCATGGTCACAGAAATAAAATCCAAATGCTATACTTGCCTTAATCCAACTGCTCCTGCTGATCTTGCTAGTTGTCCAAGACTCTGATCTTGATCACTGAAGCACTCTTGATCACCACGAATTGCTCACCGTCTAAAATCCGATCATCAATCACACAAACAATCGAAGAAAACATACACAAAGCAAACAAGACTACAATTAGAACAGTACACCAAACATGTAAAAACAGTATGAAAAGTTTATAAAATGATTCTACGTATCGCTACGATCTCGCAGACGTAAAGATCACGAAAATCGGAGTTGAAACGAAAAAAATATGAATTTTCTAAGATTCTATATAGAAAAGAAATTATTTAATTATGGTCACGAAATTAAAAGGTTTCAAACTTGAGTGAACAATATTACTAACATGTAGTGCTCGTGATTACGAACCTAACACAATTTGAATAGACAAAAACGGAGTTAAAACAGAGATGATATGGCCTAAATAAACTAGCGTATTTTCTTTGTATTTTTAGGTTTGTTTTTCTAAAGAAAAACGGCAATAAAACATGTCTATGTTATAACGACGTCATCAAGCTAGCCAGCAACGTTTATTCGCAGATATATGTTAGACATGTACATACCTAGATCGATTGCTGCGCAGATAGAAACATCGTCGGGCGAAACAAATGACTGCATGCACTTGTAGAGGATTTGTGAAATTTCTCGCACAGGAATCGACATATTAAAGATGCAAAGTTACCTCTTATGGTGATTATAAGATTCAATAGGACATGCTTGCCGAACGATGGGTCAGTGGCCACGTCGTCAAGAACAGAACGATCTACGGCAACACCTTCTACTCCCTTGCTCTGTTGCTTGCTACTCTTCACGTGGCCAGCGATTTGGTCTTCTGCTTCTTTGGTCCACAATCACGATGGTTCACCGGAACATGGCAAACAGCTCTGGCAAGCAGGACGTGGCAAGAGCAGAGCGGCGGCCGAAACATGGCAAGGGCCGCATCTATCTAGGCATGGCCGACGGCGGCGGCTCTCAAGGGTTTTAAGGACGTAAACACTCCACACGAATATGACGTATATATATACGTGCGGTCTAGATCAAGTTTGATTAGGGTTAGAACTTATTATTTTTGGAATTAATTATTTTCATGGATAAATAATTCTAGAAAAGTCCAGAATTATTATTTAAACTATGAAAAATATTCTAAAAGCTCTGAAAATTCGGAGAAAATTCTCAGAGACATTATGGAATATGAGGAACTCAAATAACGTATTTGGACCTCATGATAAGATAATTTGGAGCATCTAAAAATTAGATTTATGCTCTTAGAAAAGTGAGAATATAAGATGGAAAAATTCCCGAAAAGTTTGTAGAGATTGCTTGATGGACGAGGAACTAAAAGAAGTGCTTTGAGTGACAAAGAAAAGATTTTAGGAAGCTCCAAATAAAAAATTGAGCTGAGAAACAAGGAATTTGGTTATAGATAAAGATAAAGACGTACTGGTCAAGGAAGATCGATCTACTAAACGCATTTTAAAACTTTGCTCACTCAACACATAAAGGAGCAACAAGTCAACATCACATCAAAACATATGCACCAGCATGTATGCACAACAATATTGCTAAGGCTTATGATAAATTTTAATTTAATGAAAAATATTATTTTCCTTATATTTTCGTGAGCACAAAATAAAAAACTGAACAAATTTTCATCTATTTTGAAAAGAGCAAATTTTAGGGTGTTACAAAGTAGAATTAGGATTAGCCACTAAATATCATATATGCACCTATCCACCATATTCCATACACACGCACATCTTGATTTGATTGTATGCCTTGATTCTCTGTGGATCCATTGTTTGACTTTACAATATATGAAATGCAAGTATGTTCATCCTTGTTATTGCCACTCTTATAAGCTCCACTATATATATCCTTAGTTGTAAGAAGGCATAACCTCATTAACACCTCAGTGAGATCCATAAATACTATATATTAAGAGACTTGAGGGTGTCATACAATCATGCTCTGAGCTCTATTTCGAAAACTTGCAAAACTCTGGAAAATTGGTACTGTGAAGAATTTTGTGAAGAATTTTGTGAAGAATTTGAGACATAGTGCTTGACTTAATTGTTCTATCTTTCGATTACTCAAGACTTGTGCAAAAGCTGTAAAGCTCCATGGTTAAAGGTAAAATGGATAAGTTTGAAAGTTAGATCGGAGGAAAATTTATATTTAAAAACAAGTGTACTTAAAAAGAAATAAAAGTATTGTAGCAACTCCTCATCCAAATATATTAATAATTATGCTTGGGTTGTTTGCCAAGGGACTGGCAAAAGGTAAGCTTGGGGGTATTGTTGACGGTCGATAACATCAATATTTATTAGAACTTTAGACATGGAAGGACATAGGAATACACACTAGTCTAGGGTTTTAACTGATAATTTCCATGAGTTTTGGTGATTCTATATTTTCCAGGTATTATTTCAAAAAAGCATAAAAGAGGGGATTATAGTGCATAATTACCACGAAACTCATCTGCGACGGAAAACATCACGAGAAGAATCAGGAAGGGTCTAGAAGACACCCAAAGGAATGAGACCCGTAGAGGAGAGAAGGTGGGGCCGGCCAGCCCACCCTAGCGCCGGCCGACGCCCCCTAGGGTTTCTGGCCACCGCCTTTTGGAGTCTTCCTCCCACGCATCCTTGGAAGCCAAGCAAAGTATCCCTATGTTGGTTTTAAGTCGGTTTGATCCGACCGTGCACACAAGATGAAGACATGGACCGATGATGTGGCGGTTCCTTGCCCCCTACTCCACCTCGGCCTATATAATGACGCCCAAGGCTCCCCCAAGAGGTCATCTACACCTCGGTGCTTCATATTCTCTACATAATTAGGGTTAGGGTCCCTCTAGTTGATCTAGTTCTAGTTCATCTAGATGTAGCAATTAGGAGAGACTAGTTCTTCTAGATCTAGTCTTGTTTAGAGATTAGAGAGATTGAGTAGAGGAGTAGAGATTCTGGAGGAGTTTTGACCTATCGGCGCTTCTTCGTGGCTATATTCTTCTAGATTCAGTTCCCTCGCCCGGAGTTGCGTTCTGAGATACTTTTGTACTTACCATTCTGATTTAAGTAAGCAACTTGTTCTTATTCGTTCTTTGGTTCACATCTCATATTGAGTGCTTTGATCTCGGTCATTACTTGGTTGTAGTAGTTCATAGTGTAGGTGTGGTGCCTAGGCTAGGTTTACTTATGGATGTCCCCTGATCAGTCGGACAATGGTAGCTCACGCAGATGACTTTATAGCTACGTTTTATCCTCTGTAGTCCACTTCCCGTTGATAGGACTGATAGACTTATAGGTGTCTAGTAGGAGATTACTCTGTTTCTTCTCCTATTCAGGTTACTTATCTGATAAGACGATATTATACAAAGTTTACTAGAGTCAGAACCAAAGTGCATTAGTTATTTCCTTTTTCTTGATATGATCTAGCCTAATGGTAGGGTTAAGTCTATATACTTTGTCATCGTCACAACTGTTCCGTGTGGATACGATATTTAAAACCTCCGGGTAAAATGTGATACTGGTATGATATCTGTGCGCTTGCGGATAATCCTACTTAAAACCTATTTAGTGGAATGCAGTTAATTTATACGAACAACCATTTTATTTATTTGGTTTGTCACAAAACAACTCCAACACAGCGCTCGAAGCTGGTGGAGTGAAAGATCCTAATATGGCTAGATAATGTTGAATAGCCTATTAAAAATTTTATAAAGTACTAGAGCACAAGATTAGTACAACAAATGGTGTAATACAATTTTGCTCTAGCTCTACAAGGGTTGCAAGCCACCTATAAAAAACTATAGTTTCTAAGATCACTAGGCACACAAGAGCTATGTCACTACAAGCTACACTAGTGAACTAAGCTACACAAGGCAAAGTTAGAAACTAAAGCTAATTACACTACTTTGTAGAAAAAAAATAGAAATGATGTGATCTTGATACCGCTATGTAGGGGATGAATCAATTACCAAGATACCAATAAACCAATCATAGAGAGAATGCCAATTAATCACAATTGAGACACATGATTTTTCTCTCGAGGTTCACGTGTTTGCCAGCATGCTAGTCCACATTGTGTCAACCAACACCTGGTGGTTTAACAGCTAAAAGGTGTTGCACAAACCTCGTCCACATGTAGGACACCGCAAGAACCTACCCATAAGTGACATAGCTCAATGACACGAGCAATTCACTAGAGTTATCTTTTGGTTCTCTACTAGGGAAGGCACAAGAACCCCTCATAAATCATTGGGAGATGGCCAGAAACAATCACCAATTTGTGTCAATGCTCCTATGCTTCTATCCGTCTAGGTGATAGCAACCACCAAGAGTAACAAGAACTCCACATCCACGATGATCCCCAAGTGCCACTAGATGTAATCACTCATGTAAATGCACTTGGAATCACTCTCAATCTCACTTGATAATGAATTAATGATAGAGATGAGTGAGAGTTTGCTTAGGCTCACAAGGATATCAAGTAAGTCAAAGTGCCAAGAGAAGTGGGGCCAAGCTAGCCAACATAAATTTATAGAGCCCCAAATAAATAGAGCCATTGGCTCACTGGTTGGACTAGATCGGGGCCATCGGACGCTCCGATGTGAACCATCAGACATGGACCTGCCAGTGCCCAATGCTTAGAACTTCGCCATGTGTTCATGTTTGAATCTCGCGTGTTGATTTCCAATAGTCACAAAGTCAGTGTCACAAACGCAGTGGCATCAGACGCTGAGCCTCTAGCGTTCGATGTAACTCAGAGAGGTTCCAAAACTGATTTTGAAACAATGGACGTGTCAGTTGCAGTGTCAACACACACGGCCAGCGTCCGATGCACACTCTGCTGTAGACCTTGCTTTGACCTACGATGAATAGTGCGAGTACTGGCACATCCCATACTTGGCACTTTCTAGGCATTGGACACACCGGTGTAACCTACCCGTACGCGTTGGAAAGCCTATAATACACTGAATGCTGGGCCATCGTCGGATGCCTCCGGAGTCAGTATTCGATACACTATTATTTTAGTGCAGGATATTTCTGAAAAATTATGGGGACAATCTCCTACAACTAAAAAGACTAAAGTCTAGATACTTTTTGGTGTCACAATCAACTTCGGCTCTTCGTCCTGCCTCCTGCGATATCCCAACCCTCGCACCTACGCTCTCGCTTGCAAAAAAAGGAAAGAACAAACCTCGCTCGTCACATTCCTGCAATCCCGCAGACTCACACCCCTCACGCCGCCCCCCTGCTGCGTCACTGCGTGCCTCTGCCACCGCCTGTCGTCGCCCACCTGCATCGTCGCAGTGCGCCTCCGCCGCCCACCGCCGCCTGCGAGGCCACCTTCCTGACGTTCTTGGAGATCTTTGGGGGAGGATTTAGGATACTGGAGTCTCCCGGTTGCTTCCATACATGCGCTCCAATTTCCTCCACTCCAGATCCGCAGCCCTCAACCAACCTGCCTCCCACGCCGCACCGAGTCGTGGAGGCGCCAACGTCCCTGCGCCGCCGTCGTCACGGCCGGGGGCAACAGGACAACTGTCCGGCAGCACCGTGCCATCTCGTCCGCGACCTCAGGTTTATCCGAAACCTCACTAATTTAGGCAAGATCAAATTGACACTTGCAATGGTGTGCTCCTTCCACCCCTCCACTTCTCCTTTGGTACATGTGACTTTGATTTCCTACGACCTGCGGATCCTACCATCTGTCGAATGTGGGTTTTCTACATGCAAATCTATCTATAAGTATCTCCAATTTTCAATTTTCCGAGCTAATTTTTGTTGAATTTTCTTTCTTCCTTTTTGGGTGATTTTTGTGGAATTTTCGTTCTTCCTTTTTGGGTGCGAATTGGGGCAAATTTATTGATGGGTTTTGCTGGTAGGATATGTGACAAGATATCTTTGTCATCAAACCATTTGATCTAACCTTAAATTTGGGATTTTAGAAGGTTTCCCTTTTCTAGGGTTCCCAGAAACAGGAGATTGTGGTTTGGATTTCTTTTCCATCGGTTTTGATTTGGTTTGTTTGATGTGGTTTCAAGCAGCTCTGCTTCAGTTGCATATTGTGCCACCAAGGGGTGTCGCTCCAGCATCAATGCAGGTGCGCACCTGGCCTTCGCCCTGCTGACCTCAGGCACTCTGTGTTCGCCGAGGTCGAGTTTTATGGAGACGTCGTCCTTTGTTTCTTGTGTGTAGAGGATCACTTGCTAATCTCCAGAGCCTCTATCTCCTGCCGCCTCTGTCTCCTGACAACAGTTTGGCCGCCCTGGCCAATCTCTGGAATTATGGGATAGCCTCAATGTGCCCACAGTTTATAATCCCGAGCACCTTGCCACCAGCTAGGTATGTGTCTCAATCTTGAATCTTGATCCGAACTCAATTGTCGATCCGTGTTGGGCGCCACTATAGTCATAGTTTATTGTTTGCCTCACATCTCACAGAGTTTAGTTTGCTGCTAGACTTTTGTTGCATTCTTTCTCGATGAGCATTGACGATTGATATTGATATTTTGCTTGTGTAGGAAAACGCATGCTTATGTGCATACCTCTCTTGCAGCCACGGTCAAACTTGCACATGTTTCGTCGGCCTTCCATGCATGCAGACATTCATCACCAAGTTCAATGTGATTGTTGTTTCATGGTCGGATTATTTATTGATAGGCCTATGTCATCTCGAAGTAACTATTGGTGTTGGAATTCAGGTTAATCTATTTGATATTTTGCCAGGGCTATTTGATGGACATCTCAAATGTGTGTGATGTTAGGGCTACTTTGCAGTAACAAAGTTATTAGGTATATCTTGCTGCGACAGATCAACATTTTACTAAATGCTACCTACGAGAATAGCTGTCAATTTTTTTTTAGAAAAATCAGCTTGACCAAATCTTTCTCTCCTTGACTTTATCAATAGTATATAAATGTTTTCTAAAATTAATTGTAGTTACTTTTTGTCCATGTTGCCCCCTAATTTTAGTGTTAGCTCTCAGTGAATTCATTAATTCAGTGTTTTCCCCAAAATCCACTAAATCCTTCTAGAGTTGATTTTTATCTTTCTACAAAAAATGGCTTCACCTATTTCCTTCTAGAGGAACATGAGGGTATTTAACGCATCAGCATGCATGCAACTCTTACTATTTGCGGCACGTATGGTAGTATGATGTGGAAACACAATAAAGAAAGCACTATGTGATTGTAATGGTCTAGACTATTAATTGATTTGCCAAATGATTTCCGTAGATCTCAAAACTAATATTGGTGGCACTTGGCAGTATTATGTTTTATTTGTAAAATAAATTAGTAGTTGATGGTCATTGTAATATGAAGAATTCTTGATTGATGGTGTTTGTGTGTTGTCACTTGTCTGCTAAACCAAGATTCCAATGTGACGACTATGTATCCTCCTTGGAATGTGATTTTATGGACACTGATATTTATGACCCTTAAGTTCTAGGTGTTGGTTCTGGAATAAAAAAATCACATAGTACATTTTCATATATATTTCAGTTATGTGCCCATTGCTCTTTAGTCTAGAGTCCTTTGTAGGTGGTAAAAGGCCTGATCTCAAATTCTTTTATTTTTTTTTCTCCTATGCATTTGAAGTAATTCTTGTTCTATATTTTTGTAAGGATTTTTTAGTAAAGGTTGGCTAACTTGGACAAACGATCTCCTCTACAACAGCCTGGACTAAACCTTCCCTTTGCTGACATGCTAAATGTTAAGAAAATAATCAGCATAATATATACAATGATCTGCTGAATTCCTTTTCTGCACATACCTATCTTGTTTCTATTCTTTTGTGTTTCTTCCATGATTCCTGATCCCTAACGATGTTAAATCTTGAATGCGTATGTTGTTAGGATTGGAGTGTATGTTCTGTTTGAATAGCCCGATGTGATCGGTGATCCATATTGGAGTTCAGGGCTTCACGCAAAGGCAAATTGCACAAGGTTAACTAAGGTAATGGCTTTTTGACATTTTTCACTGGGGTGAATGCAGTTGCAGGACCTCTGAATGCGAGTCTTCTTATCACACTGATTTCTTAAATTCCACTTGCATTACATCTCCATCTTTATACAAATTACTCTATTTTAGCGGGACTACAGAACATGGCGAAGCATGCAGATTAAAGAAAAATAGATGTCCAGACTATTCACAATGATGTTGCAACTTTTTTAGGAGGTTTTATAATTTAATGGAAAACCTTGCTATTGTATATAGAGCTTGTCTGCCTTATCTTCCTCACATATGTGTACCAACCTGAAGAAAACAATAAGGCAAAGACCAAACAAGGCTTGTTCCCCTATAATATGTACCAGATCTGTTTTTTGAACTTGGCTAAATTTGTTGGATTCATAATCATGGCTAATAGTAATATTAATATATGTTGGCTGATAATAAAAATATTTCATGGTAAATAGGGATGGTTTTGTACTAATAAACAGCTAGAACCTATAATTCTGTTCTTTTTTTTTTGAGGAAAACCGTGGAGCCTTGCTCCCCAGTAAAATAAATTAAGACAAAAGAGAGAGTACAGGAGTTAGCTAGCGGCTAACTGAACAGAGAAGAGAAAAAACTCAAAACTTACCTATGACTGCCCTAAGGAAAAGCAAGAGAAGACAGAGGCAGGGAGGAAGTGAGGAGTTACAGGTGAAATTTACAAAGATCAGATCTGGTTCAACCAATCCATAACTAAAAATCTTTTATGTTGGGGGAGCCTGTAAAGATGAAGATTAACTTCAGTCTTGAAGATTCTCTTCCAGCCATTCAGTGAAGGTGGCTTGTGATTGAAAATGTATTCATTCCTCTCCTTCCAAATAGACCAAGCTGCTATCATTACCAGATCCAAGAAGAAAGGCCCAACAAAATTGTTTTTCTGCTGTAAAATCATCTGTCCCACATCTTGCTGTATATTCCATTGTATACCAATTGAGTACCATCGTGAAACACTTGCAGAGCATTTAAAAAACAAATGCAGAGATGTCTCTGTAACTAGGAGTGGACAAAGAACACAACAGTAACCCTCCTCTAGGTGCATATTTCTTCGAAGCAACATACCTCTCGTGTTAAGTCTGTCCACCAACAGCAGCCACATGAAAAATTTGATCTTTGGCATGCATTTGGCTTTCCACAACCAAGCAAAGATCACTGGAGGAACAATATCTTTCTTTAAAGTTCTCATTATAAGCCATTCTTGATGTGTATAAACCACTTTGCCATTTTGTTACCCATACATCAGTGAGATATCCTTGGTCTCTATATCCTCCCACTATCTCATTGAACTGTTGAAACTCGTTGAAAGCTTCCCTTGACATGGGTAGCCTAAACAGGTTTAACAGATTGTCAGTCAGGCTAGCTATTGACGGTCCTTAAGTATCAAATTTAATTATCAAATAAACAAAGAAAAGGATCCAAATGAAATCAACATCTAGACTTAGGGTTTTATCTGACAGAATTCCACGAGTTTTGGTGTTTGTCTATTTCTGCAGGGGGTTATCAGGAAATAAGGAAGAAAGGCCCACATGTCGGGATTACATAGAGATATCAACCCACCGCGTAATTTTCTACCATCTAGAAGACTCCACAAGCCACGGGAAGGAAGCGGAGCCCGAAAGGGGCCAGGCCCAGGGCGCCCGCCCTGAGGACCTGGGCGCCCGCCCACCTCTGGACTCCGTTCCGGACTCTCTTCGCACACGACGTTCCACCGACCTATTGGATCCAGAATAACATAGTACCACCTCGCCTATCGACCCAAAAACGCATAGAAGGGGAGGACTATATAAGGAGACCCCCTCTGGCCCCTGGAGGAGACAAGAAATTATCATAGAGATTGAGGGGTGCCCTCGAAGGAAAACCTCTTCTCTAAATAATATTTCTTTTTAGGCTTAGCAACCAATGTAAGGTAGAAATAGATCTTCTAGTTTCTACTAGATTGAGAGAGATAGAGTGGAGGTGTGGATCGGAGGAAGGCCGGCCTGTCGGTGTCTACTCCGAGTTGTACCTACGGGATCAAGTCTCCTAACCCGAGGCTTGCTTCTAAGATTCTTCAGTAATTCGACTTCTAATACTAGTAAGTTCTTGTTTTATTGTTCTTTGGTTTATGAGTTTACTTTAATCCTCTTCCGGTTGAGTATTAGAGTAATCACTTGTTAGCGTAAATGTGGTGTTTAGGCTAGGGTACTCATAGATATCCCCTGACTAGCTGGACCGTGGTAGTAGCGAGGAACGTGACATTTCCGAGTTACCTTTGCAGATCACATCTCGTTAGCAGGACGGGTAGGTTTATAGGTGCGGGTCGAAAGTCCTTTGTGTTGTCTAGATTCCGTGAGCCTCCCCAATAGAATAGTAGATCATCCTTACCAAGGTTAGAACGAGACTAAGGTTGCAGTCTTCTCTATACATCACTCACATCGAGAAACATTCTTTGTAGCCTAAAGGGATAGTAGCAATAGATTTGGTTAGTCAAATGCACCCTTTCTCCCAGTGGTAAAAATATAAATACGATACTCTGGAAAACCTCCCGGGTGAAATGCTCACCGATATCCGTGCGCTTGCGGATCATTTTCTAATTGCGTTACCAAATATCAACAAGCATTTCTGGCGCCGTTGCCAGGGAGAAAGACGGTTTGCTGAGATAACTTTGAGTCTTGCTATTATCTTGTATTATACTTTTATACTTTTATTGTTTTATCTTTTTATTTTTATCTTTATGGATAATTCAAATTCCATACCTATTATTAAATTCTTTGCACCTTCGGAGACCAACCATAGACCATGGGAGTCAACACGTCCTGCCCCTAATTATGATCTGTGTCCGGAGTTGATTGCAATAGGTCAAAACCAACCCTTTTCTATAGCCGAGGTCCTATCTTTTAATCAAGAAGATAATGCACTTTTAGCTACACCTAGGGAATCTGTTAATCTTTCTATAAATTCTGGTTTAGACCTAGCCCTACAGGACCATGTTTTTCCTAGATATTTTCACATTGGTCTTAATCATATAACCTTTGGTAGAGTCCTTATTTCTTTATCTATTAGTAAAGGAAGGTATGTCTTCATTTGTGGACATCCTTCTTGCACTAGTCTTCATAGAAAAATCTTAGAGATAGAGAAGGAATCATCTCCCATACAAGGAGAGGAAGTTTCAATAGCCGATTTCCAAACATTTCAATCCCATAATTCGGCTATCCAACCCATCCTTGAGCTTAATAATTTCTACTATGCTTTTTCTCTTGAACCTCCCGATAATCCTATGAATCTCTCTAGACATCCCATGCATAAGAAGGAGGATCGAGAAGAGCAACATCAATGGCTAGAGGGCATTAAAAATCCATGTGCAATCACCATTGAATGGATAGATAAAACAAACTTGAGAGACAATCCTAGAGGAATTTTAAGCATTCATGAAGAATCATCCTTGGAATTTAAGAATGAGAAAAACAACAGTGAGCATGGAAGTTATTTCATAAATACCTCACCCAGTCCTTGCTCATATAAAACATCTCTCCAATCAATTTGTCTCTCCATCCTTACCACATTTGAGATCTCCAACCCCCTCTCCCTCTTCATTTATAAAAACTTTAAAAGGGTGGTTGTCGATGCATATGTCTATAATAAATATTGCAGATCTCGTTGAGTTGATCTCGATATAGGTAGGTGTTGGAGGGGAAACCACTTCACCAACATAACTTGATGGTTTCCCAAGGACAAGCTTAGTGTCCTAAAACAAACACTTATCAGATCATAACATGAACTTCTAATTATTTGCAACATTGCCTTGTGTATTGAGCATATAAAGATAATTGTAGAAATATTCCTTCGGGTATTCTTGTCACTAACCTTTCCAGGATTGGAGCAAGAAGATCGGATGAATGACAAGCATAGGGTATGTCCAACCAACCATCACACAACATTGAATTAAATTCATCCAAACTTGAATTTTGTAAAATTCAAGCTTGGGGGAGTACTTTACATAAAAAAACCTTTTGCCATGTTGCTACGTTGGTTGTCCTTACCTTTGAGACATGCTCAATTTGTTAAATACTAATTACACTACTTCACCTCCACTTGAGTAGATCGCTATAAATGCTCTCATGCTACCTTTATTTGCTTTAGTATATGTCTAGGTTTGGAGTAGTTTCATTTATCTCTTAAATCAAGCATGGTGCTTAGTTTAGGAATGATGATCTTACTTCCATAGGATTTTTAAATTAAGCATGGTGCTTAGGTTAAAATGCCCTCCTAAATCAAACTAGACATGGTGTCTAGGTTGATTTTTGAGCCGATAGTATGCTATAGTAGATATGGGATATTTTGTTGGACTAACCCCTGCAGGAAAACTTTCAATATCAACTTGGGAAGTCCTGAGATACAAACTCATTGGAGATAAAGAAGACACATGAAGTTTAACAATTTGCACAAGAAGGACATAGCTCATTCATCATAAAGAGATGATCCATGGAGGGTGCCACAAACACGATGCACAACCGCTAAGAAAGAAAAGCTTCCACAAGGTGATACTGTACCGTCACTCTTCAAGTAAGGTAACATTTTAAGGTACTTGACTATCACTTTTATAAGTTTCTCCTTGGTTCTAGCGTTCACATAAAATAAAGAGACAAACATGTATGATTTGTAGCTCCAAATTAATCAACCCAATTAATTCAACATGTTTAGTCCTTTAATCTTTGTTCTTAGTACTACCTTCGTGATCCCACACTCCTAATCATATAATCTTAAGTATTGCACATTCAATCTTTGGAAGATATAAACAAAACATAAATATAGATAGATTATCTTTCCATTAGGTTGAGCCATCTGATCTAACAAATGTTTTAAATGCTACACTCATGATCCACCAACTTTGTCTTGCTCACTATGCTTAAGGTTAGAGAAGAACAAATACACTTTTGGTTCTGTTGGTGTTTTCCACCAACAGGGCCCATGCACTTGATCTCTGCCTTGTCTCTATGAGCAGGACATATTTTGAGAAACGTGAAGGAGTTTTACAACTCCCAGATTCCATCAAGTGAAGAACCGGGATCTACGAGCACAAACACAATGGAGATCAGACACTTAGTTTCCCAAAGGAAATATTGAAGAACCTCTGTGTCCGAGTTGGTACCTTGTACGCTCCAGCAAACTTCGTGGTGATAGAGACTGGTAGTGAGGAGAGGGCACCCATCATCTTAGGGAGGCCATTCCTAAACACCAGAAGTGTCATCTATGCTAATGCTGCCAAGATCAGTTTCTACGTCAAAGGGAAGAAGGAGACATTTTTCTTCAAGAACAAGACTACACAAATTCAAGATCAATCCAGACGTAAATCAAGGAAGAGGACCAACAGGAGGAACAGGAACAAGCAAATGTGGACCGAGTCAGCTAAGATGGTCACTGTAGTTCATGGAGGCCAAGATCATCAACTTAAGTCACCGTTTTTGACCAAGAAGGATGACGCAGGAATGCCAAGCATTTACTGCTCAATAAATGGATATAGCTTCTACAAGACGATTTGCGACACCGGATCGGGCGTCAACATAATGGCCGCAGTCACCTATCGGCTCTTGTTCGGGACCATGCCACTAAGACCAACATACATTCAGCTCCAGATGGCAGATCAGACATTTCGAGAAATCAAAAGAACAGTAACTGATGTCCCAGTCAAAATAGACGATCACTTTGTCTACACAGACTTTCAAGTTATTGACATGGGAGAAGATGAATATGATCCACCCATCATCTTTGGAAGACCGTTCCTCAGCACCGTTAAAGCAATTATCTACATTGGAACCGGAGAAGTCCATATGCACTTCCCCTCAGAGAAGGTACGCCGTTATTTTACTGACCCTAACTATATCTTTGAAGAATCTAAGCAGGTCAGAAAGAGACGCAACCGCAACCAGAGGAGGCAGATCATCAAGGACGGATGGGCAAACTATGAAGGAGAAGTTGTAAGATGAGAAGACGTTGAGTTTAAACAGAATTATCCAGAGGAAATTAAAACACCGAGTAAGGTATGGAAAATGAAGATAACTATAAATGAAGAGGAGGCGCTGCCGGAAGTACCGACTACGCCACCCAACGAACCTCAGGACGATTAAGAAAATGGAGAGTCCCGTTCGGAGGACTTAAAAACACCGAACGCCTTGCCAAGAGGTAAACATGGTAGTTATCCTTTTCCTTTTAATTATTTAAAATTGTTTGCTTAGTGTTGACGGTTCTTAAGTATCAATTTTAATTATCAAATAAACAAGAGAAAGGACCAATATGCAACCAGCACATAGAATTAGGGTTTGATCTGACAGAATTCCACGAGTTTTGTTGTTTATCTATTTCTGCAGGGGGTTATCAGGAAATAAGGAAGAAAGGCCCACATGTCAGGATTACATAGAGATATCAACGCACCGCGCAATTTTACATCATCTAGAAGACTCCAGAAGCCACGAGACCGAAGCGGAGGCGAAGTTGGGCCAGGCCCAGGGCGCCCGCCCTGGAAGCCTGGGCGCCCGCCCCCCTTCTGGAGCCAATTCAGGACTCCTTCGCTCGGGATATTCCACCGACCTATTGGATCAAGAAAAACATAGTACCACCTCGGCTATCGACCCAAAAACGCATAGAAGGGGAGGACTATATAAGCGAGGCCCCCCTGGCCCTGGAAGACATGAAGAAATTATCATAGAGACTGAGGGGTGCCCTCGAAGGAAAACCTCTTCTCTAATTAATATTTCTTTTTAGGCTTAGCAATCAATGTAAGGTAGAAATAGATCTTCTAGTTTCTACTAGATTGAGAGATATAGAGTGGAGGTGTAGAGTGGAGGAAACCCGGCCTGTCGGTGTCTACTCCAAGCTTGTACCTGCGGGATCAAGTTCTCCTAACCCGAAGCTTGCTCCTAGGATTCTTCAGTAATTCGACTTCTAAATTCTAGTAAGTTATTGTTTTATTGTTCTTATGGTTTATGAGTTTACTTTAATCTCTTCGCGTAGAGTTTAGAGTAATCATTGCTGGCGTAAACGTGGTGTTTAGGCTGGGGTACTCATAGATATTCCCTGACTAGCTGGACCGTGGTAGTAGTGAGGAACGTGACATTTCCGAGCTACCTTTGTAGATCACATCTCGTTAGCAGGAAGGATAGGGTTTATAGGTGCGGGTCGAACATCCTTTGTGGTGTCTAGATTCCGTTAGCCTCCCTATTAGAACAGTATATCATCCTTACCAAGGTTAGAAGGAGACTACAGTTGCAGTCTTCTCTATTTATCACTCACATCGAAAGACATTCTTTGTGCCTAAAGGTTAGTAGTAATAGACCGGTTAGTCAGATGCACTCTTTCTCCTAGTGGTAAAAAAATAAATACGATACTCTGGATAATTTCCCGGGTGAAATGCTCACCGATATCCGTGCGCTTGCGGATCAATTCCTTATTGCGTTCCCAAATATCAACAAGCATTTCTGGCGCCGTTGCCGGGGAGAAAGACGGTTGCTGAGATAACCTGTGTCTTGCTATTAGCTTGTATCTATACTTTTATCTTTTCGTATCTTTTATATTCTTTATTTATTTTCTTTATTCTTACCTTATGGAAAACCAAAATTCTAAATCGATCCATGAGTCTGCAATCCCTTTAGCAACTGACCTTTTACCATGGGAATCATCACAGCCTATCCAAACACCCCAGTATAAGTTAAGTTCTAGGTTGATTGCCATGATTCAAAACCTATCTTTTTCGGGAAAGGAAGACGAAAACCCTTACCTTCATATTAGAGATTTTGAGCAAACATGTGATTGTCTTCGCATTGAAGGCATTTCTGATAAGACTTTACGTTGGAAGCTTTTTCCTTTTTCTCTAAGGGGAGAAGCTAGACAATGGTACAGTCAGAAGGTAAGTCAACAACAAGGTGAATGGGGAGTCTTACGAGCCAACTTTTGTCTAGATTTCTATTCCCTTGACCGTATAGCCGACCTTAGACTCAAAGTCCTATCTTTTAAACAAAAAGATAATGAAACTTTGGGAAAATCCTGGAAACGTTTTTCTGATCTTTTAGAATCTAGTCCAAACCTTAATCTTGAAGACCCTATTCTTTTATTTCACTTTTTTCGAGGTCTTCATAAAAATCACAAACAGATGTTTCACACAATGTCTAGAGGTTCTTTCTTTCGCATCCCTGCTGATGAAGCTAGAGTGATCCTAGATAGAATCCTAGAAGCTGAGATGGATAATACCCTTCATGATGAAACCTACGAAGCCGAAGTAGACACTCTGCCAAATTTTTCATCTACTTTAGCTATCCCAAGTTCTGAGCCACAAGAGGAAGAAATTCCACTACCGGACTTCATGCTGGATATAGAATCCGATCTTTTTGCCGATTTTGGAAATATTTCAAACTACCATTCTATTGACAAACCCCAAAACGGCCAGTCTAGCATTTATTTACCAAGTGAATATCAATTGAGAGAGCTTATCTCAGTGATGAGTAGCGAATGGTTGGAGGAATCAGAGCTTTCCTCCGATGTGATCCGTTTGGACACACCCTCTATAACTATACGCTGTGCTTATAACTCTGATCGATTTAATGCTCTTTATAATCCTGTTGTGGGGATCAACATTATGTCTGAATCTTTTGCACTTAAACTATTTAAAAATCTTGTCTTAACCCCCACAACAAAGGTCATAAAGGAATCTTCGAGACGATTAGTCCCCAGTCTTGGAATTATTAATGTCCTACCTCTTACGGTAGAAGGCTCCATGGTTCATTTGAACTTCTATATCTTTGATACATGGGACTTCGACTTATTGATAGGACAACCTTTTAGAAGACTCCTTTATGAAGGTCATACTGGAAAGCTACACATTTCTTTTGGAAAAACTTTTCAATTCCCAATGATAATTTCACACTCCTTAAATAATAAGGCCGAGTCATATCTTTTGCCTGATCCTATGGAGGAGGTAAAGGCTGCATCTCTAGAGCTTTTAGATGAATCCGACTTAGAAGACGAAACTCCTTTCTTCACAGAAGAAGAAGACGAACCTTCCGAGCCTGAACCCTTAGATGAGTTTGCAGAAACACCTAGACCCCCTATAGAGCTTAAAACTTTACCACCCGGTCTTACCTATGCTTTCCTAAACAATAATCCAGAGTTCCCTGTGATCATTAGCGATAAACTCACTCAGGATCAAACTCTGCGATTAATGACCATTCTTGAGAAACATCACTCAGTTTTTGGCTACTCACTTCAAGATCTTACAGGAATCAGTCCTATGATTTGTACCCATCGTATTCCAATAGATCCTTCTGTTACACCCTCTCGAGAACCCCAACGTAGACTTAACAACACTATGAGAGAGGTAGTTAAAAAGGAAGTTATAAAGTTGCTGCATGCAGGGATTATATATCCTGTGCCGCACAGTGAGTGGGTGAGCCCAGTACAAGTTGTGCCCAAAAAGGGAGGCATGACAGTTATTATGAATGAAAAGAATGAGCTAATTCCGCAACGCACCGTCACAGGATGGCAGATGTGCATAGACTATAGAAAATTAAACAAAGCCACGAGAAAGGATCACTTTCCTTTACCTTTCATAGATGAGATGCTAGAGCGGTTAGCAAACCATTCATTCTTTTGTTTCTTAGATGGATATTCAGGATATCACCAAATCCCGATCCATCCTGATGATCAAAGCAAAACCACCTTTACATGCCCATATGGAACTTATGCTTACCGTAGAATGTCTTTTGGGTTATGTAATGCACCAGCTTCTTTTCAAAGATGCATGATGTCTATATTTTCTGATATGATTGAAGAGATTATGGAAGTTTTCATGGATGATTTCTCTGTTTATGGAAAAACTTTTGATAGTTGTCTTGAAAACTTAGACAAGGTTTTGCAAAGATGTGAAGAAAAGCACTTAATCCTTAATTGGGAAAAATGTCATTTTATGGTTAGAGAAGGAATAGTGCTAGGACACTTAGTGTCTGAAAGAGGGATCGAGGTAGACAAAGCTAAAATTGAAGTAATTGAACAGCTACCTCCACCTGTGAATATAAAAGGAATTCGAAGCTTTCTTGGCCATGCTGGTTTTTATCGTAGATTCATAAAAGATTTTTCATTTATTGCTAGACCACTTACTCTTTTGCTAGCCAAGGATGCTCCTTTCGAATTTGATGATGCATGTCTAACATCTTTCAATTTATTAAAGAAAGCGCTCATCTCTGCACCAATCATTCAACCCCCTGATTGGTCGTTGCCTTTTGAAATTATGTGTGATGCTAGTGATTATGCTGTGGGGGCAGTATTGGGACAAACTAAAGATAAGAAGCATCATGCAATTGCTTATGCCAGTAAAACTTTGACAGGAGCTCAACTTAATTATGCAACCACTGAAAAAGAGCTTCTGGCTGTTGTCTTTACCATTGATAAATTTAGATCTTATTTAGTTGGAGCTAAAATAATTGTTTACACTGATCATGCTGCATTAAAATATTTGCTCACTAAAAAAGATGCTAAACCTCGCCTGATTAGATGGATCTTATTACTCCAAGAATTTGACTTAGAAATAAAAGACAAAAAAGGAGTAGAAAATTCTGTTGCTGATCACTTGTCTAGAATGTATTTTAAGAGTCCACAGGAAACCCCTATCAATGATTCACTCCGGGACGACATGCTCTACGGGATTAACAGGTCTGACCCTTGGTATGCAGATATTGTTAATTTTATGGTTTCAGGGTATGTACCACCAGGAGCAAACAAGAAGAAGCTTACTCAAGAAAGTCGTTCACATATATGGGATGAGCCATACCTCTTCCGAGTATGCTCTGATGGCTTACTCAGGAGATGTGTGACCACTGAGGAAGGATGGAAGATCATCGACACATGTCATTCATCACCATATGGAGGTCATTATGGAGCATTCCGTACACATTCAAAGATCTGGCAGTGTGGATTCTATTGGCCTACAATGTATGAAGACACGAAGCAATATATCAGAAGATGTGGGCCATGTCAAAGGCACGGAAACATAAATACAAGGGATGCAATGCCACTCACCAACAACCTTCAGATTGAGCTCTTTGATGTCTTGGGAATAGACTACATGGGTCCATTTCCTCCATCAAAGAAGTGCGAGTACATCTTGGTGGCGGTTGACTATGTCTCCAAGTGGGTAGAAGCATTACCTTGCAAGCATGCCGACAACGTCAGTTCAAAGAGGATGTTTGAAGAAATTATATTTCCAAGATTTGGAGTTCCCAGAGTAGTGATAAGTGATGGAGGAGCACACTTCATCGACAAACGTTTCAAGCAATATCTATCAAGACATGGAATCCGTCACAATGTCGCTACCCCTTATCATCCTCAGACAAGTGGCCAAGCAGAGACTTCCAACAAACAAATCAAGAATATTCTTCAGAAGACAGTAAATGAAATGGGAACGGCGTGGAAAGACAAGTTACCCGATGCACTCTGGGCATACCGGACAGCATACAAGACCCCAATTGGAATGTCTCCATACCAATTGGTGTACGGGAAGACTTGCCATCTACCTGTTGAACTAGAGTTCAAAGCACACTGGGCCATAAAGAGATGGAATATGGATCTAGATGTTGCTGGAGATTATAGAAGAATGCAATTATCAGAATTGGAAGAATGGCGAGAGAAGGCATATCACAATTCAAAGATCTACAAAGAAAGAGTCAAACGGTGGCATGACAAGAGAATCAAGAAGAAGGAGTTCACACCCGGAGATAAGGTATTACTTTTTAATTCCAGGGTGAAGCTTTTCGGGCATGGAAAACTCCGGAGCAAATGGGAAGGACCATTCAAGGTAATCAATTCATCATCCCACGGAGCTATCACACTTCAAAATAACGAAGTACCACGATGATTGGGAAGTCGTCCCCTTCAACCTCAACATGGAGCCAGTGGGAGACCCCGATGCCCGTGCTCTCGTCCCGGCCAACACAGAGCGTCAGCTAGAAGCCATACCATTACGCCAACGCAGCTCCGCCCAATCTTACCATGCTCAACCAGTTCTCACCGCACCACCACAACCCCTACTCCTCAAAGGATCATCATCTAAGACGAAGACCACTATGAAGGTGCCAATCGGCACAAGAGTCCTTCCACCTAGACCCAATGAGAGGGTCGTTGGAGTCAAGACCAACCGGAGCGGCGAGATCAGCAGCGTTCGCTACACTACGGAGGAGGAAAGGCCTTACTTTGAAGGGATTAGAGCAGCCAATGTCCGTTTCATCCCTCCAAAGGCAGCCCCGAAGCACGCTCTCAATGCTTTTGAGACACCTCCCAAGCGTCGCAAGACTATAATGGATATTGATGAGGAAGTTCGCAGGCTAGATAGAATTATCATAGACCTCCAGTCCTCGATTAATTCCCTCACTAGGCAGCTCTCTAACCACAACACCATTATACTAGGCCTTAGGCAGGATCTTGCCAGTGCCAACAAGATGATCAAGGAATTAGAGCGCCGCTAAGTTATCTAGATTAGACCTTGAGGCAATACATCTTATCTATCTTTAAATTCGGTTTAAGTTTGCTATTATCAGTTTGTTATTATCAGTTTGTTATCAGTTTGCTATCAGTCTTTTTGTCATAAATGCCTCAAGATCAATAAAGAGTATTACTATTATGTTTTGTGTGTCTCTACTTTATTTTTGTGCAAGAAAGCAGAAAACAAGTATGGGGGAGATCCCTCAACATGCCAAACACACTCCGACTACACCACTCCACGATTTAGGTACACACTCTGCACACTTTACTTTACACATATTTTGGATTATGCAGATTACTGTTTCCGACATGATAAATTAAAAAGATTAAAATATTTCTAATCATGATTAATCTCAATCTGTGATATTTCCTGAAAACTTGCAATTATTATAAAATCATTTAAAAACCCTGTGTTACTTAAGTCAAATGGAATATGTGATGATAGAGTATAAGTTTCTTATTCTTGATATCATTGTTGCTTGGAGAATTTATTTCAAAATATTCAAATTCCTAGCTACCATCCTCAGTGTTTTATATGCCTGATAAAACTGAAATATTAATTATGATTATAAAAGCTATCTGCTCTGTATTGAGTTTGTTCAAAATGAGTTAGACCCTTGTTGAGAGATTTATCATGCTCCCAAGATCAAGACATTATTTCAGAAAGATTCACTCTTCCGAAGTATTATTGCATTAGAGGCATGGGCTATGCAAAAATAGAAGATATTTCGAGGAAATAAAAAGGAGCAAGTGCTCGACAACCTCGCAGAAAAAATGGACAAGTGTCCGGCAGTAGAATTAGGGGTACCTCGGTATCCACTTAAAAAAATAAAATAAAAAATATGATAGCCCATGGTCCCTCTAATAAGCAATATGCCAGCAAGAGTTGACAAAGTTTCTAAAGTCTTTGATCTAAGAGTATGACATTCCCCTCCTCGGATCCCGTTTTGATCAGGCAATAAATGCAAAGTAAGTATGCTTAAGAATTTTTGCAAAATAAAACAACCTCAGTGAGATATATATACAAAAGATAATGAGTGATCTGAGAGAACCTATGAGGATAACAAGGTATGCTAACTTTCTTTTAAAAATATACAAAAACTCCAAGTGACAGGATTGAGAAGAAAGGATCTTTACTCTTAATCATATACTTCCCTGACTATGGTACACAGTGGAAATTTTAACACCCTACAAATATAAAATGCTTTAAAATGTTTTACCCCAGATATTTTTCTTAACCATCCTTTTCTCGAGGACGAGTAAAAGCCTAAGTATGGGGGTATTTGTTGACGGTTCTTAAGTATCAATTTTAATTATCAAATAAACAAGAGAAAGGACCAATATGCAACCAGCACATAGAATTAGGGTTTGATCTGACAGAATTCCACGAGTTTTGTTGTTTATCTATTTCTGCAGGGGGTTATCAGGAAATAAGGAAGAAAGGCCCACATGTCAGGATTACATAGAGATATCAACGCACCGCGCAATTTTACATCATCTAGAAGACTCCAGAAGCCACGAGACCGAAGCGGAGGCGAAGCTGGGCCAGGCCCAGGGCGCCCGCCCTGGAAGCCTGGGCGCCCGCCCCCCTTCTGGAGCCAATTCAGGACTCCTTCGCTCGGGATATTCCACCGACCTATTGGATCAAGAAAAACATAGTACCACCTCGGCTATCGACCCAAAAACACATAGAAGGGGAGGACTATATAAGCGAGGCCCCCTGGCCCCTGGAAGACATGAAGAAATTATCATAGAGACTGAGGGGTGCCCTCGAAGGAAAACCTCTTCTCTAATTAATATTTCTTTTTAGGCTTAGCAATCAATGTAAGGTAGAAATAGATCTTCTAGTTTCTACTAGATTGAGAGATATAGAGTGGAGGTGTAGAGTGGAGGAAACCCGGCCTGTCGGTGTCTACTCCAAGCTTGTACCTGCAGGATCAAGTTCTCCTAACCCGAAGCTTGCTCCTAGGATTCTTCAGTAATTCGACTTCTAAATTCTAGTAAATTCTTGTTTTATTGTTCTTATGGTTTATGAGTTTACTTTAATCTCTTCGCGTAGAGTTTAGAGTAATCATTGCTGGTGTAAACGTGGTGTTTAGGCTGGGGTACTCATAGATATTCCCTGACTAGCTGGACCGTGGTAGTAGTGAGGAACGTGACATTTCCGAGCTACCTTTGTAGATCACATCTCGTTAGCAGGAAGGATAGGGTTTATAGGTGCGGGTCGAACATCCTTTGTGGTGTCTAGATTCCGTTAGCCTCCCCATTAGAACAGTAGATCATCCTTACCAAGGTTAGAAGGAGACTACAGTTGCAGTCTTCTCTATTTATCACTCACATCGAAAGACATTCTTTGTGCCTAAAGGTTAGTAGTAATAGACCGGTTAGTCAGATGCACTCTTTCTCCTAGTGGTAAAAAAAATAAATACGATACTCTGGATAATTTCCCGGGTGAAATGCTCACCGATATCCGTGCGCTTGCGGATCAATTCCTTATTGCGTTCCCAAATATTATCTTAAAAAGAAAATAAAAATGTTAAAAAACAGTAAGCCCCATGTGAGTATACGAGTGGCATAAAACCCATAAGTACATTCACTGTGGTGGCGTAAAAATAAAATAAATATATTCTTGTCCTATAAATATAAAAATATAAAAATAAATTTACGATACTACTAAAGAGAGTAACATTTATTGAGGAGACTCAACATGATAAAGGCTAGATATCTATGCTAACACTTAACCAGTTCCACAAAGCTTTGTTGTCTATTTGAGCTCCACAGAATTCAAGGATCAAAAAAGACTAGCAGACGGAGGACATCCTAATCATTGTCAGGGTGCTGCCGACTTTCAAATACACCTCCACCACCTGCTAGCTACATCAGAAGAAATTACGTCAAAATCCAGCTTGGGGGAGAGCACCCCCATTTATCCAGCTAAGTGTTTCTACTCGCGTTTATACTTTACTCAAATAATAAAGAGATGCATAATCATAAAAACCCAAATAAAGATTTTGTGCTTTTATATATATCTTTGCTTAGTTTGCTAAATAAATAAATAAATAAAATTTGCTATGAACCCTCATGATAAGCTCTCTCATGGAAATGATGAAAAGTTGCTCTGCCATGACTAGTTCTTAAAATCGAAATCTCTCTCAAGTTTAGGCATAACTGTTATAATTTAAAGCTTGCTCTAAACCTAAACTTGTGGGAAGAGTACTTGATCTAAAGTCTAAGTTGTTAACGGATACGATATGGGAAGGTTGAGCTGCTGTTTATCTGTTCCTAGAGATGCTAGAATTCTGGAGAATTTTATCTTTGAAAATCTTTAAAATGTTGCATGATGAGTTCCTGTATGATGAGAGTTTAAATTTCTACCACAGCCATATATACATGCTTGCTAGACTTTGAGCCACACATTTATTATTTACTGCTTATAAGCATTGAGTGTGGTCAAGCTGTGTAGACCCTTAGGAGCTTGTCATGTGGTTAAAATCAAGATTCACTTGCACGATTACTCATACATGCTACTTCTACTCCGGAAGTACCATCCACATATATCCACTCATTTCCATCTCCAGTTTTACCCAAAATTATTCTACTCCTAATCCGGGAGAGAATAGCCAAAAACATTGTCCTATCTCTGTTATTCCCTGTGAAATAAATGCTCCAGTTATTTTGGTTACTACCACTTGCTACATTATCTCAGGAGATGAGTGCTCTAAAAAAAAAGAAAAGAAAAAAAAATATACGAGGAAATAAAAAGGGGCAAGTGCCCGGAACCTCGAAGAAAAGAAAAAGTGAGACGAGAGGTAAAAATGGACAAGTGTCCGACAGTAGAATTAGGGGTACAAGACACCCACCTGAGAGGAAAGAAAAATAAAATATAGAGCATCTCATTCTCCCCAAAAAGCTTCAAAGTGCAAGAAAGGTATGTATCCCCTCAAAAGAGCAAAAGTAGAATTAGACTTTCACCATCATTATCACCATCATCACCATACACCATTCATTCGCCACACATGCACATCTTGATTTGACTTATTGACTTATTTCTCTGGATCTATGGTTTGACTATGCAATAAATGTCTTGTAAGTATGTATTACCTATCTCCCACCTATGAGCTCCAGATATCAAAACCTTACTAGAGTAGGGTGAGAGAGAAGGCAATATCACTATGCCTCATACCAAAAAAATACCACATACTGTGAGAGAAGGCATATCCCATTACTGCCTTGGTAAGGATCCAGAAATACCACAAAAGAGAGACTAGAGAGAATTATACAAGGAATCTCTGAGTTTTATTTGAAAATCTGCAAAAACTCCAGAGCTATAGTTGATCAAAGAACAAGATACATGGTGCTTGACTTGACCGTTCTATCTTTTAACTGCTCAAGACACAAGTGACGTTACAAGCCCCATGGTGAAAGGTAAAATGAGTAAGTTTTAAGTCTTAACAGTTTATTCTAACTCAGAGATGATATCTTGCTTAAATGCGTGTGTACTTCTAAGAAATGAAACCACTGCAGAAACTCTTGAGTTCATCCTTGCTCAGGGACGAGCAAGAGGTAAGCTTGGGGGAGTTTGTTGACGGTCCTTAAGTATCAAATTTAATTATCAAATAAACAAAGAAAAGGATCCAAATGAAATCAACATCTAGACTTAGGGTTTTATCTGACAGAATTCCACGAGTTTTGGTGTTTGTCTATTTCTGCAGGGGGTTATCAGGAAATAAGGAAGAAAGGCCCACATGTCGGGATTACATAGAGATATCAACCCACCGCACAATTTTCTACCATCTAGAAGACTCCAGAAGCCACGGGAAGGAAGCGGAGCCCGAAAGGGGCCAGGCCCAGGGCGCCCGCCCTGAGGACCTGGGCGCCCGCCCACCTCTGGACTCCGTTCCGGACTCTCTTCGCACACGACGTTCCACCGACCTATTGGATCCAGAATAACATAGTACCACCTCGCCTATCGACCCAAAAACGCATAGAAGGGGAGGACTATATAAGGAGACCCCCTCTGGCCCCTGGAGGAGACAAGAAATTATCATAGAGATTGAGGGGTGCCCTCGAAGGAAAACCTCTTCTCTAAATAATATTTCTTTTTAGACTTAGCAACCAATGTAAGGTAGAAATAGATCTTCTAGTTTCTACTAGATTGAGAGAGATAGAGTGGAGGTGTGGATCGGAGGAAGGCCGGCCTGTCGGTGTCTACTCCGAGTTGTACCTACGGGATCAAGTCTCCTAACCCGAGGCTTGCTTCTAAGATTCTTCAGTAATTCGACTTCTAATACTAGTAAGTTCTTGTTTTATTGTTCTTTGGTTTATGAGTTTACTTTAATCCTCTTTCGGTTGAGTATTAGAGTAATCACTTGTTAGCGTAAACATGGTGTTTAGGCTAGGGTACTCATAGATATCCCCTGACTAGCTGGACCGTGGTAGTAGCGAGGAACGTGACATTTCCGAGTTACCTTTGCATATCACATCTCGTTAGCAGGACGGGTAGGTTTATAGGTGCGGGTCGAAAGTCCTTTGTGTTGTCTAGATTCCGTGAGCCTCCCCAATAGAACAGTAGATCATCCTTACCAAGGTTAGAACGAGACTAAGGTTGCAGTCTTCTCTATACATCACTCACATCGAGAAACATTCTTTGTAGCCTAAAGGGATAGTAGCAATAGATTTGGTTAGTCAGATGCACCCTTTCTCCCAGTGGTAAAAATATAAATACGATACTCTGGAAAACCTTCCAGGTGAAATGCTCACCGATATCCGTGCGCTTGCGGATCATTTTCTAATTGCGTTACCAAATATCAACACTAGCTTTCAGTGATATTGTCTGATCAATGGCAAAATTGAAAAGTCTTGGGAACATAACTGATAGGGGTGCTTCCTCAAATTGATCAACCCAAAGACCTACTGTATCCCTTTCACCTGGTATGCAGTCTGTTAGATCTCTGAATTTATCAAACAGCTTGAGCACATCCTTCCACCAGAAGGATCCTTTGGCAGGAGCTAAATGAGGCACCTTGTTCTGATAATAAGTGGACCAGATCAGTTGCACCCATGGCACTTGGGCTTTATTATAAAATTTAGCTAAATGCTTCATCAACAGAGCTTCATTCTGAAGTTGCAAATCGTTAATGCCTAGTCCCCCTTTACTCTTAGGCATTAAAACTTTGTCCCAAGCAGCTAAATTATAACCTTTTGCAATGCTATCAGATCCCCTCCATAGACAATTTTTCCTAAACTTATCAATAGTCTCAATTACAGTTTTGGACAGACTGAGCGTGCACATCAAGTAGGTTGGCAAAGAGGAGATGACTGAGTTGATTAATTGCAGTCTTCCTGAATACTGAAGGAACACTGAACTGGCTGACAACTTCCTTTCAATTCTACAGATAAGTGGAGCATAATCCTTGATTAATGGCTTTGTTGTCCCCAAAGGAATTCTCAAATAAGTGAAAGGCAGTTGTCCTTCAGTACAACCAAAAACCCCTGTAAGCAATGGCACCCTTTCTGCAGGGACATTGATGGGAATAAGGTAAGACTTATGAAAGTTCACCTTCAGTCCAGTTGAATCTGCATAGCTGTTAAGTAAAGCTTTAAGACAAAAAAGTCTGCATACTGTACTATTGGATAATGATCCACATCTCTGTTGGGAATTGGCAGAGTTAGCAAGCCTTGCTGGTAAGCTCTATTAACAATGCTCTGGAGAAGATCAGCAGCCAAGACAAAAAGCAGAGGCGAGAGGGGGTCCCCCTGCCTGACCCCTCTCTTACAGTGAAAGTCCTTTCCTTGAACTCCATTCAGTAGGATAGAAGAAGTTCCTAAAGCAAGAATTTGTTTTATCCACTTACACCATCTTGGGGGAAATCCTTTTGCTTGCAGAATACTTATAATAGCACTATGCTCCACTAAATCAAAGGCTTTTTCAAAGTCTATCTTTAAGATAACTATCTCTCTTTTAGAAGTATGGCACTGATGAAGGTATTCAAAAGCCCACCCCAGACAATCTTGAATTGTCCTGCCTTGTAGGAAGCCATATTGATTTCTGTGTATGACTTTTAGGATTATCTTCTGAAGCCTATTTGCCAGGATCTTTGTAAGCAACTTCATACTTGAGTAGTGAAATTGACCTATAATCACTAACTTTCTCCGAATTAGGCTTCTTGGGCACTAATGTAATATAGGAGCAGTTTATGCTCATTAAATCTGCCTCATGGTTGAAGAAAGCTGAACAAAGTCTATAGAAATCATACTTAATGAGGGACCAAGCTCTTTTAACAAAATGCCCATTAAATCCATCTGGCCCAGGAGCCTTGTCAATTGGCAGACATCTGACTACCTCATCTATTTCTGCATTTGGAAAAGGCTCTTCTAGCTCCTGCAAATCCTCTTGCCACAATAGCTGTTGCAAATTGAACAACATAGTAGGCTGAACTGATACCCCCATTCCATGCTTGAACTCATTCCAAAATAATGCTGCCTTCTCAGCATGATCTGTGGCCACTCTGCCATCTTGAGTTGAGATTTGTGTGATTATATTGAACCTGTATCTCTCTGTGGCCCTTGCATGAAAAAACTTTGTGTTTTCATCTCCCCCACTTGACTAGCTTTTCTGTATACCTCTGCCTCCAATATATTTGCTGGCATGTCAAAAGCTTCCTCAACTGTTTTTGAATAATACTTCTGAAATTCCTTTCAGGAACATGCAGATGCCTCACTTCTTCCAAATCATCCATGGCAGCAATTACTATATTGCAATTATTTATTAGAACTTGTAAACTTGAATGACCTTTAGACCAAGTCTTTAGAGCTGTTCTGAGTGCCTTGAGTTTGGCTGTAATATTCCTAGCTGCATTGGAATTCGAGGTTGACATCCAAGCAGTTGGGACAACTTCCATAAAACTTGGCAATAAAGGCCAATGATTCTCATATCTAAACAATGAGACCTTTGGGATTGAGGTGCCAATTTGGACCTTGCAAGGAGTGTGATCAGAAACACTTCTAGCTAGAGGCAAGACCACTGTGTTTGGATAAATTATAATTTTGTTCTTACACGTAAACTTCTATTGTCCCTGAGCTAAGATTGATTTATGTCTACTCTCTAGCTAACTCTTGGCAGTTGGCACTAATTTTTAATGGCAGTAATGTGTGCCTTCCAAACTCCTAGAACCGAGAAATGTGGGCACCAAATGTGGACCTCAAGTTAGTTGCCAATATTACCGAGATTCAGGCAGTAAGAAGGAACTGACAACTTACCCCCTTGCCATGTCTCTATGTAACAACAACTCACAAATTCTATGGTTGAACCATACAAGGCATGTCTCCCTTTCATTCGGATCTTTTTAATGTTTAGAAGATATACAAAGTTATTATATTTTATGCCTATGCTTATGTAATTAACAAAACAACTACAATTTATCTCCCCTTTATGATTAATTTTAAATCTATGTAATTTTATGCTTGATTACCAATGCTGCAATGCACATAATCAACATTTTCATTCGATTTGCATTACTTAATTCTATTTTTGAGCGTATCAGCTGAGTGGGAGCTTAGCATTGCTTCACTTATCGTGAGTGGGAGCTTAGCATCGCTTCACTTATCGTGATAATATTTTTTTTGTTGTAACGAACAACTATGATCATAGCCAGATGCTTTCCCTTATGCAGATCAAGCACATTATTTGGCCAGGAAAATTGATGGACCTGTATAAACTTTTTTTGTCATTATATTATGAATGCTTGAAAATACGAATGACTATTGAATTAAAAATTATCATTTAGTACAAAAGTGGACAAAAATATAGTATAAAAACTACGCTATGAAAATCTAAAACACGTTTAAATTTAAAATTATCATTATATCATTATGTGAGCATGTGACGCCACGCTTTGTGACTGAGTTTTAGAAACTTCATTTTTTCGATTAAATGTCACTTTAATATTGGTATTTAATTTTACAATATTATTATTTTATCGTGTGATCCATGTGTTTTTATACAAAATGTTAATTATCCCGTAGCAACGCACGGGCACTCTTCCTAGTAAAACTAAA
This sequence comes from Sorghum bicolor, assembly GCF_000003195.3. NCBI lineage: Eukaryota > Viridiplantae > Streptophyta > Magnoliopsida > Poales > Poaceae > Sorghum > Sorghum bicolor. The sequence goes on from NC_012872.2 coordinate 48,297,458, forward strand.
ACCTAGGATTTACCAAAGATGGCTACATGCCTTTCATACAAGATATCATTGGAAAATCTAAGACCATGCGGGGACAATAAAACTACTACCAAGTAGTGGCGGACCCAAGATTTACTAAAGACTACAGCCAATTTTCAATGACGAAACGTCGATAGATACACCATAGTGTATATGACTATATACATAATAGATATTCTTAAGAAAAGTTTGCAAATAAAGTACGATATAGTATAGTACATGATTCTAATGGAAATAATATGGAACATTAAAAAAACTAGCTTGGACAAGATGTAAGAGTTAATAAGAACATGAACAACTAAAAAAATAATGGAAAAAGTCTACATCATCACCTTAATTATGTGGTGGTGTCTACTTTACCCCCGTACTATGAAACAGTCTAATTTATCCCCTGAACTATCAAAACCGTTCAAATCACCCTCTGGGTGGTTTTTGATGGCGGTTTTACTACAGTAACTATGGTTTTGCTACAGTAACACTGATTTTGACTTTTTCTTTTTTATTTGTTTTCGTTGAATCTTTGAAAAATCATAGTAAATCATAAAAAATCATAAAATAGAAAAATCTAATTTTGTTGGACTCTACGTGAGTAGATCTACACAATGAATATATAGGTATAGTTTAGTACGAATTTCGTACTCATTTGATCATATATAACTTAGTTATAGATTTATTTAGGTTTATGCTTGTTAAATATAAATAAATCTATAACTAAGTTATAGATGATCCGATGAGTATGAAATATTTACTATAGTTCAAGCATAGAATAATTAGTCCACCATAAAATTTTCACCACAATTGGACCATAGAATTTGTAGTTATGAATTATTCCAATTAATTACAGATAAAATTTGATTTTTCTAACTAATTTAAATCTACAAAAAAATTTGTACTAAAGTACACCATATTACATATTCATTGCGTAGATCTACTCATGCGGAGTCCAACAAAATTAGATTTTCTATTTTATGGTTTTTCTGTGATTTACTACGATTTTTTAAAGATTATATGAAAACAAATAGGAAAAAAAGCCAAAACTACTGTTACTATAGCAAAACCATAGTTACTGTAGTAAACCCGCCATAAAAAATTTATACTAAATAGTAGGGTCCTATATAAGGTTTGATTAGATAAGAAATCTTAATTTTTTTAAACTAAACCCGGCCTAAGAGCATCTCCAAGAGATTAGCCAAATCATTTTCTTAGGCCTTGTTTAGTTCCTTCCCGAAATTTGTCCGGAACACTGTAGCACTTTCGTTTGTTTGTGGTAATTATTGTCCAATCATGGACTAACCAGGCTCAAAAGATTCGTCTCGTAAATTTCGATCAAACTGTGCAATTAGTTTTTATTGTCATTTATATTTAATACTCCATGCATACGTCTAAAGATTTGATGTGACGGGGAATCTTGAAAAGTTTTTGGATTTTGGGTGGAAGTAAACAAAGCCTTAAGGTAAATTTAGCTATTGCTAAAGGAAAAACGTTTCCAACAGACTTTCTAAACGACTCTTCAAATTTAGTAGCTCTCCATCCCACCTTATTCGCTCTCTACTTTTGGATAGCCTACCTCACTAGCCATCTTTTACAGAGTCTGTTGGAGTACTCTAATATTTTTTTGTCAAATCTATTTTAGAGAGTAGCTAAATCAGTAAATTTGGCTATTATTTTTGGCTAATATCTTGGAAAATGAGGGAGGAAGTAGTCAACGCACCTTCCTTTCGGGGTGAATCAAAATCAATCCATCCTCCACCGGTGGCCTCGTCGTCGCCACCGAAGCCGCCAATCGCCATCCGCCCGTCTCCCCAACTCATTCTGGGTTCCTCCTCCCCTCCAGCCAAGCAAGAGCGAAGCCGCAGGCCGGCGCACGAACCGTCCCCCTTCCCCCTGGCGGCAGCAAACATGGGGCTGGACGTGCCGCCGGAGGAGTCCAACCGGTGCGTGCGCGGGTGCTGCCGCAGCGCCACCATCCCGCTCCACCTCGCGCCCGCCTCCTTCTCCCTCCTCTCCCCCATCGCGCGAGGTATCCCATTCCCCACACGCTAAGCCCTCGCCTTCTCGGCTCTCCCTTTCGGTTGTGGCGCTCCGGAGGTGGGAACCTCGCGCAGTGGTTGGTAACGGTGAAAAAGCTGTGCAGGCTCGGAGAGCACTGTGTACGAGGCGCTGCTGGGCGGCGAGCGCGCCGCGGCCAAGAAGCCTGTGCTGTCCACCGCCGAGGACCTCGACAAGTTCCACTACCAGCTCCAGCTCCTCTGGTCGGTTCCATTCTCTCCCATCCGAAGTACTTATGATGGAAAGTTGCTGCTGATTCATTCTCTTGTTTTGGAATCGTGACATTGGGGCGACACCGTTTGTCAGCTTAAACTGATCAGTATTTGTCCCCACCCTACCCCACCCAGGCCAGTAGAGAGTAGAACGATGAATCTTCTTGGGGGCTCTCTGTCTGGCTCACCTTCCCCCGTCTCGTGCTCCTCTACCCAGCTGCGCAGCCTCGCGCAAGTCCTGCTCTCCGGCCTCACAGGCAGCCGCCTTCGCCGCCTTCTCCCGGCTGCCCACGCTCGCGCCATCATCTCGGATGGCCTTGGCTTCTTGTACCTCGCGAATCTTCTCCTCCACGGTTATTCCAAGCTCGGCCGCATCCAAGATGCGCGCCGCCTGTTCGACGGAATGCCGCACCGGAACCTCGTGTCCTGGTCCTCAGCCATCTCCATGTACGCGCAGCATGGCGCCGACAGCCAAGCCCTTGCCCTGTTTGCAGCGTTCAGGAGATCGTCTGATGAGGCACCCAACGAGTTCTTGCTTGCTAGCGTCATGCGGGCCTGCATGCAGTCCAGGGCTGTTCCTTTTGGTGAGCAAGTGCATGGCAACGCCGTCAAGCTTGGCCTGGATGTTAATCTCTATGTTGGCACTGCACTCATCAACCTATATGCGAAGGTTGCCTGCATGGATGCGGCCATGCGGGTGTTCCATGCTCTCCCTGCAAAGAATCCGGTTACTTGGACAGCAGTCATCACCGGTTACTCGCGGATTGGCCACGGCGGAGTAGCCCTGGACTTGTTTCAAAAGATGGGGGCTCAAGATGTCCAGCCTGACAGGTTTGTGTTAGCAAGTGCTGTCAGTGCCTGCTCTACGCTTGCCTTTCTACAGGGAGGCAGGCAAATACATGGCTATGCTTATCGAAGTGCAGCAGGCGTGGATGCTTCCGTGATCAACGCGCTCATAGATTTGTATTGCAAGTGCTCCAGACCGTTAGTGGCTCGTAAGCTATTTGATCAAATGAAGAACCATAATCTTGTGTCTTGGACTACAATGATTGCTGGTTATATGCAGAATTCACTTGATACTGAAGCCTTAGAAATGTTCTGGCAGATGTGTCAGGCTGGATGGCAGCCAGATGCTTTTGCCTGTACAAGTATCTTGAACTCGTGTGGCTCAATGGAAGCTATATCACAAGGAACACAGATACATGCCCATGCCATAAAGGCTAATCTGGAGAATGATGAGTATGTCAAGAATGCTCTCATTGATATGTATGCTAAATGTGACCATTTAGCGGCTGCAAGAGTGGCATTTGATGCCTTGGCGCATGATGATGTAGTCTCTTACAATGCAATGATTGAAGGCTATGCAAGGCAAGGTGATCTTACAGAAGCAGTTCATATATTCCGTAAAATGAGATATGTCTCCCTAAGGCCAAACCTACTAACCTTTGTTTCTCTCCTTGGGATGTCATCACTTGTGTCATCTTTTGAATGGAGTAAGCAGATTCATGGTCTCATCATCAAATCAGGAACTTCAGTAGACCTATATGTGGGAAGTGCTCTAATCGATGCCTATTCAAAATCTTCCCTTGTGGATGATGCCAAGGCTGTGTTTCTTACGATGCAAAACAGGGACATGGCCATCTGGAATGCTATGATATTTGGCCACACACAGAATGAGCAAGGGGAAGAGGCGGTAAAACTCTTCAACCAGCTCCGTGTCTCTAGGATGACACCCAATGAGTTCACATTTGTAGCACTAGTAACTGTGGCAAGCAACTTGGCAAGCATGTTCCATGGGCAGCAGTTCCATGCCCAGATCATCAAAGCAGGTGGTGAGACTAATCCTCATGTTTCAAATGCTCTTATAGACATGTATGCAAAATGTGGCTGCATTAAAGAAGGATGGATGTTGTTTGAGTCAACATGTGGGAAGGATGTTATTTGTTGGAACTCCATGATTACTACGAATGCACAACATGGTCATGCTGAAGAAGCACTTCATGCTTTCCAGCTGATGAGAGAGGCCAAAGTAGAACCAAACTATGTGACTTTTGTTGGTGTGCTATCAGCGTGTGCTCATGCAGGTCTTGTGGATGAAGGCTTACACCATTTTAACTCCATGAAATCAAAATACGGTATTGAACCGGGCACGGAGCATTATGCTTCAGTGGTCAATCTTCTTGGTCGTTCAGGGAGATTACATTCTGCTCAGGAGTTTATTGAAAAGATGCCAATCAAACCAGCGGCAGCTGTTTGGAGGAGCTTGCTGAGTGCCTGCCGTCTCTTTGGTAATGTTGAAATTGGGAGGTATGCTGCTGAAATGGCACTCTTGGAAGATCCGTCAGACAGTGGCCCTTATGTATTACTGTCAAATATTTATGCCTCCAAAGGGCTATGGGCGGATGTGCAGCAGCTAAGACTGAGGATGGATTATGCTGGGGCGGTGAAGGAGCCAGGTTATAGTTGGATTGAGGTGATGAAGGAGGTTCATACATTTATTGCAAGAGGGACAGAACACCCACAGGCAGAATTGATATATGCAGTATTGGATGAACTGATGGGTCTACTAAAAGATTTTGGCTATCACCCTGATACCTCTGAACTTGCATTGCTTGGTGAGACTGGTTAGTGCTACATGCTCGGTGGTCAGCAGTAATTTTCATGAGATGCACTTTCCTAATTTAGTATCTACACAGTATTGATTCTGGGTGACGAGGCAGCGGTATAGTTTCTTTAGAATGTTACTGTAACTTACAACTACCTGCTCCAAAACAGTAATCTGATTGGTTACAACTCATTGACTGAGACCAGCATTGGAACAGATGATCAATCTTTAGAGAGAAAAAAAATCCAAGCATATATGTTTACTATCAACTCAGATGTTTGAGATTTGTAACAGCGTAAAACAGTTGTTCGCTGTCAAGCTTCACTGACATGTACATAGATATAGTGGAGTCAGGTACTCAGGTGATAGCATCAGGGTTTTGTTTTAGAAAAAAAAAGATAGTAATGCAAACAGTTCCATTGATGGATAGGAAGGTAGCGTTTAATGTTAAACTATTTCATTGGCCAGTAAGTGTGATGAACATGAGCCGCTGGTTATTTTTCCGTAATAACTGGTTCCCATAGAAACGAAGATTGATTAGTGAAATTGCTATTCATCTTAGCTGTAAAAGGATTTTCTCTTGACATCTGGTTATATCATGAGATAAGTAGATAACACTGCAGGCAAAGCTTCCTTTCCAAACAAATAGGCATGAAACTTATTACCATGGCCTTATTCTTGCAATCTTGCTTGCCTATCAAATGTCGTGCACTGCTGATAAAAGCCTGTTTGGCATCATTTACTTCAGCAAGTAGTAATACACAGAACTAATCTGAATACTGCCACAAATCCCTGGACTTAATATCGATGGAAAGGTCAAATTCATTATGTTGATGTAAGGACCATGCTGCTATGGAAAGGTCAATCTTGCTTGATTCATGAACATGATATCACCTTGAATAAAAGAATGTTAGTTAGGTTGTAGTACTCCCTCCGTTCCAAATTGTAAAACATTTTTTGCTTTTCTAGATACATTGCTTTTACTATGTATCTAGACATAGTGTATATCTGAGTGCATAGAAAAAGCTATGTATCTAGAAAAGATAAAACGTCTTGCAAGTTCCAATGGAGGGAGTAGGAAACTCCAGCAAATTGTGAATAAAATGTTTTTTGGTTGGAGTAAAGCTGCTTGCACACAGCTATTGTAAACGTCGATGATGGATCCCATGAGGAAAGCATGGAGGCTTGTTGTCTGGATACATTGCATTCTGACACTTTGCATTGTGGCAACTGGTACCTTTTTGATGTATGCGCTGTTGGCTGGAATGGACGTTTGCATCCTGCGTAAATGAAAAAGCTTCTACGTTTATATTTCATTAATTTGGTATTTCTTGTGTGTATGCAGCGAGCTGGAGCACCCTGGGTTGGCAAAACTGATCGCAGCACATGCACGCCCTCCTAATTACTTGATGTTCTTTGACTTCTTCGAGCCTCCAAACCTCGCAGAAAAGATACATGTTGAGGAATGGATCCCTTCTACCCAGCAAGTGGTTGCGATTGCCAGTGATCTAGGTCAGTGTTTGCTACATATCTTATGATACTCTTAGATATCAAAATAAGTATAAGTATATACCTTAGGGGTTACTATATGATGTATAATGTTAAAACTGGAGACTGGAGAGTGTTCTTTCTGAGGATCTAATTTAACAAGCTTGCGTAAATGGTACTTTCGAACATGCTACAAGCAGAATGCCTTTAACTTCAACCTTGCTCACTTCTCTGTAAAGGCTTATTTTTTATTTGCTCATTCGATTATGCACAAATTGTTGTACCCAACTGCCCAACTGGAGAATTGTAGTTGTAGTTGCACCTGTTATTTATGATCCGCAGGAGTTTCAGAATCTAGCCTACTTTCTTTCATACCCTTATATATTTCAAAAGTTTTTTACTTCATTGTGGTTTTTCACTCTTATAATTGCCTAATTCCATGTGGTTTAGTGCAATGTAAACAAGACAGTAATGTCATGGCAATGCATAAAAATAAACTGATCTTGTATATATGTATTGACAAATGAATCGCTAAGGAAAAAAGTGTTGCCTAAAAGTTTGGGTATAAAGACAAAAGAGATTGGCAGCTTAAAGTTCCTGGCCCAAGTATTGGTGCTAATTAAAAGAAGCATCAGTTGTTGTCTAATTGGAAAATAATAGCACATGCATGAATATTGTTTACGCTTGTTAGGTGGCAGTGTCCTGCTTGATATTGTTTGAGTTACATATCTGTTATTCGAACAGTCAAAAATTGCTAGTTTCATACCATTTTGCACAATATCTTTGCAGCGAAGGCTCTCCAGTACCTACAAATCCTTGGGGTAGTACACAGAGATATAAAACCTGCAAATATTTTGGTATGTACAAGCATTTTTCTTATATCTGTGTAGAATCATGTACGTCTCAGCACAACAGATTTCCATATTTTTTTCCATACATTTATGGAAGCTTATAACTTTGTACAGCTAGACAAAGATCTCCATCCACATCTAGCAGATTTTGGCTTAGCCATGTTTCAAAAGGATATTAAGCGTGTCTCAGTTGAGAACTGGAAATCATCTGGCAAGCCCACTGGTGGTTTCCATAAAAAGAATATGGTTGGGACACTAATTTACATGGCACCAGAAATTTTGAGAAAGGATATCCATACAGAAAAGTCTGATGTATATAGCTTTGCAATATCCATCAAGTAAGACATCTCTCTCCTAGAATCGAATGTAAAATGACATCATCCTATTGAGCAACTTCACCACAACAGTACAGCATATGTTATTTCTGCAGTGTTTCTGTTGCTGATACGAAGTCATGTAGGAGCAGTAGTTTCAGCTGCTTATAGGAAAATGGTTAATCTGACACAGGTGCCATATCTGTAGCTGAAGAAGTGGCTTATATAATCGTGTGCAACATGTGTTTGACACTATTGCCTACAGAACACTTCTTTGACATGTGTAATCTAATCAATCCATATTCACACACACAAGATAAATTCTCTTGTTGTATACATGACATACATTATACATCTTTTTGTTTGGGGTAGCTTACAGTGATATTAGCATGTTGATACACATTCAATGATACTACATTTTCGAATTTTATTTTGAAGTTTACCTTTTTATTTATGTGAACAAGAGTTGCTACTATAGTGTTTCAGAATATAAAACTACCGCAGTGTTACCATATCAGTGACTTTGCCAGAAATTCTTGCCACCATGTCTGTGTCTACCTGGACCCCTAGAATGCAACCAGGTGTTTGATAATTTGGATCCATGTTGCAACCATTGATGTCATTGCCTCTTCTTCCACCGATGATGAGATTTGTGGAAGGGACATGGAACTGATTGAACTACATAAAAAAAAATCAACCAGTGGGGAAAATGCCACCCCACAGCTTTGCACTGAGAAGAAACCACAGCCAAACCACCCTGCCACTATTATTTGGGGTGGCACAGTGAGTTTTCCCTGGGACTTGAACACCGACTGGCTGGTACCGCAACTTGGAGACCAACCACCACACTCCCAGTGAGTTTGCTTGAAGCTACAATGTCGTTTTTTTTTACAAATGCTGAAAGAGGAGAGATAACATTGAAGCATCGAGGTCACCCATTGTGCAAACCGATGCTAAACCAAAAAACACAAGATTCCAGTCATCTTCCGATGCTGAACCAAAAATCACAAGGCTTGAGTCATCTTCTTTCCTCAATGGTAGACATATAAAAAAGTATTTTTCAGCAGGTCCTCAGGTTGCGATGACTTCAGAAGCAAGGGGATGGTTCTGACAAATTTGGGTCCCATGTACCTAGATGCATCGATGTGAACACTGTGACCTGTATAGTTCCTGGCATTGGTATGAGGTGTCATACAGTGATTTTTTTTCAGCGCTGATTATGCTCTGAGTAGTCTAACATAGCTGTGTACTTCAAACAGTAAATCCATTTTAGCATATGTGATGGGCAAGAGGTTTTGCTAGAATATTCAACTATGTTGCATCTTTGTACATGTGACAATTCATTCATTACAAGGCAAAGTATTCTGCTAGCATCATTAGTCATAAGGTTTTAACACTTCCTCTCTGTTTCAATAACTTACAGTGAGCTTCTTACTGGTGTGGTGCCTTATACAGATCTGAGAGCAGAAGCACAGGTATTTAATTGTTCTTTTGTGTTCTTTTGTGGGTTTGTTAAGTGTTCTCCTGTTCAATGCAATTTTGTTGTAAAAGTTCTTCTGATTGATTATGAGCGATAATCATTCTATAATATAATGTATTCCATGATGCCTAGCAGAAAAGGTTACCATAATTGCTTTGCCATTCAGCTGCAGTTAGAAATTTGCTTATTGTGGTTATAACAATCAGTGAATAGTTCCTATTCTAATATGTTGAAATTCGATTTACTATGCAACTTCTATAATATTTAGCTTCAACTGTGTTTCACTGGGTTTATGCATTTATTAGCTCTATCCAATTCGTTCATATACAGTTCATGTAGTTAACATCGCAGATCCACTTTTTTTCTCTAAGTGACCATTGGCCATATTTTGTTTAGGCACACACTGTTCTTGAAATGACATATACTGAACAACAACTTACAGCAGCAATTGTTTCTCAAGGATTGCGTCCAGCACTTGCCCTTCCTGAATCTGGTGCCCCACCAACTCTTTTGTCACTTATCCAGCGTTGCTGGGATCCTGATCCTGAAAAGAGACCATCATTTGAAGATATAATTGATGAGCTAAATATAGTTCAAACTCATTTAGTTTCAAATGCTTCAGTTCCATCATCTGCTGTGAGCAAGAGTCAAAATGGTACCATAGAAGTTCACCAGTATCAAGAAGCATTGAACTGGTTAAACCAAGGGGAGCTTTTTGTTAAGAGATCAAGTCGATCAGACCTTAAGAGTCTTTGGTCTGGTTGTTTTGATCAGTCCTCAGAGTATCATCCAACCTTAAGTTGGGGCTCTTTTGCAACATGTGGTCGAAGGGAGACTATGGAAGATACCCATTTTTTGCTTCCCCATATGAGCGAAGAAAAGGATGTTTTTGCCTTTGGCATTTTTGATGGCCACAGAGGTTCGCTAGTCAAAAAACATAGTTTGGTTAATATTTGTTTGCACATTTGCATTTCTTACAAAAAATAAAAAACTTTTCACAGGTTCAGCAGCTGCTGAATTTTCTGTCCGAGCAGTCCCTGGATTTCTCAAGCAATTTGGTCAGGGTGCAAGGTTTGTCAGTTTGTATTGAATGCAAACAATCTAAAATGTTTACCATGTATCAATCTGAGTTCTGCATTTTTCAGCCCAACCGATGCCCTTTCAGAAGCATTTGTAAGCACTGACTTAGCATTTCGAGAAGAACTAATTCTTCACCGGAAGTCAAAAAGGATAATCCAAAAAGACTGGCATCCTGGGTGCACGGCAGTAACAGCCCTGATAGTGAGAAACAAACTTTTTGTAGCAAATGCTGGTGATTGCCGGGCAATCTTGAGCCGTAGTGGCAAACCATTTCCGTTGACCAAGGTTGGGATTAACCTTTCTATATCATTACTACATTTTTTGGTAGTATGTCATCTCTTGCACAACTTTATTTTCATTTTGTTGTTATAGGATCATGTTGCTAGTTGTCCAAATGAAAGAGAACGAGTAACAAAGGCAGGAACTGAAGTAAAATGGCAAATGGATACATGGCGAGTGGGTTCAGCTGCTCTTCAGGTGCTCAAATTGACCCTTCTTGGCATGTACTTGTACTGACTCAACCACGCCCCATGGTCGGCAAGAAACTGGCAAAATCTTTTTTGTTCAATTGTTCATCCATGAAGCAAGTGCTCATTTGTGACGATTTTGCAAACAGTCACTTCTCTATTATTGCTTTCTAATAAGTTTTCTTGGAAATTTACTTGTCCCCTCTCTCAGTTTTTATATGTTGCTTCACTGCTTGGTCATTACCTTGCAACTTGTTTGGTCAAAATATTGAATTATCTGTGCACTTTTGCTAAAAAGAAAACTAATAAGCCACTGTGCTCCTACTGGCCACATGAGTAGTTGGTATTTGGCATTTAGTAATGGTACTATACTTCATGCATGGCAAACCTCATGGGGTGCTCATAAAAGGAATATCTGCCATGGAAAATAATTGCCACACAAGATTATATGGATCAAGGAAGACTTCTATATCATTCCATCTCATGATTAGCGAAGTTATAAAGTTTGATTTACTCCAGGATGTTTTCTACAGCTATATGAATTTGTAATGACGACATGGGCTTCAATCTAATATGTTTTGCTTAAACAGTCCATACACATCTCCTAAATCTTGTCACCCCATCATTAGGAATAAAGTCCTCCCTTTCATAACTTTTTCTGTGCATTCCCAACCTAGAGATGAATTGATTAGTTACAGGAACTAAGGTCATAAGAAAACTGTTCCATCTTTTTTTATATATCACTTTTGTGACTTGTGGCAGTAGCCAGTAGGTAGTATAAATGATGCTGCGCTGGAGTCTGCTACTCTGCTTGCTTAAAAATGATGCTTTCCTAAAAGATTAAAATTTTTGTTTATAGAAATGAGGCTTTTTCTAACAGGTTACAAGGTCAATTGGTGATGATGACCTCAAGCCAGCAGTCACAGCACAACCTGAGGTTATTGAAACTGCTTTATCAGCTGATGATGAGTTCCTGGTAGGTCCTATTTTCTTCTGATATGTTGCTTTCTGCAGTTTCTTATATTAATTACTAAATCAATGAGATACAGTGAGCCATCTTTTTTTTAGCTTGTATTGAATTGGAACAAGAGCATTTTTCTTATTTTAGAGTGGATAGTATTTTGCCACCCACTCTTTTTGTTGCCTGATAGTAGAGTATATTGAGAGACGAATTACCTCTTTAGATTTCATACTCCCTTGTAAAATAAAGATTTTCTTTCTTTCTGATGTGCACAATGCTGTATGGAGCGTATTTAGATAATGGGTAGGTTATTTTTCCATAATAAATGTTATCAATAATGAAAATGGTAAGGTCTGATTGCATTCTTTACATAGTTTAGTGTGAAGTATATAGGGAACTAGCTTACTTCTATTGAATATTAAATTTAAATATTAAATTTATCAAGTTGAGTGACTAAACAATTGTAGGACAAATGATCATTGGTTATCATGCTAGTTTGCCGATATTAATCTTATTGTAAAGTTAGAGTACAAAATGTCATTATTGGATATTTCACATCACCCCAAAATCCAATGGATACCAAAGTTGTGAAATGGTTATCAAAATATTACCTGGAGCTCTTTTTTTGCAAAAAGTCTAGGACCAATAGTGCTATTATATTGGTTCCCTTCCTAGTAGGTTTGATTTGTCCATCTTAAATTCTAATTTTGAATCTCATCAGGTGCTAATGAAATGACGGTAATTGCCAGTTCTCACCTTGAATCACTTTCTGTCATAATACTACAAAACTTTTGAAACTAATTTAAATGACACCACCCACCAGACTGGGAACACTTGTCAAATCCAAGCATGTCGATGTGCACTTAATTTTTTCAGAAATATTAAGCCTTGTTTACTTAGCTTTATTAACTCATGATATCCATTGAAGGGGCATATACTCTTCTCTTGATGATTAGTTGGATATAATGCTCTTAAGTGTGTTATTGTGTTCCTCCCTTACATTACATCAAACCCTCTTTGAAATGATTGTCATCTTTTTAAAAGAATAAATGATTGCCACAGAATTCCTGCACCACTTTGGTGTTGATTATTCAGCAAATATCAAGCAATTCACTGAAATAAAGTATCTGAGATTCACAATAACTTCATTCAATTTCCTGTATGCAGGTGATGGCTAGTGATGGCCTATGGGATATGGTAAGCAACGAGGATGTGCTGTCAATAATCAAGGACACAGTTAAAGAGCCTGGAATGTGCTCCAAGAGGTTGGCCACGGAGGCCGCAGAGCGGGGCAGCAAGGACAATATCACTGTCATTGTCGTGTTTCTTCACCCCGTCTCCACAGCTGAGCGGATCTACTGAGCCACCACCGGAAACCTTTTCTCATTAACTTCAGTTGTCCATACTGCAGAGACGCCTTCGGCTGTTAACTCGCAATTTTTTTTATTCGATCTACATCGGTACAGAAGAAAAGAAGATATACATTCATTCTTGTGTTTGTATACAGTCCGAAAGAAGAAATAATACCCAGATAGTAGCCTCTTCTGCAATTTTTTTTGTCGGTCTTTTGCAACATTTCTTTTTCGGCTGTAAAAGCAGAACACAGAATAAATACTCTCTTTTAAAAGTATACTAGCTGGATGCTTTTGAGGCGAGGATATTTCTCTATTTCTCTTGAAAATTGTTGAAACATTCGCTGTAGTTCATCGGAAGGTTTGTGGATCATGCAAATCATTATCCTTATCCGACAATACAATATCATAGTAGAAATGAGTACTTGTCCATTGGTGGTGGTGTCACGAGAGGCCCGGACAAACAAGAAAAGATAGATGACCGAACAAATTTTATTTTATTGATAAATAATAATAATATCCTTTTATTGCTTTTCTTTGTGTATACAGGCGGCCCCATCCGTTGATGAAGTCCACGCAACAACACTACTATACTATAATATACAAAATACAAAACTTCACTCACTCACTCACTCATAATAAACGAATGACTCCAACAATTTGCAGCATCTACCATGGAATATACAGCGAAACTATGATCCCCGTTGCGTGTAAATAAAACGAAAGAACAGCATGTTTTTCACAGGAGCAAAACAATTCGGACAAGGACTTTGTGAATGGGATAGGTCGCCATTGATCATTGACAGTGATAAGTCAAGTTTTTCCTAGCATACAGCAGAAATACGCACCCAAAAAGGATTTCGACAAAGTCCATCAGCGAACCTGAAAATTCGGAGAGACTAGATTGATTTAGTGCCAGCTCAGATCCAGCAGCATCGATTATTCTCGAGATGAAATCGGAATAGTACTTGTTGAATGGGGCCCCATGTTTATAGCCTTGAACTAAAACGTTTGAGCCGTACCAAAAGACAGCAATATCTTGCAAGAAAGTGACACCAAACAAAAAAAGCTACCTACGTCTTCATTGACCACCCATTAGTGTTTAATTGAACATCATGCGTAAAGATGAAGTTGCTTCTCGTATGTCTTTGGCAAAGTCTCGATTGAAGCAAAGATTTTTCAAAATAAACATGTGATTGCTTGCAGGTTATCCAAACAATGGATATATACAGACTTTTTGTATTGACCATAAGCAGCACTTAATTGAAGAATTTATCTATGATGGTTTGATTTGTTTTCTTTTGTTTGGTTTAGACTTGCGTATGCTAGGAGAAAACACCATCTACCTTTACAAAAAAGAAATCCAGTTTTGCTTATGTTAATGCTGGCTTTCAGGAGAGATCAAATCAGCATGATGAATAGTTGGTGACAGAACAGAACTAGAGCTTTCCGTTCACAAATCAAAGGCCCCACTCCCTCCAAGTATTTGTTTACATTTGAGAATATAAGCAACACTACAAAATATGCAGCTGCTAGCTACAGCATCACTAAACAGTTGTAAAGTTGTGGTACAGGTGTAGCCACAGGCCAGCAGAAAGAGAGAGCGAATGGGCAGGTATAAGTGGTTTATCGAACCTTGTTTCTTTTGGCATGATCATGTATGTGTGACTAGTAATGGCAGCTTGGCTTCCTCGCTTGATCCTTTTCTGAAATAGGCATACAGCACCAACTGTATGATACCCAGTATGGTTCCAATACCATTTGGAATCTAAAATAGAGAAACAAACAAGATGAGCACAACTAGCAGACATGCAGTTATTAGACAACCTTCCAATCCAAGCAACAGGCTCAACCAACAAATAGAAGCGTGAACCGTACATATATGAAGAAATCATTCAGCAGCACTCCGTATCCGAAGAAGGATGCACTCATCAGAAACATAGATAATGACAAGTAGAAGGGCATATATTCCACGCTCTTCGTCCTGATGACCAGATTCTGCCAAACAATTCATTCATCAATCAAAAGGTCCTAAAAGAAGACGTGGCCAAATCAATCAAAGCCTAATAGTGTCAGGTAAGGATATGCAAAAATATTCATCAGAAACCGGCCGTAAGTCTAAGAACTCACGATGATTGACAAGGGGGACGCGAACATGAATATGAGGGATGCGACGCTGAGATATCCGACGAACATCTGCCGGGTTGGGTGATCCAACAAGGCCAAACTAACAAACACAATCAGTCCGAACACCACAAAGACGGCAGCCAGGAGAGCAGAGACCTTGAGCTGCAACAAGGACAGGGATTCATTGATCAGTATCTATGTGAATGGATGAATTCGCACAGGACAACCAAGCAAAGAACGCAGGCTGCCCACCCACCCTCTGCTTGGCGTCGGCGAAGGCGATGAAGACGGCGGTGTAGGCGAGCTGGAAGACGGCGCCGATGGAGTTGACGGTGGCGACGAGGACGACGCCGTAGGAGACGAAGGGGAGGCCGTACCACATGCAGATGAGGCAGTTGAGCAGCGAGTAGATGTACGGCATGGCCGAGAACTGCTCCGTGGACCCGTTGCGGACGATCCTCTTGAATGTGGGACTGCAATATGCAAGCGACGGGCATTTACAGCTGGAATCGATTGAGGATGACAAGAAAGGGGGGGAGAAATTCGTCGTCCTGAGAGTAATCTGAGAGCTCAATCAGCAGAGAAAGAGGGGAGGGAGTGGACTTACAGTGGGGAGATGAAGAGCACGAAGGCGAAGACGTTCCCTGAAACGACGAATCAGTCACAAACAGCAGTCAGCGATGCTATGAGATGAGGAGGAACTGCCGGCGAGAACTCGGGCAATCAAATTCAGCAGCCAAGTTTTGGAGTCGAGGACCCCGAGCGACAAGGGGAAGTGCAGAACAGATAGAATGTCGGCTGGGTGGCTAAGGATAAGTACTGACCTGCGATTCCGGCGCCGTAGCAGCAGAGGTGGCGGTAGGACGAGTCGGCGACGAAGCTCGTCAATGCCGGAGCAGCCCAATCCATGGTGCCTGGACGCCGACGAGGGAAGCTGCAGCACGGGCGTGCTCCGCTCGGATCTGAATACTACTATATATTAGCCGGAGGAAGACGACCGCAGGAGGCAGGAGCGGGGCGTGGCGGCAAGGCCGCGGGCGCCGGGCGGCGGCTGTCTCTGGGGATTTGGCCGGCTTGTTTTGCTGGGCGTGTCGCCCGTGCTGGTTTGCTGCTGCTTTCGTTCCGAACCATCGGGGGTCCTCGTCAGCCATTTGTAGGCATTAGGCAGGCAGCAGGCAGCACATGTGGAATTCGTTTCGTGGATATCATCATTATCATCTGCTCCTTTCCCCGCGCCTGCTGGGCCCCGGCCGGGCTCCATGGGAGTGGCGACGACGGCGACAGGAGGGACCGAGGCGAGTCCGTCCGCGCCACGCTTTCAGCCAGGCGTGTGCTTGAATCATTCGAGGCCAACGTTGCCACTCGGTTCTTCGACCTCAGGGTTGTGGAGAAGGATCTCGATTTTTTACAAGTTTTAAGTGACGCAACAACCATACGGGGAGATGTTGGCGACACAATCCGTTCGTGTCCCTTGTCAAAAAAAAAAAATCCGTTCGTGTCATGATAATATGCGCCGTTGTTGTTGTTGTTGTTATTGTTGTTGTTGTTATTATTATTATTATTATTATTATTATTATTATTATTATTATTATTATTATTATTATTATTATTATTATTATTATTATTATTATTATTATTATTATTATTATTATTATTATTATTATTATTATTCTTGTTGTTGTTCTTGTTGTTGTTGTTGTTGTTGTTGTTGTTGTTGTTGTTGTTGTTGTTGTTGTTGTTGTTGTTGTTGTTGTTCTTATTATTATTATTATTATTAGTAGTATTATTATTATTATTATTATTATTATTATTATTATTATTATTATTATTATTATTATTATTATTATTATTATTATTATTATTATTATTATTATTATTATTATTATTATTATTATTGTTGTTGTTGTTGTTATTATTGTTGTTATTATTATTGTTATTATTATTATTATTATTATTATTATTATTATTATTATTATTATTATTATTATTATTATTATTATTATTATTATTATTATTATTATTATTATTATTATTATTATTATTATTATTATTCTTATTATTATTATTCTTATTATTATTATTCTTATTATTATTATTCTTATTATTATTATTATTATTATTATTATTATTATTATTATTATTATTATTATTATTATTATTATTATTATTATTATTATTATTATTATTATTATTATTATCGCTATTATTATTATTGTTATTA